>NC_053450.1:144501983-144847628 GCF_015227805.2 Hirundo rustica | reverse complement strand
TTTCCTCACAGGAGCCCAAGTTTCTAAAACCACTTTCTTGGTTCTTTCTTAAAACAAAATTATTTTCATGCCAGCTGCAACTCACTTGGCAGTGGAACCACGTGTGCAAGCCCCACCTGATGTTTTTAGCCTGTAACTGACATTCTTCCCTTCCATGAAAGATGCTATACCATACTTCAAAGTATATCCTACACTGGGACACAGGGGAGGAGATAAGTCACACAGACCTTTGGATTGCCTGCATGAAAAAAGTTGAAGAGAACTACACCATAACACTTGTGAATGGAATGGGAGACCTGTGCCAACCTTCCTGCAACACTGAGATTCTAAAGACAAGATGCTGTGTGAGGCATTTGGCCTCAGCAGCAAATGGAGACACTCAATGTCAAAGAAACGCTGCCTTCCTGGAAGGGAAATGATCAGCCTAAGGAAACTGACTGTAAACATTAAACATTAAATGTGCTCCGTCTACGCCTGATCCAAACAGACACCATTCAATTTACTCACAATATGCCGTCTATTTTCACATAATGATCCTAATGGTATTACTCAAATGTATTTTAAAAGGACTCTGGTCACATGCAAAACCAGTCAAATAAATCAATTTTTTTTTTCATTAAAAATTCTAAGGGGATTCAAGGAACTATTATTCAAGTAAAGAAAAAAGAAAAACAAAAAGGCAAGAAAACAGATATTTAATATGTTTGCATATAGATATTTAATACGTTTGAGCACTTTTTCAGATTGTTAAATTCTTCAATTCTACACTCCACAGAAGTTTACATTATTATTAATTCTGTAAAGAAAAGCAAAACCAATCTGGTTTGGGCTTTTTACTCAGCTCTGTTCCATAGTTTAAATATATCACTTAAATTCACAGTTATGCCTGTCAAGCTATTTCTAAACTGTAGGTTCTGACATAAGAAATATGTTTTTACTTGACTTTTTTTTCAGGGCGGAGGGTGCGGGCTGTGCTACAGTGTGTGAGATTAGACTTCTGGTGTTGCTCTGTGCAAAGGATGCATACAAATGCATCTTCCAAGGAATTCAATATTAAATACATCTTTGTTAACTTATTAAATTTCACAGACAAGGAGAAATGAGATGTTAATAATTCCCCTCACAGGAAGAAAACAGATCACATTGCATAAGGCATCCAGACTAGCTTCTTGCAAATGAAAATGGCTCTGACAGTTATTAAAGGCTATTTATTTAACTCTGTAAGGGCACATCACATATTTTTCATCATCTGCTATGATAGTGAATCATAAAAATATTTAGAAGCATGAGTATTAAAATTGTAGCAGTTAATTACTATACCAAAACCAACAATGGAAGTGAAAAAACTTGTCACTCATTTCATTTTGAGAAGAAAGGAGGAAAGAGGCGGGAAGAAAGTTGAAAGTAGTGAAAGCAAGGAGAGAAGGAGAATGGATTATAAGAAAATAAATAAAAGGAAGGAAAGGAAGGCAAAGACTGCTCTTGAAATGCTAATTATTTGGATGGAATACTTTAGTTGATTGAGTTGTCCAGGGACTTGTAATCTCTCTCAGAACCTATTGGCTGCCAACACACATGTAATGGTGATCCCACTCTCAGCTCTGGTACCAAAATTGCTTTTCTAGTCTCCTTGGTCCTGCAAACACAACTCTGTGGCACTGTACTCCCCAGATAGTTTTTGAAAGAGACAAAAATGTCCTGTGCACTCAGGAACACATTCCATTTAGGGAAGTTATGCTCTCCCTCCACCTCACTGGCCCCCAAACCAACGTCTCCATTAGTCTTACACAATTTTTAGTCCTCTTTCAATCCGAAGACATCACACCGAACAAGAGCCTTTGAAAGGACTAGGGTCACAGCACGTACAATAAAATCTGCAGTCATGTATCATTCTGTCCATCTGAGGAGTTTATCACTAATAGCTGCCTGAGGTCTCCACAGCCACTTAAGTTATTTTAAGCATTTCTGGAACTGCCATTTTCAGGAAAGGCACAAAACTACAAAGAAAACATGCACAATCTCTATTGGATAGAGTGTAGCCTCAAAGATAAAGCAATCCAACGAGAAATATATATCAAATCCATCGCTTAACAGTACAAATAAAAGTGATATAAATTCTTAAACTTCAACAAAACCATTTGGTAAGAAGGAAGTTGAGTATTTACACTACAATGGACAACAAGGTCATCTATTTAACTCTCAAGTACTACAAAACATAAAGATTGCAAATTATAAACCACAATCAGTTTAATTTAAAATAAATTAAAGTTCTTCAGTATCACGAGAACTGAGAATATTTGGGGGAACTGCTGCACAAACAAGTAGTTGGGAGGACTGTATTCTTAATTCATCATATCAGTAACCATGTAACATATTACTCCAACTATACTGCCTTGTTAACTCTGTAAAATTATATTCTTTGTGGAAGGGAACAACCATTGTGATGTTTATAAAACATCAGAGCTTACATTTAGTAATGAATTTACACTAACCAATCAAGTTAATTAGACCAGATCATTACTAATTGTAGAAGTTTTTGAAATATAGTTAAGAATACATAATTTTAAGTAGAAAAACATTCCTGTAATTTTTTGCTGGTTTTTTTTATGCATAAAAATGACCCCCAAGATCATAAAAAAGGGGAAGAGACTGTCCTCTTGAGCAGCCCTAAGTTGCACAAATCATCTATATTCTTTATCTCTCCTAGTTCTTTCAGGCTTTTCCCCTTGCAGCTATTTCCATCAATTCTGCTAAGGGAAGAAACAGAGAAAGCTCCAAGCCAAATTATCCATTTGGCCCCAATCCACATAAGCACTTACTTGATGTGTTCTGTATTGGTGTCTTTTTGGGAACAATTGGCCAAACATTATTCTAACAAAACTCTGTCAAGGAATATGGTATAACAAATCTTCAGAGAATTCCTTAATATGATTCACTCTTCAACAGAAGTGACCTCCATGTAAAATTCCATGGTGCATACCTTTTATAAATTTATATATAGCCTAACAATTCAGCACATGAATGACTAGGAAGCAATGCTCAATGAGATAAGTCTTGCCCAAGTACATTGAAACTTTCCACCACAATTGGCCCACCAATTTTCTGGATGGGGACACAGCAACATACCTGGTGAAGCTATTCCAAGGATTCACTAATTCAGAAGTACTGTACAAAAGGATAATACCACCTATAATCAATTAGGGCATTCATCTACAAGAAAGTTCTGCATTTTAGACAATGTTCTAAGGTTATTGTTCACATTTTTACACTGAGCATCAAAGTAAACAAACGCAATTTGAGAATTATCCCACAAATAGTAAGAATTCTCCTTGATATCTCAAATTCTTTTGTGCTACTTAAAAGAAAGCGGCAGAACAATCACATTCTGAGTCTGCATGAGTAGTCTATACCCTTTTAATGCAGACTATGAACATGTATACATGGGCCTACCCATTTCCCAATGAGACATACACATTTTGTGGTTCATAGTACAGCAAGTTTGCAAATTATCCTGCGGCGCCAAATGATGGCTCAGTGTGGAAGTTTTCTAGGTGAGAAAAGCTTTCATATTTTTCTCCCCCAAACCTGGAGAAATAGCTTAGTCAATCATATGATTGATTAATTGTCTAAATAGCACAAGGTTTCCTTTTATTGAAGTGTTAGACAGTTTTTTTTTTTTTCCTGTTTCTGAGGATTTTTTAAATCTCTGAGCAATTATGATACATGTATGACTAGCACGGCTCAATTTTTCCAAAAAGAGTATATCTTGCATAGTGTATCTTTCACAGTAACACAGATCCTCTTTGGTCTGCATAATTTTGGTTGATATTTAGCTCAGTTGTGAACTTTCCTACCCAATAAAACACAAAGAAGAATGCACTTTTCAATTAAGAAGTGGACTCCAGGTCACGTCAAACCACAAAAAGATAAATTTTTAGGGGTTTAGAACGTGGTTGGGTTTTTTTTTCAATAACCCAAGTTTGAAAGTTAGATAACGTAGACATACATAGCATTTTGTTTGATGATAGCACTAAGCAGTAAATTTAGGAGCTGACAGCAGGAAGAAGGAAAAAGTGACACATAATGAACATGGCTGAGCACAAATTAAACATTTGTATGTGTCATTTAAGAAATCATACATTAATTTACCAGAGAAGAAATAATATCAAGCCTAAAGACCACACTGACATATTTTCCGTACAACTACTTATAGAACATATTCCATAAAGCCCTGGAGGCTTCAAAACTACTGTAAGTTGAACAATACTTTTTGGTTTTAAAGCTATGTAACAACATTCACATTCAAAATGTTTGGGCTAGGAATTAATTTGCTACTGATTTATAATGTTTTGCATTTAGATTCTGAGATAAAAACACAATGGAAGAAATTACTTCTTTAAAATACTGTTCAATCACTGTCATTTTTATTTTAATTAAGAACAGTTATAATTAAGTAAACATTGGCATTAAATTTGTGCTTTTCATTTACAGGAGGCTAGATTCGAGTACCATTAAAAACTCTTGTAGTTTTATTTCAGCGGGACTCAACGCCTTAAATTTGTACCTAATCTTCCAATTGAAGAATCAGTTACAGCAAATTCAAAGCAACAGCCGTTTGACATTCAAGAAAAGGTTGTAGCTCATGTTCAATACGTGATTTTCCTTCATGATGAATATATGGTGATGTTTTACCATTTCTCAACAAAAACAATAAAAAATCCTCTATAGATGACGTGTAGGACCAGGAAATATTGTAGTATGGGAAGTAGGGGAGTATTATGAAAGAAAGTAGTCAGTTCTCTTGAAGAAATCACTGCCACCATCTGCTCAGAAATGATACCTAAATGACTTAGTTTCTGCTTTTCATACTTATCTGTGTATTCCATGACTAGCCCGCATAATTTTAAAATGCCAGAATTTCTGTAAATCCTTCCATCTTATTTTTTGTTCTCTGCCTGGTTTTTAATAATAGTAAAAGGTTGAATATGCAGAATTTATTTGTGTTTATGATTCTCCTGATTCGTGTTTATGAAGTCTCATGAAAATAAGACAGCTGAGCAGAAGAGACAACTCCTCCAAGCACCTCAGACAAAGTTGAAATGTGGGCTCATGTATCACAGATGCCAGAGAATCCACATCCAAGAAAGGTGTAGCTGTAGAAAACTATTTCAGTTGGCTGGAAATCCATTCATTCAGTTCTGGTATTCATGCTGTAATCTTGTTCTCTTTGGGCATAACTTGTCCTTCCCAGTTGAATCAATCTGATTTCAATGGAAAATGCTGTGCCAAATGTAGTACTGGATGCATCTGTGATATTACACCCAGAAGATGAACTGTTGTATAATTCAAAGCAGCACCTGTAATGATGCTAGTGCAGTAAGGGGAGGTGGGTAGCAATCCAAAGTATGTTAAAGGGTCAATCAAGATTTTTTAGATAGTGATAAGGAACAGGGAATAAACAGGCAATGCGAAAAGGATGCACCAGACACCTGCAATGGGCAGTACCAGAGAACAGTCAAACCCACCTGTCCTCTCCCTATTCCATGTAAACTGGTTCCATTTAGTACTACAGTAACAGAACAATTACAGCACCTAATGCAGCGTGCAAATGACCTGCTGAAGCTTTATTCAGATGTGAAGTTTCTGTTTATCAGCTTGCATATCTCACAAGAGCCTATTCTTTTTGTGTCAGTATGATTTATACATGTGTACCTACCTGCATTAATAATATCCCACAAGGCTACACTGTTTTCCCCAACAATCTTCAACATTTAAGCCAGGAAGTCACTCACTCCTTTAAAATTATTAGCAATTGTATTGCTGGAAGATATTTAAGTCTATCAAGACAGCTTCAGGAACAAACAGTTCCACATCCTTTCCTCTCCTCCCACTTTCAAAAACCTGACACAGCCAAAACACAATTCTTCCCTGACAGCTCTGCTGAAGAACAAGGAGTAGCTATAATAAATTATGAAAACAGTGAAATCATTGGCAGATTCCTAATTACATGAGGGGGAAAAAATAATCACTTATAAATTTATGGTGTACAATAGAGCAATTGAAGGAAAAAAAAATGCTTTCAGAAAACAGGAGCTCCTTAGCACTGAGGTTATATTGGGAAGCAAGAGACAAGTCTACTTCCAGATGAAGTGTGAATGCTTTAGCTAGAGTAAATAGCCATTTTTCAGAAATGGCTGCACCAAACCAAACACAAGCAACAAAAAGTTGTTGTCTTTCTCAAAGTGCTCAAAGTGCTCCTGAGATGACAGTGGTCCTTGGTCCATGATGCTAAAATAGTCATAACAGTTTCTAGTAGCAAAAGATCTTTCCAATTTTACATGTTCTCAATCAATCCTCGAATCACACAAAGACCTTAATTTCGCTTTTACAGAGCTATTCTCAAATAAATTAATGTGATTTCAAATCAAACCAGAACCTTTTGAACACAGTGTGACTTTATGGATGTTTACATACTCCTATAACAGACGTTCACCTTCATTATAATCTGTGATTCAAGACTTCTCTTCAAATTCAGTTAAGAATATAGTAAATTCCCTGTTGAGTCATTAATGTTCATGGTATGTAATCTATTTCTCAATGGATCGTTTCTGTTGTCAAATCACACTCATTTTGTCTCAGTGTAGATTTGCAAATGTGAGCTGCCCACATGCTAGGTATAAATATCCATTTTCAGGTATGGCTTCAAACACTTATCTGTGAGTAACTTTGACTGAACTACTCAAATGACTGTACTTCCATTTAAGTCTCTGTGAAAGCTGACACGATGAGCACGTGTATTTTTACGGTGTGAGTTGTCTGTGATGTGATGGAGATGTTGAATAAAACCAGTAATTAATACAGCAATTAAAATATAAAACTCGAGTCAGCATTTTGATGCTGCTCCTGACTCTCACCCTGACTTGCTTTATTATTTTGTGCAAGTAAGTTGGCCAGATTCCGCAAATACTTTTCCTTACGCAAAGTACTACAAACAAATGTATACAGTATAATACAGCTTTATTTGCTTAAATTACCAAACCCCGGTGCTTTTACTGTTTCTGTGACTACACAAGCTGCTATGATCAACAGAATTATCCTGCCAGCGTGGTGTTACAATGCAGGGAGTTTAAGAGCGCACTTTAGTAGTACTTAGCACTAACCACTCCCCAAGCAGATACATCAGCGCTTAACAGGAAAACGAAAAGGAAGGCGGAAAGACTGCGATTCCTTCCCACAGCAATTCCTCCCAACTGCTTTGCCTCTGTTGCTCCCTTTGACTCAGATTCTGTCTCTCAGTCACTATTCCTCGCAGAACAATCTCCTCTTCCTACCGGCGCCTGACCACCCACTGCGGCGCTGTGAGGCCTCAGCGGGAAGACACAACTAAGGAAGGATGAGAGGCAAGAAGCGAAAGAACAGAGCTCGGGGCCTCTGGGTGCCCGTGCCCGCGCCCGTGACACGGACCCCGCCAGACGCCGGCAGGAGCCGACGGTCCGTCCGTTCTGCATTCCCAACGGGAGCCGCCCGAGCCGCTCCGGAGGCATCGGGCTGCGAGGAACTGACACGCTGGAGGGGAGTTCGCCCCTCGAGCCTCCGGCAGAGCCGTGAGGGCGCCGGGCAGCCGCCGGAGAGCCCGCGCTGAAGAGGCTGCCCAAGGGAGCCGCAGGCACGACGGAGACACGCGGCGTTCCTCAGCCGCTACTGCGGGGAGGATGAGCCAGCTCTAGCCGACACAACTCCCTCCCCCGCGCTGCCGCCGTGCCAAGGCGCCAGCCATGTTCCCGCATCGCCCCCACCTCAGGCGCCAGGGCAGGAGAGGGGGAAGGGGAAGGAGGGCGGGGAGGCGCTGCCGGGACTCCCGCCCCTCTGAGGCCGCGCCGCCGCCCCCTCCCACCTGCCAGCGCCCCGCGAGCGCCCCCGCCCCGCCCGCCGAGCTCGCGGCGCCAGCTCGGCCGCTCATTGGCCGCACCGCCCGTCCGTCAGCGCCGCACCCGCAGGGCTGAGGGGGCGGGGCCGCGCCGCGCTGTCAGCGCCGCGCGGGGAGGCGGGGAGGGCGCGCGGCCGGGCAGAGCGGCGGGCGGCGGGGGTGAGAGGTGCTTGGTGCGGCTGCTCTTCTCGGTCGTCGCTCGTTTTGTTTTTCCCCCGGGCTTTTGCACACAGTCACCTCCTTCCCTCAGGTTTTCTGCGGAGATATACCTGTCGGTAGCCACACACCTACACCTGCTCGGGCTCTTTTCCCGCAGAGGCCGAACGCCTGGTCCAGCGGAGCGGGGGAAGACCCCGGCGGCAAGGGGCTCCCTCAGCGACCGCGCTCCGCCTCGCCCGGCGGTGCCGCTCCCGCAGCGCCATGGATCACCAGCCCAAGTTCTTCGAGAACCTCTCGGGCGCCGGGAAGGCCATCGCGGTGCTGACCAGCGGCGGCGATGCCCAAGGTAGCGGCTCACGCCGTTTACTCCGGGAGCACGGGGAGGACGAGGGGAAGGAGCCGAGGGGGAAGGAGAACGCGGGGGAGCTGCGGGCACGGTGGGAAGTGGGGCAGCGGTAGGAGAGGGCGAGGAGCCCCTCGAGGGCGGTGTAAGGGGCAGGAAGGAAGGGCCGCCCCGGCTGGCAGGGCGCCCATGCGGGAGGGCCGGGGAAACAGCGTGGGCTGCCTCAGGCTGGTGTCGGGAAGCCGCGGTGCGGCACATGGAGGGAGTGGAGAGAGGGCTCTAGGAGCGATTCACAGGGGATTGCAGTGGTGCTCGGGTTCCTCTTTCCGTGCTGGCCTTCGACCCGGCTTTCCTACTAAGCGCATTTAAAAGATAAAATAATTTTTGCATTGCCTGGGCGCTTGAGGTTCTAACATCCCCTCACCCTTTCTTCCCCTCTCCCTTACTCGCCACGTTTCCTCTGCCCCAGGCTGGGCAAGGGGGAGGGTAGAAACGCTGCAGTAACTTTTACTACCAAGACGTCTCGTTCCCTCGAGAGATGGAGGGGAGGGTGAGGAGGGATGGCTGATGCGAGCGGGGGAGGAGGAGGTCGTGCTGCCCGGCACGGCGGGCGGGAGGCTTGGCTGCGCTGCTGGGGCTCTGCCAGCCCTCCCTTCGTCTGCTTTTCACTTCGTTTTGGCGCTAGCAACACGTTTATGTTCCTGCCCGTGGTTTAGAACGCTCAGATGGCGGCTTACTCTCCCCCCGTAGGAGTATGTTAGAAACGTGTCTCGCCTTCTTAAATCTCTTCAGTGTAGAGGAAGTCGTAGCTACTACAGGACAGGGCGAACAAAAGACCTACAGACATTAAGAGAGATGGAAAAGAAAAGAGGTTTGATCACAAGATCAAGAACCCATTTTTTTTACACTTTAGTTTCACCCTTCCTACCAGAAAATTATGATGGGTCCTTTCCAACTCGGCGTATTCTGTGATTCTGTTGTAATAGTTTGAAGTTTCAGTTAATTGAGATTTCAAACGTGCAAGAGACGGCTCTTGCTCTGCTTATACGAGGAGAGTTGTTCAATGGTAATAATTGCTTTTAACACCTTCTCTTAAATTACGGTTATTTTACTTCTTTCTTTTTTCCCTGGGAGTGTCTCGAGAGTACTTTCACTTAAAGAAGAAGCGGCACTCATTCGCGTTTGTGAAGAGAATGGGGGGTGGGAACCTCTCCTTCCTTTCTGCATGTTCTCGCTGGTTCAGGGACCAGTGTCTCCCCAGATTTTACACGGGGAGGTGCCAGGACCAGCCCACGGCCGGGGCAGCCTCCCCTCTCCTCTTGCCCGGGCTTCCCGGCACGTCCATGCGGTGGTAGCTTGCGTGGACCAGTGTCTCCCTCCCTCCTTTCCCTCCGCCGGTGTGTACGTGATCCGCTGCGAGTCGCTGCAGATTCCGCCTCTTTGCGTCATCGGGGCTGGGAGAAGCATCCTCCCTCCCCCTGCCCGCAGGAATAACGGGGAGCCCCCGGGTTTACCTAGGATTATCCGAAACTCTAATCGGGATGAAAGGGATTTGTTGCCATCGAGGAGCAAAATGTTGCAGTTCTGGAGAAAAAACCAAATCGATGCTTTTAAATGGCTTCTCTTTTACCCCTCGGTGGGGCTACACTTGTTCAAGTTTTATCCAGTTTGCCCTCAGTGACATCAGTCACTGCTAAATGATTCTAGGAGGAACTGAGAATCAGAGCATCTCTGTCTTAATGGTCTGGTGGCCAAATCGCCATTTTAATTTAAAAGTGTGGCGGGGCACTGTCTGAACCACCAGTATCGTGCTCAGCAAGAGGCTGAGCCCTGCAACTTGCTTCCGTGTGGCTGGAGATTATATAATGCAGCAGCAGATGCATCTCCTTTTATAAAGTATTAATCTGCACTTGCCTCTCTGTGAGTTAAAGGCATTTGAAGGGCTTGAAGAATCCACGGCTAACATGTAGACTTTACATCTGGTGGATTGCCACAGAAGCATGGAGGGTTCCAAAGTAAAAGCCTGTGAAAGTTGCTGTCTAAGGAGTGGGGTTGTCACAAAGACCAAAAAAAGTAAACTGGATGCCTGCCAAGCTGTTTCATTGGCAGCATTGTTGCCCTAACTTTGAAGAACAAGGAAATAAACCAGCCAGCGTTTCAGAACTTGATAATTTCACCTGAATCACACAACACGGTGTGTGACCATAACCCCTTACTATCTTTGGTAACAGCAGAGATGTGTAAAATAAGCAACCTCAGGTCATTTTGAAGGTTAGGAGTTTAACAAGGAACAGAATGAGTCACACCCTGTCAAGGTCACTTGCCCTTCAGAGGACTGAGTGCAAATGTGTGAGAAAAGTGAAGTCCTGAAGTACATGTAGAAGGAAGTCTGCTGCTGTTACTGCTGTTTGAGAACAATCTATTCAAGCAAAGTGTAGGTGAGGTAAAGCTACTGACTTGGAAACAGGCAAAAAAGTTCTAGTATTAGGAAAAAAAGTTCCAGTCTTTTGTTTTGTTCTGTGTTAGATTTCTCAGACACTGAAAGTCTTCAAAGTATCTGTTTCCAAACTAAACTCACAAGCAATTGAGTAGAAAAAACACCTGTTAAACACAAAATCTTATTGGGTGCCAGTATTTAGATTGGACTGTAAGTCTGAGCATAGAATAAAGTATACGTGAAATTATTTTAAGGTGAAATTACTCCCTTTGCTGCTATTTGTCCTTCTAATAATTTAAAAGTAGCATTATGTAAATTACACAAGACTATCTATTTATAGGCTATGTTAAGTTTTCAGTTGCTTCCTCGCATTGGTGCTACGTTCTTGAAAGTTTCATTTTCCTTTTTTGTTTTTCTACCTGTAAGATTTTTAAAGACTGTAGAATATATATGTGTCATACTAAACAGTTTTTTTTTTTTTTTGTGGAGTTTAAGAATTTACCAGTGATCTGTTTCACAGGAAAAAAAGATCTGTATTTAGTACACTTAATATGTATAAGTTCTGAACTTGACAGTCTATCACTTCAGCTAGCCAACTGTTAAAGTGTGAACAAAAAATGTACTTTCCACTATAATCACGAGTACCTTGAGAGGCAAAAGACGTTCTGACAGTCAATTCTCAATATTTATGGGTTGGTTCAGTTTCTGGACTATTTCAAAATTGTGCTGGTTGCAGCTCAGGAAGGTGGTTTAATAAACGGGGTTTAATAAATCCCGCTTCTCACTCTGTGGGATTCTCTGGCCATTCTGCTTCAGGTCATGAAGTACACTGGTTGAATATTCTGTGGGTTGCCAGTGGCTGCCACAGACAGTTTTGGCCACCGTAGGTCACTGACGTTCGCACAGCTTCCCAACAATCTGTTCGAGAGCGCGGTAGGCACGGCTCCGCGCAGGAAGCTGCTGACGCAAGGTGACGGTGCACTCCTGGGGAAGGATGTGTTTGTGGCTACGGAGCTGCTGCCCAGCCCACTGAGTCGAGGTCATGGTCTTTGTAGGACCATGTTGTTTTTCAGATAAACTCAAAGATTCGGTGTCGAAGAGGACAGCATAAGTAAGGGATGTAATGGTCTGGAATATTCTGGGTCTTCGGCTCATCCTGCTGAAGTGAGGAGCTACAGGTCTCTATCTTCAAAGCATTCCTGGCTTCCCAAAGTTCCAGGGCTTAGTTAGTAGTGTAGATGTGTGACTCTTGTCCCGGTGACATCAATTGGAAGAAGAAATCTTGGAACTGAACAGATGAAAAAGCTCAACTTCTTCAGCAAATCTGGGTTTAAAAACAGCTTAAAAAGAACCCTAAAGAAGCCTTTTGAATTTCAGGGTTTTGGAATACCACAGACCATAACTATGGAAGCAAAGATTTACATATTTCTGCTCTTGAAGCATTACAGGCTGAGGAACATCATAGGACATATTTAATATAGTAGTGTAAATGTATTGATCACAAGATTGCAAAATTTCCTTTTTCCACCATAAGCTTCTCAACTAATAACAGTAAAATAATAAATGTTAAAAAAAAAAGTCACAAACAAACTAAAACAACCCAAACTCTTCTTATGTCATCCAAATTAGACTTTATTTGTTAACATTTATGTAGTGTGAACAAAGTCACGAGGAATTTTTGCATTCTATCCCCGCTGCAAAAGGCACCGTTTCCAGCTAAGAATAGTGCTGGCAAATAGACATGCATATGAAATACATATATATATGTTTGTAGATATAATAAGTACTATTTGTATGTAAAGTTAGGAATGTAGTGATTAATGGATGAGTGTAACTATTTCAATGCGTTTAATATTTTTTGAGAAGTTGTTTCTGTAGTGGATTCAATGATTGAAACTGGTCTCTTAAGATTTTTATTTTAATTTTTAAGAAGAAGATATATTTGCCATCTAGATGTTCTGCTGCTGTGCAGTAGAGTGTTCTGATCTAATACAGTTAGTGTTCAGGAAAATTGTGTAATGTTTTATTCAGGTATCTGGAAAAATTGCTGTGATTATATGCAATAAAATCTGTAATGAAATTAAAAGAAAGTGGAACAAATTTAAGTTGCGTTTTTAATGATTTGTAATAAATGTTTTAATGATTTGCTTCTCTTTTGATGATTATAGACTTACTGGTATAACCATTTACATATTTGAATAAAATCTTCTTGTTTGGTAATGTTTAGACATTTTCCTTAGTGATTTCTGCTATGTAGCCTTTTAAATCTGAATCTTTATTCAGGGTAGCACTGAAACATATGTGCTAAGTCATTAAGCCTGTGTTAAAGCCAATATTTATCTTTAAAATTGGTGGTACTTAAGTATTTCTTGATGCTTGTCCAAGATGCATAGTTTTGATTTTGCTTTTGAATGGTTTACATTACAGTTATTTATTTAAAGGCATGTCTAGCTGACTAAACCAAGGCAAACTTGGCTTAGACACAAACTCATGTAGAACCTCCTCTGTTGTTGTGGTACGTATGTACGTGGACCAGGATGTAGGCACAAGAGAGGGGTACTCTTTTGCAGGCAGAGAGAGCCTCTGAAATAATTTAAAGATTTCTGCAGTATTATTTGTAACCCTGTTATGAAAACCAAATGGTCCTTTTAAGGACAATTGAATAAAAAAGATCAAGGACAATAAGTTACCAACTTTTCAATTAATTTGGATGCTATGTAAAACCCTGAAAGTAGTTGCATTCCACTTAATCTTTGCTGACTGCAAAAGAGCAAAATAAATAATTCCCTCTTTCCAGGGCTTTAATGCAAAAATAAGTGGTAGTTCAGAAACATTTGAAATAATTCTTATATTATTAAAAAAAATTAAAAATACTGGTCTTACTTGTGGCTTTCTTTTGAAGCTGCTATTCTAATCCTGTATGTTTATCAAAATGCATTTTTTATTCGGAACTAAATCCACAGTTAACCTGGTAAATCTCTTTTAGTAATAAGCATGAGTAATAACATTTCATGGTTATTATGCTATTTCACAAATGCATTTGTAAGACTCTACAAATAATGAAATTTTATTAGACAGTCCTACAGAGGCTTCATGAAATTTTTGTGTGTTTTTTTTTTTTTTTCTAGAATTACTGCAGTTTAGACAGCCAAATTGTAGAAGTCTAAAGCTGCAACGTGTTAACTGTATTTTGTAGGTATCAAATTCTAACATCCTTTAGTCCTCAGCCCTTCTTTAAATGTAAGCCAGGAGCCTTCCAGTAGACAACCACGTTCTTTTTCTGTATAAGGAGATAAAATATACAACACAAAATAACAATAAAATGTAGGTTACATAAACTGACAGAGCTGCAGTGGTAGTACTGGGAAGATGCTGTCTGTTTGTAATCTGTGGGACTTTTTTTCCTGGAATTTTTCCCTTTCATGGAGCAAGCAAATAGTGAATTTTACCTATTTTTCATGCACGAAACATGAAAACTGGAAGGTAATCACTATGAAAGTATGTGGCTATATTAAGAATTTATATACAAACTTTCCACAAGCAAACCAAGCCAAACAACAGCAGCCCTCCTCCAAAAAAAAAAAACCCAAAAGCCAAAACAGAACTGCCAAAAAACCTCGTACCAAGCAACAACAACAAAAAAGCCTCCCACACAATGTGTGCTTTAATAGAAGCAAGCTGTGGGCTTTGGTGAAAGGAGTACCTTGTGCTGAGTGTTCCTGTTCGTGGAAAATGGCAGTGCTGTGATGAACTGTTTGGTAAAATTAAAGGTTTTTGTCTCTGAGGGGTGTTAATTTTGTTATGAAAACTGTTTCACAGGGGAGTAACTTAACTCTGTTGAATCTGAGATTTATCATGCTAACTTTCATTTCAGGCTGTTTCTCTTTGGCATCATCCAGTTCTTTGTCTAAAGCTGTGCTTTTAGCTGTCTTGGCATTTGGAAACTTTTTCCAGCTATGCCACAAGGCTGACTCTGGCTGAGAGAATTCTTGCTACAATTTCCTAAAACAGAACTTATGTGAAAACACTGTTACTTGTGATTTTTGTCTTAAGTGCCAGTGACATCCACACAAACAGCAAAAGCAACTGTTTAATTTTGGAAAACTTTTTTTTTTTTTGTTTCACATTGAGCATTTTACAGGGTCTTTCTGTTGTGTTCATAAGTAATCAATCTTTGAGAAAGCCTCAGCCTGATTCTAGACAGGTTGACTTTTACAGCTCAATATTTTTTGCACTAAAGGTAGATACTCTAGGATTAGATCTTGGTGACTTTCTGTGTTGTTTATATATTCTAGTTACCAACTTTTTATATCTGCAGAGAGGTGAACACCTAACACTTATGTTGAGCAGCAGAGCTTATCTACTGTTGATCAACTGTTTTGATATTAAATGCACCAGATATGAAGAATTAGTGCCCAGTGCATTGGGTTGTCATCCTTCTGGCATTTGTTTTTTGCTGGTGTGCCAAGACTATCAGTATAGCCTAAGTGCTTCTGTCTTCATGCTTTGTGTGGTCTCTTATGTCTGTTTTAGCGGTATGGAAGCACTTAGTTGTTCAGTTTTGGAAAGTTCCTGAATAATGGGTAAGATAATGCAGTATCTGAAGGGATGAGCTATAACAGAAATCCGTTTGGACTGTGTAGAGGGACCAGTGGAACTTGGACTGTTGTTGCTCAGGAGGTTGAGTGTTTGACCATGGGACTTAAATGGCAGATTTTACAGGAGTATAATTTGTCAGATGTCTGCGAGCAGGAAATTCCAGTCAGAGCTTGCATTTTTGGGATCAAAATGGTGTTCAGAGGCTTTTCTGTCAAATGAGTCAATGTATCATTATTTCTGTTAATTTACTGCTACTTTTGTCTTTTTAAATGGGCATCTGTCCAGGTCAGCTTTTTACACTGCTCCCCACAAAATGCTGTATTTACACTTGTGTAATTTTGGAAATCTCAGACAAACCATTCAAATACAATTTCTCATTTGAAGAAGCTAAATTTTAACTTGCTGAATGTTTTGCATTTCAGACTGAAAACTAGCCATTATTGCAAAATTAATTTACTTTGTTGTTAGTAGCTGTAACTTTTACAATGCTATTTTGCAGTCAGCAGCAATTTAATCTCTGATTAACACACACACGGGCATTCACATAATTATTGTAACAAAGAATAGTCCTGAACCCTTCACGCTCATGGGCTGCTTGCACTGTCATTAAGCAAATTTTTGTTTTAATGGATGCTGGTCATTGTCTTTCTTTAGGAATGAATTAATGTTCCCTTTATTTTCAAGGCACTGAATATTTTTGGTATACACAAAATGCTGGATGTCTATAACAGTGTAATTTTGCTTTTTCTTCCCAGGTATGAATGCTGCGGTGCGCGCAGTAGTACGCATGGGAATCTATGTAAATGCCAAAGTCTATTTTATTTATGAGGTTAGTTTTTGTTTCATTCATTCTGTATGTTGTCCTGTGACTAAACTTGAATTTTTGTAGAAACACCATGGAGAGTAAATAGTATAAGTTAAAAAATACTGCAGGTGCCATTCCTTTTCATTGTGTTTTATTTAGTACTTCTTATGTTTAAGGAAATTTACGTCTCAGAAGGTCTATTCTAAAACGACGTAATTTAAAAGTAATTTCTTAAATATATGGAATTCTTTACGTGCCACCAGAGACTTGAAAGCAGAGAAAACCAGAGTTTTTCTGTCACCCTGCAGTGAGCTACATATCTGTGAACTTTTTGGATGTTTGGCCCCACTTACTGTACTTCATAAATATTTTCCTAAACCTGGTTAAGCTACTGATTCTTAATCCTTTGACTCTTTTTTCCTAGAGTATGATAAGGATGCATCCTCACCCTCATTTCACAAATTGCACAGCTTGGTTTTGATCAAGAGTACTGTGGCACTGGTGCCATCTTGGCCTGGCTAGATGGTAGAAAGATGCAACTGAAGGAACTCAACCAACAAACAAAAAAAACACATCAAAAACTTGATCATCGTTGGTCTGTCCTGACATCACAATTTTGTGGTTGAAATTTGTGACTGTATGTGCACAAAGATTGTAAATTTCTGTAGCAATTATGCAAAAAGAAAAAAAAGATTGGACGTTTAATGTCAATGCTAAGGTGATGCTCCATGTATTTGTCTTCCTGGAAGACTGTTGCAGTTAGACTTCCTTATAAAGAATCCTTTCAGTTTTTATACATTTTTTGTAGATGAAACAATACAGTAAATATATTGATTCTGTTCCCACTGTAATTCCTGTACAGCTCATTAGTAGTTTGAGATTATCACAAATCATAATAAAAAATTGATACGGGGGAAAGCTTTGTAGGTCCCCAGTAAAGTCTAACTTTAATATAAAAATATGTAGTGCTAGAATTCTTAGAAGTGCTCAGAAAATACTTTAGTTTTAGTTATGTGCATGGCAAATACAGAATTTATCTTTAAAAAGGTAGTTGTTTATCCATTTTCCCTGTCTGCTTGTTCCTGTAGCTCGTTTACTAATGAGATGCAAAGTATATTGAAATGCAAATAAGCAGAAGACTGCTCCAAAATTCTTTCCCACTACTGTGCTACAGCAAGTTGCTCTGAATACTTAGTGTGTGCTAATTACATGGCCAATCTCTGGAATTCCTTCAGTGTTCAGCTGTTTCGCAGACTCACTGAAATGGGTCAGATGCTTCTCTGGAAGTAAGGAGGGAGTTTTGGACATCTTTAAGGCCAGAACTTGGATTTGAATTTATTTTTTTAATTAGGCTTAAGTCAAGAATTGCCATATTTTTTCACCTTTTAAACATATTTGGTATTACAGAGTGATAAATTTTGAGAGAAATTTGAATATTTGTTGTGTTTTTTTTTTTTTTTTCTGAACTTACCAAAATAGCAACTATTTAAGTTAGCATGTTCCTGTGTTTGGTAGAGTTGGTCAGTGGGAAGTCACAAATTCTGAATGAAAAGTGATTGTAAAAATTTTTGAGTTTCCCATAAACATTGTCCTTCTGTCTTCAATGTAACAATAGGGTCTGTGAGGAAATGCACATTTCACTGCAAGTGTGGGTTCTGAAAAAGATCTTTGCTTCCAGATTAGTCCATTCTGTTCTGTGTTTCGTAAAGGACTGAATGCTAAGCTTTGTTCTTCTCTGACTGGTGATAATTGAAACATGAAGTCAGTTTTCTTTCACAATGTCTGCAAGTACTTCAGAGAAACAGGGCTGTAAGCACTGAAATGAAACAGCTGTTTAATTTTACCCCTTTGAAATGCGAAACATGAAGGTGACAAGTGTAATGAAGGTAAAAATCCTCTTCTGAGGCTTGTCACTAATGTTCCCTGTTATAAGCCTGTGTGTGATGTATAAGGAGATGTATTTTTGGGTATAGTTTGAGTTATTTCACGCTTTCAATAAGGTGTTCCTTCTGAGTTGCAGTTTATTGAGTGTGATTTGAGTGTGTTAAGCTAGGAGAATCTTAAGCCTACCCTTTGAGCATTTTGACACATAGGTCAGGGTAAAGTGATATTTGTATTGAAGCTGCTCTGAAAAACTGAAGGAAAAACCTGAAATGACAATATCCAAAAGAAGAAAAAAAGTATTTTTATTTGGATCCAGAAATTGAGTTAAAGGTCTCAGCCTTTTCAGGCTTACTTTGCTGTAGTCATCATACGCTCTATTTCTCCTGTAGCTATGTCTGTCATATGAACTTTTTTTGCACTGCAAAACCATCTGTCTTCTACAGCTGTGGCCAGCACTAGTTCTATATTCTAAGTAAAAAAGTAACTCTGTTTCCCTAACTCTGTTTTTCTTCATTTTTTTGTAAGTGATTACTAAGATAAATTAATTAAAATTGATAACAAATTAGATCTAAGTAATTTTCTTGCCTTTTTAAAATTGGTTTTACAAAAGCCCAAAGAAAGAATCAGTTACATACTGGAATTCATGGCCTATTTGGACTTCAAGTCCTAAAAGGAAAAAAAGAGTAAATTCATGTGAAAATGAAAACTAGAAGATAATTTATATAAAAGCTATAATTTGTTACCTATCTTTTTTATGGTTCATATAAAACCTGTAAATTTATAGCCATAACGTTAAAAAACCCTTGTGTATCTTAATTCACTGAAGTTAGTGCATTTCAAAATTTTGCTATTAATTGCAAACTTGTATAGTTGCACTAGCTTCACAGTTTTCTATTTTATTACATATTTTAGTCTGTAGTTACGTTTCTTGGCTATCATCTGATTTTTCCTGAATCTACTCCAGTCTGAAATAAAGTTTCAGTACCCATGGATTACTTTCACTCGTGGTATGAAAATGTAGGAGCTGGAAGTATGTGCGGAGTATCAGGCTGCTCTAGGGGGCTAGTTTAATTTTTTTTTCCACTAAGGTCTGCTTGATTTTTGTTTTGTCTTGTTTCTCCTTTTTAATTGAGAACAATAAGAAAAAGTGATGCCTCTCATTTATGGCAACTCATTTTAGAAACTTGAGATCTTGAATATTTATACACATAACATTTCTACACATAACCTGCCCTTTTTCCAGGGTTGAAGCACATCCCAGTGGATGCATGCTCTTGCTACTAAGTGATGGAGCTTTTAGATTCTTCATCTTGATTAAGAGTCTTTTTCTCAAGAGGCCAGCACTGGGAATGCAATGGTATGGCAGTCATGGATTTCTGTGAGGAAAACTTCATGTTTTTTCTGTGGTGGTTTGTGCACTCACTGGCAATGGTATTTTATGTTGTTGAGCAATGGCTGAGAATTCTTAGTAAGTCAATTCACGTAAGTGTTAAAGCCCCAAATATAAAACATCAGAAGATTGCTTGTTCTTTTTCAAAGGCTTTTGTCTTCAGAGTTCAGGCTGGAAGCCATGTTTGCTCCTGCTATGCTCTCCTGGAGTTGCAGTGCCTGTGAATGTACCATGTGAACATTGGACCCACAGAGATTTCTTCTTGTTCTTTAAATATTTAGATTTTGGATACATGATTGACTAAACATAAAATGGAACTGATCTTTACAAACTATGCTTACTGTATTTTTGGCAGTTCATTTTTTCCATTCTTGCCCCACAGTTTTAGTGTCTCAGTACCCAAGCTCCTAAATTTTTAGGATATAAGTAAGAATTTACATTTTTAATGTAAATTGACAGATTCCCACCTTCATATTAAGGTCTGTAGTCACATCTGCCAGTGATTTTCGGTAACGTTTCAATTGGAACAGTGGTGTACCTTCAAACATACATTGTCCAATCCTCATCAGTGTTTACATAACTAAAACAATAAATGGAAATCATCAACATTAATACTTCAGTTGTAATTAGTTATTTTTTCCCCAATAGCTTTTCTAGAAAGCTGTTTTAATTCTATAGTGCATATCTTTTAACGGTGTGGAAAACATGATAATTCTACCTACCTTATTCAGATGTAGTGTACATGTACTTGGGAGACTACTGAATTAGGAAACGTTAATATAACACTTCAAACAGATCATGATTCCAAAGGTTCCCTGCCCTTACCTTGCAGTGGGAGGAAATGTTAATACATCCTCACTTCTCACTTATCTGCACAGATGTGGACTCCTGACCAAAATGCACAAATCCTTTCTACTCCAAAGAAATGGTGCATGGATGGGTCATAGCTCATCCTCAGCCTAGCTATGATGTGTTTCATGTCTTACAGACAACTTAGGATACTATTTTATCTCTGCTTTTTTTCTGTTTTTGATTTGTTAATCTGAAAATTGGGAATTTTATTTATCAATCTTATTTATGTATATGTTTCCTATATGTAACACTTCTTTGGATGCACTTTTGTTTTTCCTCTCAAATTAAAATGGAAGGTGAATGACTTGAGCACATAAATTGTGTATATTTTTGTCAGCTCTCAGTGCAGCTTACTCTAGTCAGTGTTACAAACTGAATTAAGATGCAACATTACAGTACACTTTCAGGATTTATTGCCAGTGGATCTCTTGAATTATTGTAGTTGTCAATGGAAATACTTACAGGAAAAGCTTTCACTCCATTACTGAATGATATAAAGAACATAGAATTCTATGTTAAAGAAAAAGCAAACCAGCAAAGCTGGTGATGAATGAATTTAGTAATTTATTTAGTTGTATCCACTGTAATGTTTCTTTCTGAGGATCTTTGCACTTTATCTGAGGGAGAATTTTTTTTTAAGTTGATATCTAGATTAAGCATTATTCCTCTTCCACATTGCTCTAATTTTGAACAAATCGTATTAATAATGGCTTAGCGCTTCAAGTCATTATGTGCATACATTAGCATACAAAGAGTATGTCCTGCAAGGGCCCACAAGGGAAGTGGGAAGATAGTTCACCAGGAACTGTAGTGATGGGACAAGGAGTAATGGGGTCAAGCTGAAACAGTGGAAATGTATGTTAGATGTATAGAGGGAATTCTTTACTGTGAGAGTGGCGAGTCACTGGAGCAGGTTTCTCAGAGGAGATGTGGGTGCCCCAACCCTGGCAGTTCCAGGCCAGGTTGGATGGGGATTGAGCAGCCTGGTCTAGTGGGAGATGTTCCTGCTGGTGGCTGGGGAATTGGAAGTTGATGATCATTTAAGGTCCTGTTCAACCCACACCATTCTATGTGTATACATTACATACACGTCAGGGTTACCTGGAGGGTGTACAAAATACTGAAAAGGTTTGCTGGATGGCAGAAATTAGAGACATAAGTAGTTTTCCATCTGGATGTTTTTGCTATTGCTTGATCATATTACCTCTAAATTAATTAGTCAAGTCTCACGGAGCAGAAACTTTCATGCTTTCCTCTTGGAATCTGTACTGGAATCCTAAAACACCTAATTGAGTAACTCGTACTTTTGCTGTGTCTGAGTTATTTTTACGTTCTTATTTTCTCATGCTGGTGAGGACTCGAAGTTTGATATAGAAAACCATATATATTATATGAATACTAAGTCACTTCAAGTTTAGTATGATTCCAAGTTACTGCTTATTGAGTAAATTCTGCATATACTCTGAATCGTGCCAAATTAAATTTCTCCAGTTTATAATGTTAGTTTTGCTGTTTTCTCAACTCCTTTCTTTTTTTAATTTCTGACCTGTTGAAAAAACTGCACAGAGAAAAAATGTTAACTAATTATTCCTTGGTGAGCAGAATATGTATACATAATCTAAAAATGGAGATATAAACATTGTCATGGTTATTTTTCTTTAGTAGTTTTTTCTTTATTTTCTTTAACATGTGATGTTTCCCCCTGTAGATTTATATAAATGTCAAAAAGTGGAATGGTAATTCCAGTTTTATTTTGGTGTCTGTCAGTTAGGGTTTTCCAGACTTAGGACTTGACTGCTTTTTCTTTTCTTTTCATTTATTTTTTAATTTATTTTTGGTTTGGTTTTGTTGTTTTTAATCAATGTTCACAGTATCACCTAATGGAAAAGAATCTGTAATTGCCATTCTGCTGGTATTTTTGTAGAGAGGTAATAAAGCAAAGCCAGGCAAAACCCTTTAGCTCCTTGCCTGGATAGTTTTCCTTCTTTCACATAAGTGTAGTTCTTCTCACATTACAACATGCAGTGGTTTTAGACAACCATTTAAGTTAATGTATTAGGAATTTCTTAAATGTAACACTAAAAATCGTATTCTTTCCTATTAAATGTCTTTTAAGTATTGTGTGACTGCCTCAAAAAAAAAAAAAAAAAAAAGAAAAAAAGGTTGTGTCACCTGATTTCTTGTTCTTCCATGAAAAAAATTTGGTTATTGCTCTTAATCTTGTTTTGCTTATTACCAGCACTGGAGGGGAAAATGTACAATGTGTTACAAAGATTTTCTAAGTTCATGGCCCTAGGCTGAGGTTATGTTTTCAAGGAACATATTTTATAATGTATTTCAAAGTTCTTTGTAGTTTTTTGGTTTTTTTTTAAAAATGGAATATTTATTCATAAAGAAGAAGCACACTACCATTCTAGTTTAATAGCTGTGTAATCTGTTTTAAGTATTACCTTATCTTGAAGTTGGTTTTAGAACTGATCCTTTAGGAAGAAGAGGGTTTGTTTTGCCTTTTCCCCCCTTAAAAGAAGCAGTGATATCTGCTTGAATATTGTTTCATTTGAGTATGTTTTTATTCAGTGTTTTTAATTAAAGTTGTATTGAAGTGCACAAGATGACTATTACTGTAGTGGAAATTTGATGTAGTTTTTAAAATCAGACTTATGAAATACTTTCCCTTTTACAGGGTTACCAGGGAATGGTTGATGGAGGTGATAATATTGTAGAAGTTTCATGGGAAAGTGTTTCAAGTATCCTGCAAGTGGTAAGTGCGAAGGGGTGAGAGTGGGACCCAAAACTTCTTTATTCAAACAGAAGAACCAAAATTCTTGATCCAGGCAACTGGTGTCATGATGTGTGTGAACTGTGTGATGACTGAGTGACCAGCACGTACCACTTCCAGCAGAGCCTGATTTCCACAGTGTGAATGGCTGACACTTGCTAAAGATTTTGGTGTGGTCTTGAATTTGGAGCCCAGAAATAATCTTGAAAACCTTTGTTCTAGATTTGCAACATCACATGTCATTAGCCTCCTAAAGCTATACTGACAAATCTCTATTTAATAAAAAAGACATTATAGGGCCAAAACATGAAACAGCTGTGTTTTGTAAGGCAGATCATTTCTTACGAAACCCTGTTGGCTTTCTGTGTAAGTGGATTTAGAATTATAGTTACTTATGTAATTACAGTGCAGTTCTGCAGAGCTCAGATACTGCCAATGACTTAATACGTTTTTATTACAACATTCTGCAGTGTGGCCATTTGGATCTCCTCAGGTTTTGCACAGCATGGTAATATTGTTACCTCTTCCAGAGCAGGTGCTATGTTTGGCGAAGAGGCCTTACTGCTTGCCAAGCTTTCTGAAAACTACCTCCAGGTGAAGCATGGGTTTCTTTGGAGGTTTTTTTGTGAAGTTAATGAACATAAAGGAGTTAGCAGAGACTTTTTTTTTTTAAAAACCAATGCCCTGGAATACTGTGAGGTATTTTGTCCCATGCTTGCTTGTTTTTCTTTTCTTCTTTTTTCCCCCATGTCTATTTTACAGAATCTGTAAATAGAATCATGGAGTATATTAAGTTGACAGGGAGCCATAAGGATCATTGAGTCCTAAAACAAAACAATATGACTAAGAGCATCATCCACATGCATCTTATGATGACAAGAAATTTGAGTTCTCTTGGCCAAGCCACACAAGAGCAGTTAGGATGAGTAGGCTCCTATACGTGTGCAGTGTAAAAGAAAAATATCTTTCTGAGCTTTATAGCTGGTAGTTCAACAAACCAACAATGAACCTCAGCATTTATCTTACAGAATGTATTTAGAAGTTTTGATGAGAAACGTTTTTCAGCCCACTGTATATTTCTATTTATTCAGAACAAGTAGCACTTTAAGTACACTTTCTTTTCCCCTTACAGCTGTTTTTTTCTAAGTATGAAAATACCTAGTTTTAGAGATGTATATTAGTCCTGATTTTTTTTTTTTTAGCATCTCTCTGTGTACACATCTGCCTGTTTGTCTGGAGGCAGCTGAATTTCTGTTCCACTTTCTTTTTTTTTTCCACTAGCAGCTATGTAACACAGATGGCAAACTGGTCTGAGAGCTGAAACATCTATTGATCGGGTGAATTGTGTCAGTACAGCCACTGCAGATTTGAAGTTCAAGTTTAGACAGATGTGACAGATTTACTACCAGTTAAAGTGAAGGGAACATTTATGCAAAAGTGATGTAATCACTTCCAGATTTGTTCATGGGGGAAAAAGAAATAGTTGTTTCAGTCTTAACTGATACTGCTTTTTACTGTGACAACAAATAGGGCAGAAATTAAACTTCCTGAGTGACTGAACAACGTAATCACAGAAGACGTTTAAATAATGTGTGTCCAGCAAGACACCCAGCAGGTTTCAGTGACAGTTCAGTTATTTTTAAAAATGACCACCACCATTTCCAAAAGAAGCTTTTTAGTTCATATTAATAAATGCAACAGATAATAAAACAGAAGATGTAGCATTAGTCTAATCTACAAGGAATTAAAGGCAGTTATTTCCATAATTCTGTGGAATGACAATGAATGCTGATTTTGAATTTCAGGGATACAATTTTTCTCTTACTGTTTATGTATCTCATGATATTAGGGGGAAAAAATACCACACTGAGGCAAATAAATCTAAATACTTAAATAGTTTGTATATCGTTTTTACTCTTGCCATTAATTATAAGTAACAACCTATTTATCATAATACTGCTGAAATTAATCCCACGTAATTTAACATTTTCCTTCCGGAGTAGCTCTTCATCAGTCATTTTTGAGTGTCTTTTTGTTTTTCCCTTGTCTGTGTATCTGCTCTTGAACAGGTTTGATAATATTTTGTTTATCATTACTTTACCTCACTGTAAAATTCAAAGATGGAGGTTATGCTACAAAATTCATCATGAATCCATCTGAGAAATACACAGTAAAACTCTGGATCATTAACTAAAAGTGCTGTTCTCCCCTGTCCTAGGGAGGCACGGTGATCGGCAGCGCGCGCTGCAAATCCTTCCGCACGCGCGAGGGCCGCCTGCAGGCTGCCTTCAACCTGGTGCAGAGAGGGATCACCAACCTCTGCGTGATCGGCGGCGATGGCAGCTTGACCGGCGCCAACCTCTTCCGGGAGGAGTGGAGCGGGCTGCTGGAAGAGCTGGCACAGAAAGGTGAGTGTGCCTTCAGGCCTCCTAGACTTCCCTTCCAGTCTGCAGGGAAGTTATGAACCCCAACTGTTGGTGTGCAGATTGTGTCCAGAGGGTATCTCTAAAGTTTGAAAATCAAATGCATCCATTCTAGCAAATCGCGTGGGTCTTCATAAAATAATGGCTTTTGATTTCTGTGCATCCGCTCATGCATATCGTAAAGGTCCAAAAAAGGCTAAATTAGTTACCGGGCAACAGTCTGTGTTGGCTTTTTTCTTCTATTATGAATCATTTTCAGGATCTGAACTTCTTACCTTTGTTTTAGAAGCTCTATCCCCTCATTTCCAATCCGAGGTGGTAATTCCTTTCCTACAGCAAGCTACACATTTATCTGTTATTAAATTATGTTGCTTTTTTGCCTGTAATGTCACTGTTCAAGATCAGAACATCAAGTGGCTGTTGACAGAAGTACAGCCAGCCCAGTATGTGTGTTTGATAGCATCCAGGAGAATGTATAGGGAAGAGTAAAGAGTAAAAGAATGCTGTATTGATGCTATGTGTTACTCACGATAAATACTCTTAAGAGGTTCCATCCATTTCTGTCTTTGAGGCTTCCTGAACCGGGTGCTATTAGCAGTCCTTAATGAATTTCTCTTCCATGAATGTATACAGTCTACTTCAAAGCATACAGAGTTTTGCTGAAAACATTGTGTAGCAAGGAGTTCTGCAGCTTCACTGAATAATGACGACTGAGGAAGAATCTTCTTCTGTTTATTTTGATCCTGTTGGCTTCTAGATCATTTGATGTCCATAGTTTCTGTGTTAAAATAAACCATGAATGATCAATCCTGCTTCCTGCATGCCACTTGAGATTTTACAGCTGTCTTATTTTCCCTTCATCATCTCTTTTTCTAGATGGAAGAGTCCTAGTTTGCTTAGTTGTTCCTTATATGTAAGTTCTATATCTTTGATCATCTTTGTTGCCCTTCTCTGAACCTTTTCCAGTTCTACCCTGTTTTGAGGTGGGGAGGACCACAACTGCACCCAGTATTCAAGATGAGGGCAAACCATGGATCTACACAGTAGTATAATGATCTTTGTTTTGTTCTCTATTCTTTTCCTAATATTTTCTAATATTTTTATTTATTTTTTTTTTTACTGCTATTGAGCATTGAAGCTGATTTATTAATGAAAACAGCATTATTATATTATGCTGGAAATAGTGTTATTTTGTTTGTGATGTTAGGGTACATTTTTTCATGTGTCTTAGTTTACATTTATCTGCAATGAATTCCATCTGATACTTTACTGCTCGTTGTGTCTTGCTAGTCGTCTTCATTTCTTCTCAAACACTCCATATGTTTAGATCCCAAATAATTCAGTTTGATCAGTAAACTCTGGCACTTTGCTGCTCATTCCCTTTTCTAGGTTATTGCTGAGTGTGTTGAACAGCACAGATCCCTGTAGAACTCCATTGGTTACCTTCCTAAGATACAAGAATTTGCATTTACTGCTGCCCGCTGCCTTGAATTTTTTACCCTGTTTCACAGTATTTACTCTATGAAAAGCCTTCTGTCTTATACAGTGACTGCTTAGTTTCCTCAAAATCCTTTGGCAAAAGACTTTGTCAATGGCTTTTTAGAAATCTAAGTAGAATATTATCAACCAGATATTAAGTCACATTTGGAACTCTAGAAGAGGTTTGTAATGCATGGTATACATTCATAGAAAACATTTTGATTCTTCTTCACAATGTTATATTTATCTTCATGGACATTAGTTATATTTTTCATTATGGTTTCTGCTGTTTTTCTGTAATGTAGACATTAAACACACTGATACATAGTTCTTGAATCTCATACTAAAATTTTGGCATTATACTTACTACCATCCCATCCACAGATACTACGGTAGTTTTAAGTGCTTAAGCAGCTAAGATATTTCATCCTTGAGATCCTTTAGAACTCTTGGATGATGCAGCATTTTCATGGCTGTCTTGGGAGACACTGCTAAAATGTAGAACAGGAGCTTTTCTGTTCTGTTTGCTTATTAATCATGAAATCAGAGCCTTTCAGTGTTGCAAAAGAGAAGTCTTCAAAAGTTGGATGCTGGTTTCTAACTGTTTACATATGCCCATAATCACATCCAGTTTGCATTGTTTTGCTTCTTCATTGCACGATATACACTGAGACTACAATGTGAATGATACTGTTTCAATCTGAAACCATCAGTTTTAACGTTGGTTACAAAACTTGATTAATTGTTTGACACTTTGAGATGGACTGAAAAGCTCTTATTTCCTTCCTTACTGTAAGGAGTTCTGTGGAGGATTCTTTTGTTTGGATGTTTGATTGGCTTTTGTTTGTAGTTTTGACTAACCTTGTTATCTAAAATATCTAAACATAATTTAATGTTTGGATATGTTTAATTTATAAAAGTAGAGCACCCAAGAAATAAATCTTATTTTTTTTAATAGTCTTACAGTTCTTTCTCTGCATACTTTACAGGAAAGATTGATGCAGAGGCTGTTAAGAAATATGCTTACCTTAACATTGTGGGAATGGTTGGATCCATAGACAATGACTTCTGTGGCACTGATATGACCATAGGTACTGACTCAGCTCTGCACAGAATAATTGAAGTTGTGGATGCCATCATGACCACTGCTCAGAGGTAAATTGAGCATAATATAGAGACTGATAACAAATATGCTTTGTTTAAGTTTATGTTTATGCTTTTGTTTAAGTTCATTTTAAAAAGAGGTTAAGTAGGTGGGGAAATGAAAGTTCTTTCTGACTGCATCTTTCAAGTGTCTTGGTCTCTTTTTTCTTAGTAACTGCTTTTTCATCATTCCTGTCATGGCAGCACTTCAAGTATGTGATTGTTGAGACTGCATAAGCCTTAGGGGCAGACTTGATTTTTAATGTTTTTAGTCTTCTTCAGACTTACTCTGTTAGAGAGGATCCAGACACACCGTGAATAGTACAAAAATAGCATCTGTCTTATATAAGCTTTATTTCAGTAAGAATTAAGCAATTAAATGATTTTTTTTAAATACAGCTATATCATTACAGTTCTTAACTATCAGTCTACATCATTAACATTTCCAGTAAAGGTTTGCATCTTCTCTCATAGCTGCCCATACATGTTTTGCAAGAAAGCAGTGAAAATGAATTATGAATTATGCATTGGAAGATACTTAATTTTAAATGCATTGTTTAATGTGAAAATAATTTTGTTTTTTTAATGTTTTTGTGTTTTGCAAAGGAATTCTGAGTGCAGTAACCATGGTAAACACAAGCTGTTTCATGATACTGGGTTCAGTTAATTTGTTTTCTTATTTTTACAGCCATCAGAGGACATTTGTTCTGGAGGTTATGGGGCGACACTGTGGGTATGTATTGTCTTCAGCATTTTGTGTTTTGTACCGGTACAATTATGAAAGAAATCAGAACCAGAAAAGTCTAATCAATTGTTCTGTTTATTAGGTACCTAGCACTGGTTAGTGCCTTAGCCTGTGGTGCAGATTGGGTGTTTATTCCTGAATACCCACCAGAAGAAGGCTGGGAGGATACAATGTGTGTTAAGCTTTCAGAGGTAATTTCTAAGATATTTGCTATTCCCTGATGTCTTTGCGGATGTTTATTTGAAAGCAGCGATTAAAAAGTGTGATCAGGACTTTAAGCAAGTCTTTGGTTTTGGTGTCACCTAAATTTCTCTGTGATCTTGAAGATTTATTTTCTTGCACTCTGTTTGTTTTGAGGGAGCACATGACCGACTCTGGGAATTGCATAAAATTATACCTATATAAGCAATATGTGTACATTTCCTCAGTGATTTGATGTTAGATATTTTACTTAATCAATGAAAAGACGTGTAGGAAAATAAAAGGTGTGAGAACATATCATGTATGAGTGATCAAATGCAAAAAATGTTTCCTCAAATCCTAGCAGCTTAATGTAGAGCAATTGATTATAAAATTATGCTGTAAATTGCTCTTGTTTTGTTTTTTTTTTTTCTTAACTACACGAATGTGCTTTTATTTTTATTATAGAACCGTGCACGAAAGAAAAGGCTGAATATTATTATTGTAGCTGAAGGAGCTATTGACTGTCACAACAAACCTATAACCTCAGAGAAGGTTAAGGATGTAAGTGTCAACATCATTATGATACAAAATTTCTGTTCATAAGATAGGGCTTATTGTTAACAATAACATTTCTGTAGAGTAAATCTGTTTCTGTAAGATAGCCTATCACATAGTTATATTTTATGCTTGTGCTTTATTATCTAAAATTACATAGTTAAATTAAAGGGCAGTGTTTTCAGGGCAATTAATTAGAACCTTTTCTCCTTGTAATACAACACAGGAGTTCAAAAGCATCTGCTTAATGGTTGTCTTAATTGATAGTTTGAAATGAGCTCAAATCTGTATTTATAATCCTATTTTACTTTGTCTGTCTTGTAAAATTTTTAATATTCATCTGTCTCAGACTGAAGTAATACTGTGTGCTTTGGACAAAGTCTTGTCCAAATGGTGCATTGCTAAAAATTTCATTGATGTCTAAGAAAACTCTTAGGCTGCCTTTTTTTTTTTTTTTTTTTTTTTTTTTTTTTTTTTTTTTTCCTCTTTCTTTTTTTTTTTTAAAGGGGTCATTAAGAAAACAAATTGGGAAGTAGTCATTGGTAGAAAGGAGGTAGGAATCTGTATTGTGACTATGAAGGTCTGTTTTCCATGGCTGTCAGTTTTGGAGAAACCTTTGACTTCATTAGAATTGCTGTTTTATGAAGTAACTTTTCACTAAGTGGTTTTAAGTTACATGATGCTAACGCATATATGAAGTAATGATAATGATAAACCTGCTGTATTTTGAAATTCTGTGCAGCTTGTGGTTCAGCGGCTTGGTTTTGACACTCGAGTAACCATCCTGGGTCATGTGCAAAGAGGTGGAACCCCTTCAGCTTTTGACAGAATTCTTGTGAGTATTCCTGAAATAACTGCTTGTGGCACCACATAGGACAACTATTTTGATTATTTATTTGGGGGTCAGATGGTTCTCTACCTGAGTAACTTGACAAACTGTTATCTCACGTTAACTGAATAGCTCAAAGTCAAGAGTAGTGAAGTGCTTTGTGTGAAGGAATCTATGTTTAGGATCAAAATGAGAAGCTTAATCGTCCATACGTATATGGGTTAAACAGCCCACAACTTTTTCACCTTAGCAAGGAGTGATTTGTGTCAGCTTGAGTTACGGAGAAATCAGGACCATTTCTGATTGGAAGCCTCGTGCATTTCAGTGCTTGCTGGAACACTCAAACCTTCTCTCTTTGCAGGCGAGTCGTATGGGTGTGGAAGCTGTGCTTGCCCTTTTAGAAGCTACTCCAGATACCCCTGCGTGTGTTGTGTCCCTGTCTGGAAACCAGGCTGTCCGTCTGCCTCTGATGGAGTGTGTGCAGATGGTGAGGCTCTGGCAAAAAGCCAATTTATGTTATTTATTTACTACAACAGACTACTATGTACAGTAATTGCCTGTTATCATTAGGACATTGATGGAATGTGTACAGCACTTTCCCGTATTTTGAAATAATGAAGTTTGTGTATATTCTCTATGTGTTCTATTCATTTGCAAACTATCAAGGAATAAGAAATACATATCTTCTTAATTTGTTCTAAAATTCCATCTCAGATCTTCTGTTTTTATTGTTACAACAAATTCTTCAGATGCTTGCATCCATATGTCATACACCAGTCAGGTTTCTGCAGAAAAATTGGTCAGTTTAAATTGAAGAAAGAAAAAGCATAATGGATACATTGATTTCTTTGTCCCTTGAAGGCTTTAGGTATTTGTTTCTACCTTCTTCTCCTCCTGTACCCTCTAATTTATGCTGTGAGAAGAGGTAGCTCATAAATCAGTATTTCTTCTTTCACTGTGGAAATATATTAATACATGGAGTATATTAAATAATCCACCTCCTGGAATTTTAAACATATTGAGTAATCAACTTGTTTTTTCAAGACTCAAGAAGTCCAGAAAGCCATGGATGAGGGAAGATTTCTTGAGGCTGTGAGGCTTCGTGGAAGGTATGGCCAATAGCTTATATCAGTTTATTTGCTGTAGAAAAGCTGAGTTGCCTTGCTGTTATGCTGACATGTGACATTTTCTTTTAAATATTTTACTAACTGTATGGTTTAACAGGTTTGAGAATCAGAGGAGACTGCAGAGTTGCCTCAATAGAATAATTGAAATTCTTACCTGCAACAAAACATGCAAAACAAAGCAAAGTGTATTCCACTGCTGTGTCAGACTAGTGACTGTTCCTAGGCTAACTGGTCACAAAGCAAAAAGCAGCTGTGCTGTATGACCTGACTGGTAGCAACCATAAGTTTGTTTATTCATGAATTTGAGGCCAGTGCTGTGAGCCTGTTTGTAGTTGGTAGTTTTCCAGCAGTAATGTTGGAGAAGGTGTTCTTCAATGCGGTCAGGAGAGTGGTTTCTGTTTCGAGACATTTGATAATAAAATGCTTTCTCCCCAGTCTAGAAAACTAATTTGTTAGCCACGTAGTTGTTTTATATATCATGACTCTTATCTTAAAGAATTGTTAAATTCTTTAAGAATTTAATTTTTCGTTGTTCTCTCATTTCCATTTTTTGCCACGTTTTGCATTTGCAATAACAGTGGTATTAAAATTTCATGCCGGTTTTTTAAAGTTTCTGAAAAATTCAGATTTAAAATAACTTTGTGTTAAACTTCAAAATAACTATGAGTTAAAAATTTTACTATTTTATTTGCTTATCTTACTTACTCATTTCTTTAGGAGCTTTGAAAACAACCTTAACACATACAAATTACTGTCGCACAAAAAGCCGGATGCTGAGCTTCCAAAGGTAAGGGGGTTTATTGAGTGTGCAATGCATGTCTGCTTTTGGGACCTATTGATAACTCCCTTCAAACCTCTATTATAGCGTAGTTTATAAATTAAATATTATAAAGATGCTTGAAGCTTACTAGTTTATTCTAATAATAAGTAACATTTTTAAAGTGAAATACCATTGCAACTGGAAAATTGCTGTAGATAGTTTCTTTCTGTCTTAGATTTAGATCTGATCCCAATTGTAATAATGCCTGCTCCTCATAGGTACTGTTTTGCCCTCTGTTTCTTACCGTGGAGAGAAGGAGGGTTGATGTTTAAGATCATGGTTAAATCTCTGAAAATCTTGAGATAAAGGAAGATTATATATTAAAGAAATTCTAAGCCTTCCTTTTGATGGGTAAAACCACTCAAGCAATACTGAAGACAGATGCGTCAGCTTTATATGAAATAAAAAGTCACTGTGCATAATACTCTAAGGAAATTTAAATTTGTGTAGGAAGCAGACACTAAATTTTGTGTGCAAACAGATCTTAGACTTTTTTTGATTGTTTTTATTAAGTTTACTGAATAGTTGTGTTTGATCATATAGTTGGTGACTGTATCATCTTGTTAATTCATCTTTTAATTGTGATGTTTCACCTTTTGTTACCTTATTTGCATAGTGATGTTGCTGTTGTACTTTTCAGAAATCTTTTTTCCAAATGAATATTTGAGTAATGATTACTGGTGGTAGCTTCTCAATATTATTAAGGAGCAAAATGGCATTGATAATACAGTAAGGACCTAAGACTGACCTTCAAGGGATGAAGTAAATCAGGATTTTTTTAGGTGGATATTTAATATTTTCTTTGGCAGATCAGGTGTTTGGATGGTGGGTTTTTTTATACAGCAACACAAATCCAGGACTGTTAGCTTTTTTATTTTTTTAAAAATAATTTTGTGATACCTTCTGTGATAAATGGCATTAGAAGGAAATGTAGGCCATGTGTAATTACTAACTACTCGGATTTGACCATACTAAGAAAATCCGTGTGCCTTCAGTAAAAGAGGTTGAATAGGAATTAAAAAGTAGATGAAATGTGCATGTCACAGGAATTGAGGAAAGAGCTAAGCTGATCTGATCAGGAGAGCCAGCTGAATGCTCTGCTTCAGTACACATTATGTTTTGCTGTTTGTGATTACATTGCATTTTTCTACAATTCTTCAATTGTACCAGAACCAAAAAAACTACATATACTCTGGCTCGTGTCACTTTTATTGTGGATATTTTGGGGAGTTATTGTTGGATTGGAGTATTTTTATTGTATTTGTTTGCTTACTTGTTTTTTAATCAGATGAGATTCCATTATCATTACTTAACAACTGTTCTATTTTTTGCTTTGTTTTTTGTTCTCATTTTCCAGAATAAACCTAAATATCTTCTACCTCTTCTGCAGGAGCAAATTGTTACAATTGTCATTCACAAATATTTTAAAAACTTCAATAGGCTGAAAATATATGTAGTATTGGGAAAGATGCTGAGTGTTCCTGTTTGCTAACGTATTGTCAGCTGCTTGAAAAACCTGGCCAACAGATTAATTTTAAAACTTGTCTGTTACACTCTGCATTGTACTGATGATACACACATAAATGCTGTGGTGCTAGAATCAGTTCCTACTTTTTTTTTTTTTTTTTTTTTTTTTTTTTTTTTTTTTTTTTTTTTTTTTTTTTTTTTTTTGCTATTGTTGGTTTGTTTGTAAAAAGAAATTTCTGCTTTAGTGACATGAAGCTTGTTGAATAACAATAGCCAGGTTGGATGGAGCTCTGAGCAGCCTGGTCCAGTGAAAGGTGTTCCTGGCCATGTCAGGGGGTTGGAACGAGATGATCTTTTTGGATCCTTCCAACCCAAACCATGCTGTGATTCTACTTTATGTTTCTTGGACCTGTACTAGAATATAAAAACCTGAATAATTTAACTTGTAAGGCAAACGAAATTATGATAAAGTCTTATTTAAGAACATTTAAAAAAAAAAAAAATCGTTTGTGTCTTTGATATTCTGCAAGTGTGGAAATGTGTCTGCACCTTCCAGTTAACTTTAAATTTTCAACATGTTAAGGAGCTTTGAAATTTCCTTTACTGCATTCCAGTATTTAGCAACTTCATTTGATGTACAAATTAGCCGTGTTGTAGAAATCAAAGTGCTTCCTAAATATTACTTTTATCTTGCAGACTAATTTTAATGTGGCAGTTTTAAATGTTGGCGCCCCTGCAGCTGGAATGAACGCCGCAGTGAGGGCTGCAGTGAGAGTTGGCATGACTGAAGGTCACAAGATATTTGCTGTCATTGATGGTTTTGAAGGATTCGCTAGAGGGAAGGTCAGTGTCACCTGTGTGCATTACCAAGTGCTCTGTACCCCATCCCACACCACCACCTTTGTTCATGTTCTTGGAGCAGTTCTGTCATAACTGCTGAGGGAGCTGGTTCTGCCAAGTGCTTTTTATTTCATAAAGGTCTATAAAACCTAGATTGCAACCGTATTTCTCAACTATTCAAATCCGTACAGTCGTTTATGCTGAGTGTTAGTAATCACATGCTGCACAGTTACAAAATCAGTTCAGATGAATCCTACCTTTGAATTTTGGTCAATGTTTAGCATATTGTAGTTTTTTCACAGAGTAGCAGAATAATCTCTGATTCTGAACAATGAGTTGTTGCACATGTACTCCTTTGCTGTAAGAAACTTTGTAATGGTGCTTATTGAGGGAGGAAGCTTCTTTTTTCTTTAGGTAAGTTAGATTTCTTCTATTCTCCTGTTTCTAAACATGCATCAGTTGGTGTACTGAAGAGAAACTGAATGCAAGAGTAAGGATATCTGTACCTGACTGAAGCCACAGATCCCAAAACTTACATCAAAGACCTAGCTTTAGGGTTTTTTTGCTTCACATTCAGTAGGAGAGGATGTGAAAATAGGATCAAAAAATGAAGCACAGAGAGAGGGTTCATCTTTGTCTGGAAGAAAAAATGGAATGGAAAGGGGTTGTAGTAATTTGAGAGAAATGGAGTTAAGCTCTTGATGCTGTTTTCTTTCTTGGCCTCATTTAGTTTTAGTGATGTCACTGCCCAACAGCTTGTTCCAACAGCTTTTCATGAAGTACTACCTGGTGTTGGCTGCAGCTCAAGAGAAGTAATTGGATAATCACTTAAAATCTCCTTTTTTACTTTTATTCAAAGATAAAGGAAATTTCCTGGGGAGATGTTGGAGGCTGGACTGGTCAAGGAGGATCAATTCTTGGTACAAAACGGTAACATCAATATTTTTGTGAATTGGCGTGATGAGCTGTAGGGCTTTATATAACCTCTGTATGATTCCATGCTCTTTTCTTTCCACAGAGTGGTTTTAAGTGCTCAGTTTTTGTACATTGGGGTGTTTTGAGTTTGTTTTCTGTTCAAATCCTTGTGTTCCAACTTGGGTATCTTTATAATACTGAACCAGCTCTGAAGAGTGGGAGTTGGGACGTCAACTTAAAAATTTCCTGGGGTCTTTGCACTTAAAAGGATTGCAAACCTACAGTTCCTTTACACTTGATATGACTCCTTGTTGCTTTTCTGGAAGAGTTACTTGTATGGATAAATATGTAAACCAAAAACCATTATGTTGCCTGCTCCCTTTATGGTTTCAGCTTAGTAATGAGTTCTTAGTGCTTCACAATATGTAAATTGTTTTTATTTTTCTTTTGGTTTAATGATTTTAGTACTCTTCCTGCAAAATATTTGGAGAAGATTGCTGAGCAGATGCGCACTAACAACATTAACGCCCTTATGGTTATTGGTGGATTTGAGGTACACTGAAATATCTAATTATGTCTAAGTAGAGTAGAATTCCTAACAAAATTAATAGTCTGTTTTGATTTTTTACCCAATCTTCATGTAAGCTGCATTTGGCTCTATCTGCATATGATACATAGACGATGTTTAGAATCACAGGTGTTGTCAGTCAGTGGTTCTCTGGCAAGCTGGCATTCAAGACAGTGACTAAAACTGCTAAACAGATGTGCTAAATGTATAAATTAGATAATGTTACAGGTTTTTGTATGAAAATAAATTAATAACTTCTGTAGTGCAAGTTTAAGTCTATACTGTATCAATACTTAGAACATACTTGCAGAAGTTCTTGACTCTAGTAGAAATTGCACTATGGTTCCTTATTTAAGCCACTCCTCTGACACAGTGCATGTCAAAATCTGTAATGGATCTAGAGAAGTATTTTTTTTCTGTATTTCATGTTTGCATTGTTTTAAAGAAAAACAGTTTTTGAAATTTTGATTCAGGAAAGTGTTTTGCCTACTCTTTGCAGAGAAGAATGTGCTTGTTGCTTCTTGATAAAGAATGTATCTTCCTTTTCTGGCCCAAGCTGTTAGCTATGACCCTAATTCAGGAATATTAAGATTTTTAAATCAGGAGTAACAGTACCTGAAGATTGGGGAACTTAGTTTGTTTTGTTTGAAAACCAACATTTTTTGTCTAAATTATTTATTTTCAAGAGAACATATGTTCTGTTTATTGTTTTCAAATGTTGTTTGCCTGTTTCTAATGCTTTCTTTTTTGTCTGTGTTAGATTTTAGTGGTTCCTTAGTGCTCTGACTTGCTGAAGTGTGCTGTGGTAGAAATGGCTCCCCCTGTGGCCCTTCTCATTTTGTCACTCCCAAGTCTGCCCTTACTTTATTCATCCTAATTTTTCACCCAATGCCTGTGCCCAACAGGCTTACCTTGGACTTCTGGAATTATCAGCTGCCCGGGAGAAATATGACGAATTCTGTGTTCCAATGGTTATGGTTCCTGCAACTGTATCCAATAATGTACCGGGTTCAGATTTCAGCATTGGTGCAGATACTGCTCTGAACACTATAACTGATGTAAGTCTGCTCTGGTATGTGCACATACTAACAAAGCAGTTGTTTAAATTTACTCAATTGGCTACAACTGGATATTTTTGTAGACCAGAACTTCAGAAATGTAATCTGGGAAATTATAATTACTTGATATAGCCACAGTCATGACACCACTTTAGAAAAGAGAGTCTGGGATCCCAAATGCTTCCATTTAACTTCTGCTGAAGCTACAACAACCTCTAAGTTTTTTAAGTGCAAGATAAGATGGCATCTCTTGTTGTATAAGAAAGAAAGAAACGTAAAGCTGAGACTTGATCATTTGCACTGTAGAGGGTAAAAAAAATCCCTGTTCATAATATGTAGAGTTGTAGTATACACACAGCTGCAACAAACACTGAAAGAAAGTTGCTGAGAAGGAGATTCTTAGTTATGTAGCATCTTTACTCCTCTAAGAGAATATGTAAAATCCATATTTTTCTAATAATAGACATTACATTTATTCTGCTAATAGCAGATTTAATAAAAAGAGTTGAGACATGTTAGGTATTTTTTAAAAAATCAAATCCAGTAATATAACATAAAGTAAAAATTGAATGTTTAATCTCTTAGGAGGAAAAAAACTTCTCTGCTTTGAATGTGGTAGAACACTGGAGAAAGCTGCCCGGGGAGGTTGTGCAGTCTCCTGTGGGGATAATCCAAACCCACCTGGATTGTTCCTGTGTCACTTGCTGAGGTGATCCTGCCTTGGGGTGGATTACATGATCTCCAGAGGTCCCTTCCAACCCCAGCCATTCCTCAGTTCTCTAATGCTATTCTCAGTTGAACAGAAAGCATAGTCAGTTGGACAAAAAGAGTTTCAAGTTGCTTTTGAAAATGGAATGACAGTTCTCTTTTTCACTTAAATGTATTCAAAAGTTTTAATCATGATAGCTTTTTCATTTCAAGGATTCTTCAGATGCCACCAACTTTGAATGCACAACCATAATTTTTTTTTTTTTTTAATTCCAACATAAATTAACTTCATCAAAAGAAACCCTTCAACTAGGAATATGAGTTTCCTGAAGTATTGCCTTGAATAAGACTGTAAGCTAATTAAAAAGTTCATTGGATGAGTTCTTTATAGACAACTTGGGGTATAAATGTTGATGTTGTTTCCAGTTCTGGTAAATAAAAATATCCAGCCAAAATGATTGATCACGAACTAAGGTGAGTAAAATGATTGTGCATAACATCTGCTTTCCTTCTGCTCTTATCTTCATAAACTTTGTTAACCAAACAAACTGACTTCTTTTTATAGGTTGTTTCAGGCAAAGGGGATATATTGTAGTCAGTCAGTCTGTGTTGCTGTGGTTTGCTTTCTGTTTAGGTTTCTAGGTATCCATTTGCATTCATTAGATAAAATGTTCGTATTTCCATGTTTTTCGTGTGGTAGTTGAAAACTTTTCTAAAGCATTTTTTGTTTTGTTAATGGCTGTTTTTCTGGTCGTTTTTAATACTATTTTGCCTAGATTTTTCTCTGGAATAAATATGAAAAGTAATGGCTTTGCAAGATTTAGATCCAGTTGAGTGGATAATTAAATTTGGGTTTATATATTTTTTTTTTTTTTTTTTTTTTTTTTTTTTTTTTTTAATGGAGCAGACTTTAGCACTTGGAAAACTTATCTGCTTGGTGTCTTTTCAGTTTTTTGCTCTGATTGTTTGAACATGATTCACCAACACTCCCAGTGAAAAATACATCTTTTCATTCTTGTGCCATGCTCAGATCAGGCACAGTAGCAACTGTGCCCCCTGTTAAATGTCACCAAATAAGCTCAATACATTGTCACAAAATTGACTGTGGTAAGCAAAAGTAGGAGGCGGACATGAAAATCTATTTTATCTAGTTTATATATAGTTTTTTATTCCTGTTACCACAGTTAGATCAATAAATGCATCATAGTTTACAGTGCTCTCAGAGCAGTAGAACCTCCTCTGAACACCAAAGTGTCATCACACTTAGTTTTTCTGTGGTAAAAGAGTTTTCAGTTCTTACTTGTGTGATCTTGCCTACCTCTAGTAAGGTAAGTACAGTTGTGCTGGTAAGGAGGGATTGTTTGGCATCATTGCCCACTTGCAGTTGTTTAAACTTGTCAAGCTGTTTAAATAGTACCCTGAAACATTTGCTGATAAAATGTGTTAAAATTCTGCATTTAAAAAGGAAAACAATTAAAAAACAGACTTAACAGATATGTAACTTCTGAATGAGAGATTAATGAAGAATGTGCTTCTCACAAAGGCATAAACAGTGGATTTTATTCCTCAATAACTAAGTTAGATTCTATAACAGATCATGGGACCCTTTTGAAATGTTCAATTTTTTCCACTTCTGTTTTAAAATCTTGGCTTCAAATTTATCTTTTGAATAGGGTTTTAAATTTATGATAAACTGTATTTTTCACTTCATTTTCAGAATATTAGAAAAACTGCTAATGGCAACAAAAATATAAAATACCTGGGAAAAGCTGGATGTTTCTACCTGAGGATAACCTTAAGGCTGATATATATAGGCATACGATGTAAACCTTTTAGGACTGAAGGATAAGAACATGAGCTTTGAGTTTTCCATTAAATGAAACATCACTAAATAACTACCGTAATAAAAATATCTATATTCTCAAGTACTTTGCTAATTCCATGGAATGGATAGGATGTTATTTTGGACATCAGACCTCAGGAACGTGACAACCATGAAATGAAAGGAATAGGTATCAGCAAGGTGAGAATAATGGAACCTGAAAAAGGGAGAGGCTAAAGCTTTCTGTTGTGTTCTTTGACAATCTTACCTTCCCTTTCACCAAAGGGAAAGGAGGTACATGACTGATGATTTGGTTTTGTGGGACAAAAAAACCCCAAACATCCCCTGAGGAAACAAGGAAAGCTACAGTCAGCTGCCTTAAGGCAGTCTCCACACATTTCCCCTGGAGAGCAGACAACTGTACCCGTCCGGTAGCATATGTGGCCCCACATTACTGTGAACTAGGAAGCTGAAAATTATCCTTGGCCACTAGCTAACCTGTTAATTTTTTATCTCATTCAGTCCTAGTAACAGCTGATGTGGAGTAAGGGCAGTAACTCCATCTCCTTCAGTGGCCATTTGTATTTAGATCAACTTAAAGTCAACAAACAGTAGTCTTTGCTTGACTGCATGAATTTTTATAAAGCATCCTTGGTTATGTTGATTATGGCAATAACCTTTTTAGTAACACGAATCAAATAAAAGGGTAAGAAATTATTAAACCATTATATTAACGTAGTGCAGTATCCCTCTATGACCTTACAGTAGTAATTAAAAAAAAGAACCAAAACTAGCATAGCAGTTACTAAAACCATTGATCACTTATTTATCCTTTATAATTAAGAGACCATATCTTAAAAGCATTTTCATATTTTGCCACAGTGATGCAAAGATGTTGCATATATCATCTAATGCTCATGCTTGGTGAAGGTACAGTCATTGGATATGTTGGCTGAGATCACTTGCATCAAATAAAATGGCAATATTTAATGCAAGTAAAACATATCTTAACTGCATCTTAACATACCATAAATGCAGACTAACCAGTTATGTTAGTTATTGCTCTACATCTCCCTTTGAATTGGTTTTCCAGAAGTCTTAATAAAAAACTTTTTAGCGAAACTCATGTTCTGCAGATCTCCAGGAAGCTGTGTGGTTTTACCAAACCACTGTTAATTTGTATGTCTTTATTCTTTTAGTATAGAAATACAAGTTCAAAGCAGCCTGACTGAGCTAGTTGGGCCAGGCAATTACTGAAATTTCCTAAGTGAAGTCTCAGCCACTCAAAAAAACAAATCCCAAATCAGCCGCTCCTATTTGTTGCTCCTGGCTGTACTGCTTCTCAGCTCTTTGGGTCTGAAAGTGCCATCTTTTAGGCTGTGTTTCAACCTCTACCTGAAAGTATAGCACTGAGCCATTGCATTTACAGAACATGAGAAGAGAGATTTTTAGAAAGTCAGTTTGCATTTATGCACCTACAGCCATAAACATCCTGTCTTCTCACTGAACAGGATCTACTCTGTCTAGGACAAAAGCCCAGAAGGAGAACTCTCACAGGTAGGGGATTTTCCCATAATTTTCTTCTAAGTTGTTCTTTAAGTCAGTCACTGATATGCTTGGAGGCACCTCAGTAGGTGTCTAACTTTGATCTGCAATAGTTTGTTTCTCTGAACCGATTTGAGAAATCAAGAAAATGAGACTTCTGTGAACATCAGTTTCTGGGAGAAAGAGGTGAAAAAGTAGTGTTCTATGTAATCAGGCTTTCTGGTGGAGAGCCATTACATAGGCTATTCAGAGAATTGCCACACTTCATGAGAGATGCTGATTAGTTTAAATTAGAAATAATTGGAATAATGTAATGTATGTTTAATTAAAACAGCTGCAAAATCTTATCATTTATTTTGACGTCCACTAGGAACACCTAATCCTTTTGTCATGATTTTATGTTTTGTGGAGTTTGGAGTCTTTCCAAGGACCTAAAACTGCTTTTCAAAGAGTCCTTGAACTATACCTGGAGATTTTATTAAATCATCCATGTGCACATGTTCCTGGATTTTTCTAGGCCTACATCCAGTCTTTGTGCACAGAGGCAGTTGTGTGATGTTGATAGAAACTTTGAAGGCGTGGGTGCACCTTTTTTTTTTCCTTTCTCTTGGTGGAACTAGATGTGTATCTTGACTTTCTAGGATAACATAGTTTTTTTTTTAAAAAGTATCTTTCTTTATGCATTTTCTTCAGGTTGCAAGGGTTTTACTAGTTAACTTTCTAAGCTTCTTAGCATGTATCAAACTCTGTTCTTTAGTCCTTTCTTGTGGAATGATTTCCAGTCTAGCTTTTTGCCATCCTTCCCTATCCAGCTGCTTCAGTCCTCTCTGCTGTGTACACTTCACTTTCAGTCTGTGACTAACTCGTACTAATCCTCTGCATTTCTTCAAAGAGCATTGTGCCAATGCAACCCCAGTGCACTGTTGTGGTCTGAACTGGATATTTCCACACCCCCAAATAATCTCACCAATTGTATTTACTTGGGCCGATGGACAGCCACATTTACCATCACATGCCAGGAGTCAGTAGTAGAGCAGTGCAAAGATAAGGAATGTTTCACTCACACTTGTACCACTGCTTCAGGCCTTTGAAAGTTGTCTGCAGCTCTACGAGGCGCGTGCCAGCTTTGAGGAGTTTAGAGTTCCTATGTGTGTGTTGCCTGCTACTATTAGCAACAATGTGCCAGGCACAGACTATAGCCTCGGTGCTGACACTGCCTTGAATGCTATTGTAGAGGTAAGACTGCGTATCTTTTAAAAGTTAAGATAATAAAATGCATAAGAGGAGGATACCTATAGACCTTGAAATGTCTGGTTTTCTTAAATAACTCAGTTACTGTGTTTTTTAATGATTAATAGTTCAGTTTTCCAAGACTGATTAAAGATTAACCTTAGAAAAAGTATTGTTATATGCTTAATTTTTGGGTGCTCTCTTTTGTTCTTCAAGACTATTGCATTAGTGCTTAGGGTATTTGCTTTTACTGAGAATCAAATATTTTGCTTACTGTGATTTCATTTTTATCTTAAATATTACTTAGGTAAAAGAAGAAAGCACATGTTTTATAAATAAATGCCCCATTTGTTGGATGAACTATTGACTGAGCTCTGCTGTGCAGTAGAACATTTTATGTACATGATTAACACCAAACACATGAATAATCCTGTAGGCTCCTTTAGGCTTAACATACATTAAGTGCATATAAATGCTTGGATAGTATAAGCAATTGTGTCCCTGATGCTCAGCTAAACAGTGCATGGTCAGAACAATCAGTGTTCTAGTTTTAGTCTGCCATAGTTTTTTCCCTTTTATGTTTTATGAGCTCTTTCAGTCCTATTTACGCTGCTTAAGACACAGCAAAACAAACTGAGCTGAGATCTAATGCAAACAGTCCCCAACACAGATGAGTAAATCTTACCAGCTCTGAGTTTTATCAAACCCATCATTAACAAGCCATGTAACTAATCATGAAATAATTTGCAAAGGAAGTCAAGTCAAGACTACAGATTCAGGAGGCTGGGAAAAGCAGGTTTGTTTTCGTGCTTTATGCAGTGTTATTACATAGTGAGTGAAAAAGCTCCAGTAGGTAACTGGAAGAGCTGTGTCAGAAAATAGGGTGGCCTGACCTTAGGGAGCTGCAGTGCAGCATCCTTGGTCTGAGATGTCCTGAGGTGTCATGTGGACTCATCAGGTAGCAGTGTTCATAGGCAGGACATAGGTACTGTACCACTCCTTTTTCCCCCTTGGCCTGACATTTATAGAAGTAGCAAAGTCTAATTGTGACTAATGCACCTTCAAAAGTGGTAACTTTGAAAACACAATGGGGCAACAAATGATGGCATACAGTTCTGCTTCCTCTTACTTAATTGTTTTTGGTACTAATTTAATTACAGTTTGTATAGAGTTCAGTAATGTTTTCAGTAAGAAAAAAATACGGTTGCGTCATTTGAATTTTATTGTTATTAGGATGTTTAGTTAATGCTAATAGCAGAACACTTGATTTGCTGTTTTGAACATTAAGATTTGTCATTAAGCTGGGTCGGTTCATATGAAAGCTCAACTAACAATGGAATTCCAAAAAGAGTCCTCGTGCCTTGTTTATGATGTCTGAATCCTGCACCAGGCGTTAGAGGTTTGGCTTTTCTAGCCTGTAGTGTAGTGTATGAATTAATAATTCAACCAAGTCCATCTGTGCCAATTTCATATTTGGGTATTTCTGTCACAGTCATTCTGAGAAAACAAGAATAGTAGAAAGTTTCTGCTGCATCTCTTGTTCAGTCAAGGATAGAAACCCTTTTAAGTTGATTTCAAGTGCTAAGTCCTATGGGCAATGACTGATTTGGCTCTTTGCTTAGTACTTGGAGATCCTCAAAAGACAGAAAATTTCATTCTCCTACCAACAGATGGAAAACCTTTTTAGAAATCTTGGGGTTTACAAATATTTTAAGTGTCTCAAAATGGTGGAAATCTTCACACGTGTATTTATTGTCTAAAGACAAGGTTATTTTACAATGTAAGTTAAACAGCTTAAGGCAGCTTTTTAAAAAATTAGTTAAATTTTTTCAGTGCTACAGTATTCTGCAAAAATTTTCATGAAAAAATGTTTGGAAGGAGAAAGTAAAGTGCTTGGGGACACTGTAAAACCTAAGACATGTAAAATACTTTTCTGCTTAGGGTAACAGAATATCCATATTCTGAATAAATTCATGTGAATGCTGCACTTTTGTGTCTATGCACATAATATGCATATATGCAAATACATTAATAAGATATGTGTAAATTAAATTACATGTATCTTTGGTAGCTTAACCTAAATACATGCATACACTGGTCTTAGTCTTTAAATACATTAAACTGTATTATGTTAGATGTTCTGCAGGGGTTTTTTAATTATGTTTTCTCATGTATCAGTTAATGATTTTTTCTGTGATGTGTTGGGCATGGTTTTAAGGACCATATTGCTCACAATCTGAATTTTAGCCTGAAGTAGTATTTTCAGTTAGCTGAATGAAGCTCTGGTTTTAAAAAAACTGTGAAACAGAAATACCTCAAATATTACAGCACCTACGCTTACTCATTCAAAAAATCCATAAAGCATGAGGATTTCTTAATGTTACTGTAATTCAGGTTACAAGATGACAAACTTCCCAGGTACTTTCATTTCCATTTTTATTAAACAGAACTGGTGTTGGGACACTACATAAGTTTCACAAAATTCTTCCTGTCACAAAGTGTGGTATATCCTATTTATTAATTTGTATCTAAGACAAAGAAGAAAATTGGACCTCTTTATTTCTGTCACTTGCTTTCTGAAAGGAAAATACATTAATCAACAACTTTAAAATAACTTTGAGTGGTAGAAAAATTCATTCCAGGTGAGCTCATCAAATAGATTCTTGAGCATTATTAAAACCTAAAGGTGGATAGTAGACTAGTTCCTCTAGGTTTCTGCATTTTCCCGAGTTACAATGTTTTCCTGAGATTCCTAGGTCTTGCCACACTGGAGATTGTCTCTGTCTTTGTTACTTTCCACACCTCTTAGGCAGCTCTAGTAAGTATTGGTGTTAACTGGTTTGTAACAGATCTCCTTGTAGAGAACATTCCTTATGCTGGTCAGAGTAAGGTGCGAGCGGAGATTTCAGTCTTCTTACAATCTGTTAGTAAAAAACCAAAAGCATTTTAAAATTTGCACTAGTAGTGCTTGAAAGAATTATATTTATGTGAAAATCATTACAGGAAAGTAATTGAGCAACACATGCTCAGGACTTAAGGAGTTCAATGTAGATGGGAATGCAGTGAATTTTAATATCCATACTAAGAAGAAGTAAGCGTAAGTAATGAATAGAGTTAAAGAAGAGAAGTTTATTCATACCACAATTCCTTTAAAAGCTTCATTATATCTACTTTTATCTGTTAGAAAATGCAGATATACAACTGGTTAATGCCACTGGTTTCAGTATTTGCAAGAAGCAAATAGATGTTAAGAGTTGCAAGTGGAAAAACATTTTATTTCTACTCTGGTATTCAGTATATGATTTTTAAGCAATCCTTTATTGGATAATTATTATAGTTACGTGGGTTATGCCATTTTGGAATTCTTTAAAGATTTGCATTTTTTATAAATGCTTTAATTTTTTTGTTACCAGTAGGTGACACAAAGTTGCATGCCGTACAGAAATGTAAAAAGTGAGGGGTTTTAGTGCATACTCAGGCTGTCGTGTCTCTGAGCAGACGTGTGACCGCATCAAGCAGTCGGCCAGCGGCACCAAGCGCCGCGTGTTCATCATCGAGACCATGGGCGGCTACTGCGGCTACCTGGCCAACATGGGGGCCCTGGCAGCAGGAGCTGATGCTGCTTACATCTTCGAGGAGCAGTTTGATATCAGAGAGCTCCAGGTATTCAGCACCTTTTGCTCATTTTTAAGTCAATCTAAAGCTGTTGTATGTGTTTATCATAAAAGAAAAAGCCAGTTCGGGTTGGACCTAAATTCTGCACTTGTCATTCCAGTTCCTGTGCCATAACATTATATAAAGGAATGTAGACACAATCACTATTGACTCCCAAGTTCAGTAAAATGACAAAAATAATTGTATTGGCCATTAAGCACTACTAGATTAATTGTTCCATTTTTAGTCTTCTGATTGAAATTCAGTTGAAATGAACAGGCCTGGGTATTTTTAAAGCCAACACCAAGAGATCAATATTTTTTTCATTATGGTAGAGATGTGTTTAAAGGCTATTCAGGACAGGAACTGGCCAGTGTGTCAGGTTTATTAGATACTGTTACCACAGCTATTCAGAGCATGTCTGGAGGGGTTACTAAAATAAAGCCCTCAGGCTTTAAGGATTACGGATTATGGTGTAGTACATGCACAAGCTGATATGGAACTTGTCTGCTGCAAGGACTTTACACTTCTGAGATGGTTAGTGTAAGCTGCAGTCATGGACAAACACAAAGCTAAAAGGATAGAAATTTCCTAAGAATCACAGAGATGTGAAATGAATCAGAACTTATCCCCACACCATTGTTGAAAAGAGTGGAAGTAAGGGCAGGCTGTAAACTTGAGTGTCAATTTCTGTATTTTTATGTATATCAAGCTGGATGCCGTACCAATACAGCATATTAAAACCATCTTTGAGTTAATAAAATCTGTTACTCCTAATTTAGAGAAAGATGTTAGTTTTAACCCAAGATGAATAGCCATATACAGTATGTTATCCTGAATCTCCAGAAATCTTGGTTATTTGAATTTGCACATAATGCTTTATGTGGAATACTTGACAGAAGTTCTCAGGAAATATAGGCTGACTAAAGTTGTTTTGGATACAGAGTTCTCTATGGGTCTTTAAAAATACTTTTGTTTCTAGGCTAATGTGGAACACTTGACTGAAAAAATGAAAACCAGTATCCAGCGTGGTCTAGTGCTGAGGTAGGTGAAAGTAGTTGTAATGGACTGTGTCAGTGATACTGAACATTCCCAGACAGGTAGGCTACTTGGCCACTTGGAATGACACTCCAAGTCTATATTCCTTGATTATTCCTTTAACTTGAGATTTTTAGAAAAGCTGTTGCTCCAAAAGGCAATTCTGGGACCTCTCTGGCAGTTCAAGTCCAAAACTTACTTCTATCTCTGTAAATATATTTGCTCTGTAATCTAATACTTCATCCTGTTTTCAGTCTGTTTTTTCATTGGGTTTGTCTTTCATTCTAGATTCTTCCCTTCTAAAGGTAGTGTGTCACATACACTATTGCCTTTAGTACAAAACCCCTAAAAATCATGAGCCTGTTACGTGGAAGTGAGTGTATGTGATCAGATGAAAATGTCCAAGCCAGGATCACTGCTATCAAGGGAAAAGACTCGTCATTCAATAGCTGGAAAGACATCCAGTTCTTTAGAGTAAATTTGCTAACTATCTGGCTTTAACTGTTACAGAAATGAGAACTGCAATGAGAACTACACAACTGATTTCATTTATCAGCTGTATTCTGAAGAAGGAAAAGGAGTGTTTGACTGTCGAAAAAATGTATTGGGCCATATGCAGCAGGTAAATACAACCCTAAAGTTACAGACAAGACTAATTTTGTATGCATGAAGTGTATACACTACACTATTCAAGCATTTCAAACAAGTCTGACTCAAGATTAAGGAGCAGTGTGGATTTTCGTTTGTAGGCAACTCAGAAGGTTTTTAGCATCAGGTTTATTGCAAACCCTTTTTAAAAATCTAGGAAAAATACTAGGTTCTTTATGAATTTTATTTTTATTCCTCTACTGTCTATATTAATAATTCCACTTTTTGTCTTATAATTAATTGTAATACATTCTTCATAATACAATTATCTGCCCATCGTAATGTATCTGCCTCTTGAACCCTCTTGAAGAGATTTCATTAAGAAAATCTGTGCAGATGTGTGCTTTTGTGGAAGAGATAGAAGTGAGCTTCCTTTGGCCTGTGTTATCTGCATTGCTTTATCTCACTAATGCAGCTGGTTGGTGGGCAAAGGGAGTTCCTGATTTGGCTATTCTTATCACCAAGGCTGAGATGGAGGAAAGTCCCCTCCATTCTTCTAAGTGAGAAGTAGTATTGATTCTGTGAGAATTCCACAGGTGCTGAACACAATTTTTAAGCACCTTAGATTCATTTATGGGGTGGGGTTTTTGGTTTGTTTTTCTGAATGGGGGAAATGGAAATAAGAGGTAGAGCAGGCCATAAGCAGAGATAACTGATAAAACACACACACCAATCCTGGTTTGATATGCTAACCCGGAATTCAATTTTTGCACAGGGTGGAGCACCTTCACCATTTGATAGAAATTTCGGGACAAAAATTTCAGCAAAAGCTATGCAGTGGATCTCCAAAAAACTGAAAGAAACCTACCGGAAAGGTATAGAAATGTTTGGTGCAGTATGTTATTACTGTCTTTGATTGTCAGTCAGTATGAAAGACTCCTCTGCTTTGCAAACATATGCATGTTTCTTAGTCAACATAGTTCTTTCCATCTTGGTGTTTTTATTATTCAGTAGTGCCTTGCTGTGCTTCTTGTTGTATGAGCTTTTCCACCTGAGTGAGGTCAATAATTCTCAGATAGCTGTTTCATCATCCCCTTAAACAAAAGAGCCAGTGTGATTGCAGGTTTTCATGCAAGCAGGAATTGATGTTTGTATAGTTACATCTGTTCTTTTTGTTTCATGCTGCCTTCATGGGAGACAGAAGGAGGTAATACGTCGTTTTTGGGAATTTTTGTAAAGCACTACTTCCTAAAATCTAATCTAAAAGCAGATAATTAAATTCAATCATTTGTTGTTTAATTGCACTGGTATTTCATTACTAATTACCAAAGTTAAGCTAAAAAGTGAAGATCTAACCCTATTAAAGCACTAATTTGTTGTTTTATCGTTCTGTTAAATAATCAGTAGCTGAAATTAGGGTACTGTAAATTTTTTTGTTCCATTTAATTACAGAAAAATCGTATTTGCCCTTATACATGTAAGAAAGTTTCTGAATTACTTCATTCTTTTTAGGGAAAATATTTGCCAATACCGATGACTCAGTTTGTTTGCTGGGAATGCGGAGACGCAACCTCGTTTTCCAACCGGTGGCTGAACTCAAGAGTGAAACAGACTTTGTGTACGTATGCACTGCCTGGTGGTAAACACCTCACTGCAGCCTGCCTTGCACCACTTCAAACAAACACTTCCCAACGCCTTCCTGCTTTTGCCTTAGGCGTGAATTCTGCCAGACCCACTTGGATTGTTTGTTTCTCTCTTGCCTTTGTGCTTTTACTTCATCTTCTTTACACTTGAGAGTCTCATGGTGAAGTCTGGGACTCTGCTGTCCTGCTAAGTAACCTCTCTGTGATTGCCTTTGTCCTAATGCCTAGAATTACTTTACTTCTGTTTATGCTTAACATCTTCCAGTTAAGACCTGTTCATTTTTTTGGGATTCTGTCCTTGATTCTCCTCATTTTGGCTCAGTGTTTTACATCCCCCCCATGACGGTCGATGCCTGATCCCATTTACAAGGAAGGTGTTTGCCTTACCCCCCGTGTATTTCACCTCCCTGTTTCCCCCCCAGACACAGGATTCCCAAGGAGCAGTGGTGGCTGAAGTTGCGACCGCTGATGAAGATCCTGGCCAAGTACAAGACCAGCTACGATGTGTCAGACTCAGGCCAGCTGGAACATGTGGCCATGCTCCCCAAGGAAGCTGAGACCGGAGCCATCTAAACACACCACATTTAGATTGTTGTCATAGATGCACATTGTGAGTAACAATGCTTTAGAATCATTAAAGCTTTGTTTTGTAACATTTAAATTATTGTTCCAGCACTTTATGTGAAACAAGACGTTCAGCTGTCACACAGATTTTTGTCCTGTTTGTGTGTTCCGTTTGAAACAAACCCTTGCATCTAATGGAAAACACCAGTTACTGATACTGCCCTTTAACAAGCAAGTGCAACACCGTTCTATGCACTCCGTAAGTTACTCATCTACTGCACTTTGTTTCAGAGTACTTACACCCCAAAAATAAGTGTAGATGGCTAGTTCTTGTGTTGAGTTACAGGATGTGCTTAATGTTTCTGAAGTGAAATAAAATACTGTTGCAAACATCACATGTGTGTTCACTTGCTTTTAAACAACTGGGGGAATAGCACTTGAAGTATTCTCTATAGGCCTGAGTGAAAGAAAAACAAAACACCCTTTTTCCTTCCTCAGTTCTGCAGGAATTAGTCACACCAGGCCAAGTGTTTTTCATTGCTGCTTCAGGATCAGGTCAGGAGTCAGAATCCTTTCCCCTTGTACAGGAATGATAAAACTAGTTCTTGGGGTTGGGACTGGGGAGGAGCATCTTTAGCAACTTGAGATTCATAAGGGTGTAACCTGGCCCTTGCTTCATGTTTCATTTTTCTCAGAGCTTATGCTTATTAACACCCCCACTATTGATCAAAAAGAGTAACAAGGCTGACAGACAGCCAAAAATGTTTTCTTATACCAGTTTATGATAACTGGACCTTGACAACAAGGTAAATACCAGATCATGGCATACCAAAATCTGACAGTGTTGCCCAAACTATCAAGCTGAACTGAGGTTCATATAAAATAGACTCCCCTGCTTGATTAGGGATTCGCCCACTGCACACTCAGCTTGGTGGAATGTACTGTCACAGGCTGCTCAGGCTTGAGGTGGCTTATGCAAAGGCAGCTGGAATTACCACACCACAGAATGAAATCTGTCAGTACGAGAGACAGCTCTTTATATATCCAACAGCAGACATGGTTTCAAACAAAACACCATTTAAAACTAGAGTTTTACATATACAAAAATATTTCCTTTATATAGTACTCATATGTGATTGGAGGAGTGAGGCTTCAGTAAAAGATTAAAGTCTGTCTTTGCCATGCAGAGCATGTAATTCTTGCTCTCAAATACTGTATGGTTAGAAAATTTTTCACATCATTATTTCAAGAAGGGGAGCTGCTAACTGGTTTGGTGAACACCATTGAAAAACAGCAGTGAGTATTTCAGTTGGATCATAGCACTGCTAAAAGTTACTAAAAACCCCCTAATGCTGTAGTCACACAGATTGGTTTGTTTCTGTGGATGTTCAGATGCAAAGTCATCGTTTGACCCACGAGGGATCTTTGGTGATATCTGCATTTTCTGGTCCAAGTATAGCTTGACCACGAGTGCTCTTCCCAGCTGCAAGGTACCTTGAAAAAAAAACAAAACAAAAAACAAACCATAAACAAGTGAGAAACTGCTACATTCAGTTAACCACAGCTCTGATGTATTAGTTAAAAATGCTCCCACTATCAGGGAGAGTGTCCTTTGCTACATACAACTTGTGTTTTGCCCAATCACAACAGTCTCTCCTTAACCCGGTCCTTGGCTCTGGTGTTCTTACATCTACAGTGGAATTCAGATGTCAGACACAAAATGCTACAAGTGGAGTAGAACCAGCTCATGGTCTACTCATGCATACTCATATAGTCTACCCAGACAGTTTCTGGGCCTTTCAAAAGTAAATCAAACCAAATCTCCCACAAACTCAAGAGTGTAGGAGGGAGTTACATCTGCTTAACATGCAATCAGCAGGATATAATTAACATATCCTTTTCTAGGTTACAGAAGAAAATAGTGAAAGTAATATGAAGGACAGAGGGAAGAATTCCAGTAACTTAAATATGACAACTGAGCACAGGCTTACTTGTTTGATACATCAACCAGGTTATCACTGCTGACAGCAAAAAGTTGTTCTCTGTGTGACTGCTTCATTTCATCTGAAATTCCATATAAGAAATGACCCATTCCTAGGGAAAAGAAAACAAAACCACACACTGCTCTGGTGCACTGGAATCTGTCACAGCCACATGCAGGAATGAGAACAAACTATGATAGGAATGTGTGCTGGGAGGGAATAGAGACTACCATCAAGCCATCGTTCTGAGAGAATATCCAACTGAAACAAGCATCCTAAGTTAAAACCAGGGTGAGGTAGTAACAGTTTTCTGTTTAGGAAAAGATTTCTATTTTGGCAAAGGATTTTAGTTTGTCAAAAATCTGAACATAACAGTGGTCCAGGAAACTCGGACATAATTCATTCTGAAGAGTGTAGTTCTAACAACTTTTAAAACAAACTGCATTTCATGAAGCTTCTATTTTTAGAACTATTTTTTTATTTCCTGTCAGTTGTGATGTATCTCTAACGTGAAGGTTTGCTCATATTTTTATACTACACAAACAGAAATCTGCATACAAAACATTTAATGTTTTGTTGGGAGTACTTGCCCACAGTTTTAATACTAAATATTATCACTCCTTGAACAACCAGAGAACTCCAGAATAATCACAGAAAAGCTTTTTGTCAGGCAAATAACCATAGGGAAATAAAGGTGGCTGGGAGGATTTGAGTCAACTAGTCCAACCTCCTGCCCAAGGCAGGGCTGCCTCGCCAGCCAGGTAGGGTTTCCACATCCATCTGCAGGGCTCAGTGACTCAAAAGCATGAAGGGACAAGCGTTCCTTGCACCAGCTGCCAGGCCTCTGGAACAGAGCTCTCCTGTTCAGTGCTCTGTTAAGATCTGTGCTCAAATGCCAAACAATGTTCGTCATCCCTCACTGACACCAACACCCAACATGCAGGCAGCTGCACTCGTGTGCACCTCTCACTGATTGCTTTTTAATTGCCCAGAACAAAAACGGATTCTGACAGGTAAAAGCTTAATTTGAAGTGTTCTTGTTTAAAAAGTTAGTGTTAATACAAGCACAATTTAAAATAACGCTAATCTTAACCTTTGTGCATAGGAAGGAAATGTACTTTAACTGGGCAAGTTTTGGCTTGAAATTCAGCTGAGAACAAGGGAGTGAGGGAAGTGAGGACAGCAAAGCTACTTGTCAGTAAACTGCAAAGATACTACCAATGCATCATGAATGCAGATCTGCAAAGAAGCTAAGACCCTCCAACCCCACCAGACAGTGCTTTGACTTCTCCAGAGAACATACGCAAAAAGGGCTAGTGACATTCACAGTCAATATGCCTGCTTGAGTCAGGGACGTAATCCCTCAGCTCTTTTTTAAGCAGAAGAGCAGTGTTTATTTTCATTTATCTGCTCTCCAAACCTAAAGTAATTTCCTCAATCTACCTCCATCTTACACAAAGGAGCAGTATGAACACAGACCTTCAGAAGAGCCTGAGTGGATGAGGTGTTTCTGAAAGGGAGCAACAGAAACCATGGATGCATCAAAACTGCCATCATCCCTGATCTGCCAAACACAAATTTTATCATCTGATACAGTTTAGCAAACTATTTTCTTCCCTTTAAACCTAAATTACAAAGCAAATAAACACTGACAGGTTTGGGAGGATAATTAAAATGTACCTTTGTCTGAAGGAGCTATTGGTGCATCCACAGCAGCAAACACTGCTAGTTTAGCTTCGTCAATATCCTGCTGTGTGAATTCTCCAGATTTGGCCCATTCAACTGCTTTTTCAAATGTTTTCAAGGTGGCTAAAGAATTTGGGTCTCTTAGAAGAAAAAGAAAACATAAACATTAATTACTTCAGTCTTAAAATGAAAAACTGAAATTCCTTTGTTCTCCATTCATAATTTACTACGCATCACACAAACATACATGGGGAAAAACAAACTTCCTTTTTTTGTACAAAAAGAGGTTTTGGGGTTTGGTTTTGTGTTTCTTTTCCAGAAGAAAGCAGTATTACAAACCAAGCAGATTTAGAATTTTAGATACACAGGTAGAGAAGTTCAACTGCCTGAAAGTATTTCCAAGATGGGGTAGAGAGAAGTGGTGTAATAAAAGCAGGTCAGATAAGCCAGTGCTGTTCAGTGGGCTCTGAAAGCACCACTGCCATTGCTGCCCACACCAGGAATATTTATGATATGCCCTATCTTCTCAGCTGCTTTTCTTGCCACACCTGTTTTTACTCTCTGTAAAACAGGTGCCACAGGTTAACTACAACTGGCAAGTTGCCAGGACAAGTCCTGCCTTGTTGAAGCTTCACAGAAAGGCCAGGTTGCTCAAAGCTCAGTTAGAAACCCTGACCAAGCACTGTGCCAGGCTGCCTTTGGGCTAAGAAAACAACTGAAGCCAGGACTCCATCCACACATTTCTAGTGGGGATTACAACTATAATACCTCCAGTTCAAATTTCATCTGAAAGTGCCTTGGTAAGCCAAATACAAGGTAACTGTTCTGGACTGGCAAAAGAGAGGAATAGAAAAGAAAGAGCAAGCTGTTCTAGCTCATCACCAGCCATGCTTTCTGCTGAATCTCTGATGATTTCAGCCAGTTGCTTTAAGGAGGCTGTGTATTTTCAAACTCGGGACCTTAGGGAACATCGCTATTCTACTCCATAGTCTCGAATTTAGAGTAGTCTTGAATTTCCTTTTTTTAAGGCCTCCTTAGCCCAGAAACAAACAAGTGAAAGCAATGAATCTGATACTGAGACAGTAAACACCAAAGTGCAGAGGTGCAGCAGTGGTTGCTACCAGCAAAGATAAATCAAGCTTTCCCAAGGACACAAACAAGAGAAAGCAAGGATGGTTTTATTAGGCAATCTAACTTCACCAGCAATGAATCACCCACTTAATTTCATCCCTTTTATTTCACTTCTTCTTGAAAGAGTGCAACAATGAAGTCAAAAATAAGACACAGCCAAATGCAGTCAGTAGTGCCCTCAACCATCAAGAGGAAAGAAAGGCACTGTTACCTGTAGGAGTAGAATGTGAATATGCCATTGGGACTAAGTTTAGCACCTCCACCATAAGCCCCTCCTTTCTCTCTGACTTCTGTGTGCAGGAATTTAGCAGTCATCAACCTTGCGAGAATTCGAAGGCTGAAAAGAGAGAAACAGAAACAGCGAAGATGTGAAATGAACTGGGCAACAGTAACAGTCTCAACTGCCCCTAAAGCTCACCCAGATCCCACTGGCAATGCACTGCTTCTTGTAAACTACGGCAGTTACATCAGCAATACTCAGTGTTTAATAAAAGCTGAATAGCGTCACATCACCGTAAGAGGGGCACTGAACTTTGTTACATGCTACAGGACACATCCAAGTGTACTCCAAGGCAGGGGATAGCAGCCCCTCATTACTTAATCTCAGCATTTACAGGGCTGCTCTGCACCCAGCCCTGCAACAGTCGCTTTGTGAAGACTTTGTAACAAATGCACTACAAATCATTTTCTATCAACACTCCACTTTCTGCAGTCAGCCCAACCCTTTCCATTTTGTGCTGTGCAGTGCACAGAGAAGCTCCCTGAAGTTCTGCTTCCCACCTGGCGTAGTCTGCAGCCGTGTAGGGAACTGTTCGAATGCATTCCCCAATGTAGTTCACTGGGAAGGGAAGTACAAAATGGGTCTTCATCTGGCATGGCTTGAAAGTAGGATCCTAGGAGATGAGCACATTATTGTCACAGTTAGCAATGGAGACAATTGATCCGTCTGAGAACTCTCGCTTTTTTGAGAACTAGGAAATTCTGCCAAACATACAGACAACACAAATGCTAAAGTTGCCACTTGTCCTACCCTGCAACCAGTGACACTTTCCTTGTGCCTGCATCAGCAATCCAGTACAAAGAATTGCCCTGGAAAACTACAAGAGAGGGACACCATAGATCAGCTACCCATCCTTGCACCCCTGCTTCTCAGTTCTGCAAATTTTGAATCACAACCAAGGAGTCTGGACTTAGCCACGGATTTACTTTGATTGAAACACATGTTTGTAACTCCCCACTTGTGTCATACGTGTACATGTCACCACATTATGTCCCAATCCATCCATTCTAGATGTTGAAAACAGTCAGAAACTGTGTCCCCAGAAAAAACTTAACTGCAGCTGTAGTCCAAATTCCTGCTCAACCATCCCCTGCAACAGACTCAATTCTATCTTTCAACCTCACTTCCAAACTTCCAGTCCTCTTCAAGTCTCTGGGCCTCTGCAGAGCTCGCTCCTTTGCCTCTTTCACACAAAGATCTGCTTGTGTGCTCACTTAAGCATGAGCAGGTTCTTACACACTCCCAGTGCTGCTATTTCAGAACTTCCCAATCCTTTCTTAAATTCAGAAACCCCATTCCCAGACCCTCACACAACTCTGGCTGGGCAAAGCAGAGCAGTTTATTTACAACACTGGTCAGCACTGGGCTGAGCTCTCCCTGCCCCTCTTTCTAAAAGGAGAGCTCATTCCTGTAGGAGCTTTTCATTCCTGTAGTCAAATACAGATCTTCATTTTCACCGAATTTTCACTAATTCTCTTCTGTCAGGCATCATCCACATTCAGAATCACTTAGGGAGGAGACCAAGGAAAGGAAGGGACTAACTGGAAGTGACTAAGTTTGATGGTCTCAGTTGTGTTTCAGTGCTGTGCCTCTGCAACAGCTTAAGATGAACCGTTACCACCATCAGTAACAGCCCTGTAATACCAATATCCCCCACCAATTATGTACTTACACTAATTAATTTCCTTGTGATCTGCAAACCAGTAACCATTTCACTTCCCACAGGTTTCACTTCTGAAGATTTCTACAAGAGAGACAGTCCTCATATTAAAACATGACTTAACAATTTAGACCAAGACTACTACAAATGCAACCCCTTTCACTCAAACCTCTCTAAGGTAATCATTAAACCATGCCTTCACAAACATAAGCAAGGTACTCAATTGCTTCTTTGTATTTCCTAAACAAATGCCATATTAATTTTCTTCCAAGAGTAATCTTGGCACTGAGAGACACCAAGACCCAGATTAAATGATGCCCATAAAGTTATACAAACTATCATTTCACCCATGGGTAAGGAACTGGGAGCTCATTTCCAGTTTCATCAGAAATTAAGACAGATCTGCATAGTGACAGAGCACATCCTTTGTCAACTCCACTGAATCAAGCATATTTTGTGCCAAATGTCCTGAACACCCTGATAACAAAACAACTCATATGCAATGGAGGAACTGCACATCATGCCCTATTTGCTTTTGGCCAACATTTCAAGTAAAGCTCAGCTAAAAAAGAATTACAGTTTTATGCAACAGGGGAAGGAAGGAATTCTTCTTCCACGCCCCACGCCAAAGCAGCAACCCCAGGGTGAGGCTTAACAGCTGATCTACTGCATTTCTATTGTCCAGTGTGTTGCAGTGAAGACACTTCATAGCAAAACACAGAACAACTGATCACAGAGATGTCTGGCAGATTTCTTCAGACATCTTTACATGGACACAATATCTGAGTTCAAACTGTTCCTGATTGCACACTGGTATTGACATGTTCAAGTCAATTTGATGCCCTAATGACAAATGACAATTTCTCACCTCAATCACATGTGGACGAACAGGTTTTCTCTCTTTTTTACTTCTGGCTATGCCCTTTAGAAAGTTTTCTACTTCTTTAGATGCTTCTGGTATCTGCTGAGGTGCTGCATTCACAGAACATCTGTCAAAAACACATAGCAAGTTTTTAAATATGGTTTTGTGTTTTCAGAGAGCCTTTTATACTTTGTACCACTTTGTCTTTCTAAACATTTTATATTAAATCATCAGAATGTTAGGTCAGTGATCTCAGGTAAACATTAACAGAGCGAAAGGCAAAATACTCAATTGAACATGAAAATAGTAAGAAAATTACAGTCCAATTGCTGTTGTTTTGCTCGACCTAGAACACTTTCAGACCAAAAGTTGAGCAGTAGCTGTCAAACCATTTCTGTGCACAAGACAGGACCAGCTCAGTGTTGCAAATAAAAGTGTCTCTGAAGAAAAATAATGGCCTCTGTATCCTCTCTTTACAGGCAGCCCTAACATGGTTTTGAGCACTACAGATATTTACGTAAATTATAAAAAAGCATGAAATTATCATTTATCATTTCATGCTTTAAAAAACAAAACTTTGTAACTTACATCACTTCAAAAAGACCCATTTTTTGGAACTAATGCATCTGACATTAAAAACCTTAATGTGCTCTCTTTACTGTTTCCAATATATGCATAAAGCAAGTTTCAGAATATCACTGCTTTCCTTTTAGGAGCAAAACAAAAATCCAAACCAAACTATATTCCTATATTCGACAGTTACAAAACAGTATAACAGCATTTATCTCACGGGCACCTTGAAGGGAAAAATAAAAGGCATATTTTTGACTATTTCTGTAAAATTACATAGGTCACTTACAAGCTTTGGCTACAACTGTTACCTATAAAATCTGCTGTAAGTTTCTCATACCATTTAAAAACTGAACAAAAGGAGCTACCATAGCTACCACTCTGTAAGCAAGGGGAATTTAAATTAACATTTCTGTAGTTTGGCCACGGACATCGCATTTCATTAAACGCCAGTACACCATGAGGTGCAGTGAGAAAAGCATATTCACAGGCCATGGCCTCCCCTTAACCAAAATGCCTCTTTTCCTTTTAGCTCACCTGATGTTGTCACTGTTTAATAAATACTTCTTAATGCGCGGCAGTTTGCGCAGTATTGGTTTAATATCAGGCATTTCTGCTATTCTCTTCATCAACTTCACCTGTGCAGGAAGGGAAGGCAGAAAGACCACAGGTTAAATCAAAAGGAAGAATTAACAAAAAGCCAGCCTGTCACTCCACAGTCAAGGATTTGGGCCTTGCCCAAGGGCATTATTAACTTCTCACCTGATCCATCCCACTGAACATTTCCTGCAGCTCCCCAGAAGGTGTAAGGTTTTTGCTGGCTCTAATAGAGGCATATAAATGCCCACAATCTGGAATGCCATTTGACAGCTCCTGGGCAGTCTTCTTAACCAGCACTCTGAAATGTTCTTCCTCCTCAAACCTTGGGCTGAAAAATAATACAAGCAGGTCTCATGCAAAAGGACACCAATGACATTTATTTTACTGAATCATTCACCATCCCAACTTTAAAGTGCTTTTAAACTGTTGGTTGTCCGTTTAATCCACTATACAGTCATGCTTTTGATGCAATACGTAAGTTTAGAAAGACATTAAGAGATAGAATTATGGAAATAAATCCCAAAGTAGGATCTCTAAGAAGAGGAGAATGGTTGGGGGAAGAGTGAAAAAGAGAACCCCAAAACACATGCAAACCCACAAACAAGCAAAACCCAATGTACTGTACTTGTTAAATATTTCACTCCATAAACTCATCATGTCTGGCAGATTTCTATCCAAGCACAGAGATGAAAAGAGCACACCCTGAAGGAAAAAAAATAAACAAAACACAAAAAACCCTTCACACAAGACAACCACAGCAATGGACCAAGAAATGCACAGTAACTTTCCATGGAAGTGATGCAATGATGCCAAGCTAATGCTACACATCACAAAAATCACTCTTAACTCAGGCTGTACTACTGAAATCAGAGCAGACATGAAATGTGATTGCTCTTGTCTCAAAGCAAGCCTGGCATTTCCTCAATTTCTTCTTCTCAACAGCAAGCAGCAGTTCAGACACAAAATTTTGTATTTTTTTCCCATAAAGTACAAGTTCTGTTCTGGAATCCGCCTTTCTCCAAGGGAATTCCCTTAATTTAACTCCAGGATCAATAGAGAGCAGACCCCCAATAAGTTTGCAAAAATCTCAAAAAATACTGCCAGAACTGTTATGCCCAACACACAGATCTAACGATGCCACCAACAGTGACATCACACGTTAACAGCAATCTCTGTGTGTAACACCATACCATTCTGTCCCCTACCCTCTGCTTCCAAAATATTTTGAAGCACTCAAAAATGTGGTGACAGATGCTAGGGAAGCACTGCCTTAGACAGAACACCCACATCAAGCACTCCCCTAACACAAAACACTAAGTTACTGTAATTATCTAATTTATACCTTACAAAGGAGGCAGGAGTTCTTCCATACACAAAGTTTTCAAGGCACATTAGCTTGACCCTCTACCTGGAAGCCCTGATTGACCCTTAACTACAGAACTGTTACTGCAAGTGTAACAGTAATCTGCAAAGTTATGATTCATTTACCTGCTCATAGACATCCAGGTGTGAATCATCTGGAATGATATGTGGGCTGACAGACATACCACCTGTTTTTAGTTCTATTTTCTGGGCTTGTTCCCTGTAATCAAGGGCTCCACATCCCATCCTGCAAGAAACAAGAGAGATTTGTTTCTCTTTTCAGTGTATGCCGAAACAAAAATCCATGTAGCAGTTGTGAAGTAGTCCGTTTAGACCAACACGAATTTAGCAACTAAACAATTTGGGGCATTTTCAAGCAAACGTAATACTTCATGCCTTATAAAAGCTTCCCACCAAGCTTTCAAATTAAAGCATCCTGATAATTTAAAATGCTGTATTAAAAACCATGCTTTATGTGCAGGCTTCCTACCAACATCCAGAAGAACTACATTAACAACATCACATCAGTGGTTCTCATCAATAAAAACATGTTCCTCCCAGCCCAAGTCACTTGTTCTGCTCTCTGGTCCTCTTTCCTCTGTGATGGGGTCACTCCTTCTGCCCCCACATGGCAAAATTGCACCAGAAGTCTATTCAAGTGAAAACTTTAATCTCTGCCATTTCTCATTTATAGAAATGTTCCAATCTGTTGAGGGAACACTTGTGTTGGCGCTGGGCAAAGAGTCAATGCAGAGACTGATGAAGGAGAAACAATTTAGCAACACTGGGAAATAAAGAAGACAATTTTCTGCAGGAAACCAACTTATCATCCTTTCCCTTTTAGAGTAAGAACAGATGCTGGAATTATTAAAGGCAGCATTAGTATTTTGGCCAGCTGTATTACAGCCTGCTGCTTCAGCTTGTAAGAAAGTAAACCTCTCACTTGGTAATGACGTTGCAGAAGAGTGGCACATAGGGCTTGAGCTCCTCAGGAAGCGTGTTCAGGCTGGAGACAGCTCGGAAATAAACCACCCCGTTGGTTGGCTGAGCACAATACTGGACAGGAATTTCATCAGCTGGGGATAAAAAAACCAAAAGCAAAGAATAACCAGCAGCTTCCTACTATGAACACACAAAAGCAAAATGAGTTCTTACAAGAGTATCTTATTAAGAATAATTTTCTGTTGTATTTCAGAGCCAATTCTTGTTTAAATTTTGCACATTATACTGAATGCTGGACCAAAGGGGTTTTTCTGTTTCTGTCCATGGTAAGGTAATGGACACCTGGACAATCTGAAAAGAGAATACTTCTACCAGAGGCTGTATTTTAGAGACAACATTTAAACAAAAGAAGTAGTAACTTGTTCCTGAACACGTCAAAAAGCTTTTCTACCTTATTTTTGCCTTCATCTGTTTAAAAATTGAGGAAAGCATCTTCTTGTACTGTACACTCTTCCTAAGCCAGGCTATTAGAATACAGACATTAGAATTTTCATAAAACCAGGTCATTTTTTTGCATCAAAATGATACAGTCTTGGCACTTGCTGGTAATTTTTGAAGAAAAATGTCTGTTAGAAATATACTACAGAACAGTATTTTCCTGCAAAGTTTTGACAGAATTGTAACAAAACTCAGATCTACCATCCATCTCCTATCAGTCCCCGCTAGCAACGCAGGGAAAAACTTGCACTTAAGTTATGAGGAATGACAGCATTTTTTTTTTTTCCATGGCCCCTGTATGTCCTATTCTGTAAAAAAACAGGTAGGGAGGGACAGCAGCAAGGAAGGCTCGCTGCCCAAGATGCCAAGAGCTCTGCAACCTGGGAAAGCTTTTGGAAAGTGGGGAGATTGCTCAAGGGCACTGAATGTGCCAGCCAGAGACTCCTCTGACTGCAGGGCAAGGTGGGAGTGTGCCTGCAGCAGGGAGCTGCCCTCAGGAGCTCCTGCCACCCCTGGGGAGGCCGGGAGGCTGCTCCATGTGGCTCCTCAGAGGTGAAGGCTCTGTGGATCCACTGCCGTGTCTGCCTAGAGGTGCTGAGCTGAAGTGGAGAAAAAACAGCACAATTATGGGCCACAAAGCCAGTCCATGTGCTGGGCAAGGGGCCACAGCTGGGCCAGCAGGCAGGGAACAACCCAACAGTGGTGACACCAACCTGTGAGTGTTGTCTCCAGCAGAGTGAAGGGGATTTTGGGCTCAATGTCAGACACTTTTAAAGCTGGGAGACAAGAAGTATCCTGAGGTTTACTTTGAAGAGCAATTAATTCCAAACCTAGTAAGGAGAGAATACCAAATTGTTATTTTCAGCTTGTAGTGAAAGAGCTGTCAAGACCTAAATCCTACTGAGATGATGCAGACCAGAAAAACCTCAAGAGTCAGATTTGGAGTCTTCTACTGGCAATTTTGCAAATATTTTATTAAAGCAAATTCTGCAGATTATCATGTAACAACAGCAAAGAGAACACTTCTGTTTGATTCTCTTTCCAATCCCCTCTTCACAACCTGCTTACAGTGACATGTAATTTAATCTTTAAGTGACACCTGCCAGTCTGTCCTGTCACTCAGTTCTGCAAGCATCGACCCAGACCTGCCAGATAAGAAGCTTCTTCCTAACCCAATCTGCTCCAGTTCTTGCTCAAGTGCTCTGTCAGAACACTGATGCAGCTAAATTGTTGTGATTACTTTCACATTTCAGACTTTCAGATACTAGCTGGTCAACTCTGAGTACTCTCCAATTTATCTCTCTAAGTAGAAAGCATCCTGATTTTGTGCTCCCCTATCTCCTGTCACACACCAAAGCCTCAGAAGATTAATGCCACATTTTTGGAGGATTTCTGTGACCAGACACTGCTTTAACAAAATTAGATGACTGCCCATGGTTTTCAAGTGTAAGTTATTCTCCAGAATAAGTTAAACCCAGCGTTACTTTTATAGTTGGCTTTTTAACCAGAAAATGCAAGAAATGTAATTACAAAATGTAAGTTTTACAGGAGCATGGAGCAGACCTCACGCTCATAAATCAACAGCTTCATGGTACATGATACGTAAGCATCTGAAGAGAGGGTGCCAAGAGCATAGAGCCAGGCTCTGCTTGGTGGTGCTGAGCAATAGGACAGGAGGCAATGGGAAGAAACTGATGCACAAAAAAGTTCCAACAGAACGTGAGGAAGAACTTTACTGTGCAGTGATCAAGCATGAAAGAGATTGCCCACAGAGGGTGTGGAGTCTCCCTCACTGGAGATATTCCAGAACCCCCTGGATGCAATCCTGTGCCACATGCTCTAAGATGTCCCTCCCTGAGCAGGGAGGTTGGTCCAGATGACCCACTGTGGTCCCCTCCAACCTGACCCATTCTGGGATTCTGTGAATTCATCTTCCACTCAGTGCAAGCTAACATGGGAAAGAATAACAGATTGGTATTTTAAAACATTTCCCATTCTTCTGCCCTAATGAAGATATCGATCATTCTACTTTGAGTGTTAAAACTAACAGAATACACAACCATACACTGCAGTGTAAGGACTGTGTAAGCATAGCCCTGTAATACATGCACACAAATTTGCAAAAAACCCCATCCTTTTTAGAGCAAATGCTGGAGAGTACCTGAGAATTTAAGATAATCTACAGAACAACAGCCAAATAAAGTTATACAAATAAAAATGTAAAAAAGCAAGTTAACCTTTTTCAAAGATTTGTGTTTTTTCTTCTTCAGAAAGTGCATTGACCTTTTTTTGCAGCTTTTCTGCTTCCATTTTAGCTTGTTTGTCATGGTAGTCTTCCTCTGGACTCATTGACAGAGTCAGTTTATGTGGATTATCCTGCAGAAATATATCCCAAAACAAAGCATTAATTCTCAGAGCAACTTCCTTGCCTCAGATTATTGCTCCATCAGCAGCAGATAAACAGCTTGTGCATCATTTGGCTTGCATGTTATCAAAAGTATCACAACCACACAGACTGAACCCTTGGTTTCATACAGAACAAACTGCTGTGCTGTTCACCACAAGAGCAAGCACCAACAGCCTTCTGCTAAGTTTCAGTCTAGAGTCAGAATCCCTCAACAGCACACAGTACTCATTAGTTTAATTAAGTCAAGGTTAAACAACTGTACATAATACTACAGAGTTACATGCCCTAAGTTTTATCTGGAGGGTGTTCTAAGATGGGGCAATTCTGTTAAATGCAGGAGTGTTTGATTAAACACCTCTTTCAACCTGCCCAAGCTTGAGTGCACAGAGATCCCATATGATGTAGAATGTGCATGCCTTATCCTGCTCAGAAATGCTTTACACATCAGCCTTGCTGCCACAGAACTCCAGGCATTATGCAAGTGTCATAAATGCTGCCGAATTCTTTGTTTGTACCAGACTGTGGAATTTTAGTATCAAAATTACTCAAGCAGCTTCCATTTTCCATAATAGGAATGGGAGGCCAGTCAAAAGACAGTGACCTCAAAAAATGCCCATTTCAATGTAGGAGTCAAACAGCAACATCTGGCACTGACAGACACCAATAATGTAGGACAATGTAATCGGATTCTGTTTTATGAGTTTATCTCCCCCATGCCTGTGTGAAAAGACTATAGAAACCTGACTACAGAGTTAAAGAGGGAAATGCAAAATTAACCAGCTATAGTAAAATGGACAGGATGAATGGCATTCTCTCCCTTGCTCCCTGCCTGCTTTAATAACTTCCCAGCACAAGGCACAACAGTGCATAATCTTATGATATAAGAACATCCTATTCTCATCATTTCCTACCGAGATGTGCCTTTGCCTCAGACCCCTCAACAGAACTGTACAATAAAGGACATTCACAAAATACTGCACCCGTATTTCTTCCCTACACAGCTCCCTACTACTCCAGACACTAGTAAATGTTCTTAAGAAAATTGACTTCAACTGATGCCACTGTCTCCTGTTGCTTTTGAGTGCATCAGAATCAAGATTTACTCTAACCAGGGTTATTTATAATAAATCTGCCTTTTAAAATAAAAAAGTTGACTAGGGAAAACAGAAAAACCTGAACAAAAACCTACAAAAAAAAGCAAATAAACAAAACAAAGCCAACAAAACACACAAACCCCAGAAAAAACCCACACCATCTTTGCACTGCTATTATTGGATTTTTTTTCCCTGGAATTAACTAATTCAGGGCTTCAGAACTATTCAACATTATAATGTCTTTACTGCTTATTTTTTATTTCTGCAAAAACTCCAGAAGAACATATGACGAAGAAAAGAGAAAAAGCAGAAAGTAATTGGCACTGACAGCTCAATTCAGACTGCAGTTCAATGAACATGAGGAACACTAAGACAATCTCACTTGTAACCAAATCTTTTTCAAGGAAAAGGAGATACACCTTGCTATGCCCACACTAAGGAACACACAACTGGATCCAGAATTCTCTGTTCACACCTGAACTTATCAGGAAAGAGATGTGCCCTTCTATACTAAACACAGTTTGGTAAAACACTAGCATCTCATTAGTGTTCAATTAAATGTGGTTCCAAATGACCAGCCACATAGTTTTTTTTCCACTTTTCAAAGTGGAAACTTAAACCATTAAAAGAATATGTCTCATTTGAATGTGTTCCTGTTCAATCTACATCTGGAAACAGGCAATATGGTGACAAAAGATCAGCCTTCAGTTTAACTTCAAATACAAAACTGTGATTTAAAAATTAATATAAGATAACTTTCCTTAAGTTTGCCTACCTTGAAGTATGTTTTAACTTTTTCCTGAAGAAATCTGGGATTTTCTTTAAGACACTGCCTGAACTGAGAGACTTTATCTGCAATCCTCAGAAGTTCCACTGGATCCCCATCTTGATTCCAGCACGAGGCTATGTACTGAATGGGAAAGAATAATTAGGTAAGCAGGACAATCCATCTGCATTTCTCTGACAGCATCCATGTTCAAAACCACTTTAACACTTATACTTGATTAGCAGACACAGAATGAGTAGTCCTAATGTAACTGTAGGAGGAAAAATATTGTTCAGACAAAGGTTCTATTCCATCATCACCTATCAACTCTTTTCTCCATTCCTGCCTCTAATTTCACCATACCAAACCACCATTTTTTAAATTACTGCTTTTTTTTTTTTTTTGCATAGCTGTGAATATCTGGAAATATACTGTAATATTCTCTAGTCCCGTGCACTAATATTAATTTTTCAGCTCAAGAAAGAAGGAAAACATAAACAGGCAGTAGAGACAAAGTAGTACATACATACTATAGTTTTGTATCAGCTGGATGAAATGATTTCTAGGAAGGTGACTCAAACAAAGTATGTAAATTAGATGAGATTTTGGAGAAAGATAACACTAAATAACCAGAACTATACTCGAGATAGTTATATTATTTTCTAACTTGAGTTTGCTCAAGTTGCTATTGAAAGTTCTCCAAAACACCGCAAGTGCAAGACACCATTTCTATTCTGTGTGAATGGGAAAAAACCAAAAAAATTAGGAAAAAACCCCAAAAAACAAAGTATAATAATCCCAAGACATATATTAAAAAAAAAAAAAAAAGCCTTTAAAAGGCTTCATATAGGGAACAAATGCATCGTAACTGTCAAATACACCTCCTCTTTTCTTACCTCTTTAATTACAAGCAGGTTCATAAGCCTCCAGCATTTTTCAGTAATAACTGTTTTTATCTATTCTGTGGAAATTCCCTAATATGATACAAAGCATAGTATTCTTTTAGAACATGCTTGAGCTAATTCTCTTGAAATAAAAGTAGTCACTCCTCATTTGAGGCTGGTATGGAGTCATCAGAGCAGTTCAGTCCTGGTTCCCAGTAGGCAGCCTAAAAGCCTAACCATGGATCTAAGAGCATTGTCCAAGCAGCTTGTGGACACTGACAGGCTTGGGGCCATGCCCACTCCCTTGGTGTCACGGCTCATCCCTGGCTGGCAGCTCAGCTCCACACAGCCACTCACCCTCTGCCCCTCACAGCAGGGGGTGGGGGGAGGATCAGAAGGGTGAAAGGAAAGGAACTCATGTGTTGAAATAAATGCAGTTTAACAGGTAAAAGCAAAAGCTGTGTGTGAGCAGAGCAAGCCAAGGAATTCATTCCCTGCTTTCCACGGGCAGGCAGATGTTCACCACCTCCAGGACAGCACGGCTCCATCACATATACTGGTGACTTGGGAAGGCAAACACCATCACTCCAAACATCCCCTCCCTTCTTCTTCCCTCAGCTCTTACTGCTGAGCACGGTGTGGGACCACCCCTGGGACATCTGGGGTCAGCTGTCCCCTGGTGTCCCCTCCCAGCTCCTTGCCCATGGCCAGCCTCCTGGCTGGTGGGGTGGGGGGACAAGCAGAAAAGCCTTGACACTGTACCAACACTGCGCAAAAATGAAAACACTCCTGTGTTATCAGCACAAACCCAGAACACAGCCCCCTTCCAGCCACTGGGAAGAGATTTAACTCCATCCCAGCCACCTGGGAGAGCTTGTTCTAACATCTGACCACCCTCTTGTGAACACTTTTTCCTAATATCAAAACTGATGTCCCCTATCTTGACTTTCACAGGACCTTTGACAGTCCCACACAATATCCTTCATTATTAGATTGGAAAGATATGGATTTGATGGATGGACTACTGGATGGATAAGGAATTGGCTGGACGCTGACACACAAGCAGCTGCAGTCCAGCGGCCAGCATCCAAAGGGAGATCAGTAACAAGCACTGCCTGTCCCTCAGGGGTCTGTACTGGGTCCAGTACTATTCACCTTTATTAATTACACAGCCAATAGTGCTGAGGGCACTCGCAGCAGGTTTGCAGGTGACACCAAGCTGAAAGGTGTGATGGACAGCCTGGAGGGAAGGGATGCCATCCAGAGGGACCTGGACAGGCTTGAGGAGTGCACCTACTGAGCCCCATGAAGCTCAAACAAGGTCCTGCATTGGAGCTGGGGCAATGACCAATACGTGCTCCCAGCCCAGAGAGCCAGTTGTACCCTGGGATGCATCAAAAGAATCAAGGTCAGCAGGGTGAGGGAGGTGATGCTGCCCCTCTACTCCACTCCATCAGACCCCACCTGAAGTACTACATCCAGCTCTGGGGCCTGAAGTGCACGACAGACATCTACCTGTTAGAGTAGATCAGAGGAGGACCACAAAAATTATCAAAGTGCTGCAACACCTCTACTACCAAGACAGGCTGAGAGACTTGAGGTTGCTCAGCCTGCAGAAGGAAGGGGCTCTGGAGAGACCTTACTGTGGCCTTTCAATACACGAAGAGGGCTTATAAGAAGATAGACTTTTACACATCCTGTAGAGACAGGACAAGCAGCAATGGTTTTAGACTGAAAGAGGGCAGATTAAGATTGGACATAAAGAAGAAATTCTTCACTGTGAGGGTGGTGAGAAAATGGAACAGGTTGCTGACAGAAGCTGTCGGTGCCCCATTCCCTGGAAGTGTTTGAAGACACGTCAAAATGCTCAGAGTAACTGGATTTAGTGAATGATGGCCCTGCTTATGGCAGGGAGGCTGGAACTGGATAATCTTCAAAGCTTCCAACTCAAACCATTCTATGATTCTATGATCACTTTAGTTATAAACTAGGCCCTCTTCAAACCCAGTTTCTAAAACATGACTTCAGGGAAACAAACTGAAAACATAACTCTCCTCTATGAGAGTATTAACACTAAATGCTGCAAAACCGGTCTTTAAAAGCAAGAAATATTCAAGAACTTTCTTTTTTTAGAATGAAGGCATAGCAGTTGAACCAATTTCAAAACTTTAAAATATTGAGGGATAAAGATATCTGCATAAATATTTCATCAGAGAGAATTACTCACAACATATGAAGACATGCCAGAAAGTACTGACTACTAAAGTCAGGCATATTTTGCCACATTTACCATGAAACATGACAGGCACTTAAATATCTACAATTTGCCTATTTGGCTGCATGACAATCTGATGTGAAACAGCTTTTGTTTGTGCTCTCCCATTTACAAACCTCCCAGGGTTAATCCAGGGCTCTGCTTCCTTGCCTGTGTATATCTAGGAATGAAATCCTGCTCATGCAAAGAATATACATCACCTGAGAGACAGAAAGCAAAAGAGCCACTGAGGAACTGAAGCTGCTGCTGAGCAGAAAGCAACAGAGAAGACTGAAGAACGAGTGCCTGCAGGAGACCCTGATTTCCACAGTGACTACAAATACTGCACCTCACTCATTCCAAATCTAAGATGACTTGCAGACTTCTTCAGGACACAACATTCTGCTGTGGAATGATTTTCTGTAACAGTTTCGTACTAAAATCTGAGGCCAAGAATTGCATTAGTATACATTTCCCCTTGTGAATCTAGAAATTAACTTACAGCAGTAGAATCCTAAAGTCCATGGAAAAACAGTCCTTCTATTTGGCTTTCAGAAAATACACAGGCATCTAGCCAAAACATACAGTTCCCAGAGCCAGTATGATATGCCCCTCACAGAAGTAACCAGCGCCACTACAATCAAAGCTGCTATTCAGGCAAAGACAACAGGCTCACTGCCTGATTACAGTGGGAAATCCACAGACAGTCTGACAGCTACTGAAAAGAAAGAAGAAAGATGTACACAGTACAACAAAGAAAGAGCGCTTAAGTGGAAAGTTTTACACATCAGGAGCCAACAAAATGACCCTGTATTTCATAAAGACATTGGTAGTAGATTTTTTTTAAACTATTCTTAAAAAAAACACACACACAGACTTACAGATGTCAGGGCAAGTCCAAAACTCGTAGACTGATGCTTCAACTGTATTTCAATTTTGTGAAGTAGAGCTTCAATCCTGTCTTCCTCAAATCCTTTCCTTTGGGAAGGGGTGATGAGAGAAGGAAATCATGTCCATTAACACTGATCACTTTAAGTGAAGTTATGAAAATGAACTATTAGATCGATAAAGGAAGCATTACAACATAACATCTCTCACACTGAATTAAAATTGATATGAAATAACCTAATCATGTTGTGTCATTTAGAGAAACTGAACCAGCATCATTAAATTCCTGAAGGTTACACTGATGAGAACAAGCTGCAATAAAGGAAGTAGCAGAAATATTACTTCTGCTTTGGCGCCTTTATTGTAATATAACTAGATTTTTAAGGCATGTTATTATACACAAGTCTTTATTACTACATGTCTACATATTATTACATTAACTAGAATATTCTTAAAAATTTAGCATTACTCACGCAATAACTTCATCGACTGTTCTATCAATTATCTGTTTCACAGTAACAATGTCTCTTTCAGCAATACCCTGTAGACCCACACTGAAATAAGCTTCTCTTGTTGAGCCATTAAACCTAGAGTAAAGCATAAACAACTTGGTGAAAAGAACTACAACTTAAGCATTACAGCTGCCAACAAAGGCAGGAGAAGGGAAAAAAAACACCCATTGCTTCCACATGTAAATACACACAAGATTTTAAAAGCTAGATAGAAAGTAAAGAAATTACCAAAGAGGCAAGAAATGGAATTTAAAAGCAATTTTTGTTCAATTTCGGTAGTAGTAGCCAATGTTAAGAAAATCTACAGCATATGGTTTTATGAAAGAAAAACAGCTACAGGTAAAGCTGGTATTTGCTGTTAATCTTCCCATTCATCTGCCATTTCTTGCAGGTAAAGAAGCCTCCCTTTTTAAGGTGAAAATTTTAGCTACATGTAACATCAAACATATACTTTCTACTTAAGCAGATAAGTGGAATACTTCTAAACCAGTATTTGTACAGTAAGTGGTTAAGGTGAAATTGCTGCAATTGTTATCAACTGTCTTAAAAAAATTATAACAGTAAAGACAATTTTGTCCAAACCATCAGGCAGGGTTAATCACAGAGCTCATCTTTAGAGAGACAAATTGACACTTGCAGAAATACAGAACACCTAGCAGCTCAAACCAAAGCAAACAAACAAAAAGCAATAGGTGCTCAGGCACTCGTAAACCACTATTACACGTCTAAAAACCACAGAGAGAATTCAATGGCAGGCTCAGGCACTGGATTCTGCAATACTCATCTTTGGACTCAAACTTATTTTTGTAGATTCATCACTACAGTCACTAAGGCAAATTAAAGCCAGCTCACTGAATAGTTCAACTCTGTATCAATCCAGCCAACCTGGAAAAGGATCAGGTGACAAAAAATACATGATCCCTATTCCAGTGCCTAAAGATGGATTTCTACTGCCATGCCCTGGAATATTAAGACGTCTACATGGCACAGGACTTTCACAAAGCCAATTACTTCATGTAGAGACAGGTCAACCCAAGCAGAGTAAGACATTAAATTCATAGGTGAGCATAATAAGGTTTTGCACTCAAATTCCTGAGAGAGTCACTGGAGAAAAAGGCATGATTTTTGTCATCCTCAAGTCTAGAAATCAGTCAGATGAATCATGCCTGGAAAGCACTTCCTCCTTTGTGCTGACAAAAAAGGCAAAATGTGATGAGCAGCTGAGTCCAAGTTCAGTGCAGGTAACATGCCCACAGCATACTCAGGAGATGGGCTGGGAGCTGCAGCTGGAAGCAAGGACTGGGAGCTCCAGTTTGGAGCAAGCGTCAGCTGAAACATCCTTTTGTACTGAGGTGATGGCAAGTTAACAGCATCTGATTGCACAAAGACACATCTGCGACAAACCTACCTACTACTAAACCACAGAATTAAAGCAATAAAAGCAGCATGGTTACAAAGAAGAGATCACAAAACACTTCTGAGTAATACTTAAATGTCCAGGATGAGAAACCCAGGTAAATTAAGGCACTGAAGGTATTTCATCTATCCTTTTTTTATGGTTCATAAGCTGCAAACAATACAACTTTGATGAAATCAATTTAGCTTCTATCCAAGGACTTTGATGAGCCAAGAGTTACATCTGAGAATGCTCACCAGGAGAAACTCTTACGATGTTTTAATATTAAAATAAGATTACTCTGGTGTAAATTGCCTGTATAAGAGATGAGTTCTTCCTACTTAAAATTGCTTTTTAGTTTTTCTAACATGGCTTATAGTGATGAAATGTCAATTGCAACACTTACCCAACATCAGGAGAAAAATCCGTACCAACACCAGACTCAATTAAGGCTTTGTAAAAAGGAGAATTCGGCCCATCAACCAACAGTGAAGACAACAGGCTTAAGGTGAACGTTTCAAAAGTGTCTGTAATACTGAAGAAAAGCTATTAGTTCTTAAAAACTGTACGTGACATCCAGTATCACTGAGTCCATTTCAAAATAATTAGAAAACAAAGGCAGAGGGAACAAGGGAGAAATAACTGTCAGCTGTGAACCCTGCATCAGACCTTAGGGAAACAGGAGGGCTCTGCATCTTTCACTTGTTGTAACTACCAGGAAAGCAATTTAAATTGGGCTGCAAGGGGACATAAGTTAGTAGTAGGGTCATCCAAAAGAGCTTGCACATGGCAGGAAATTAAAAGCAAGACAATGTTTTCAAATTTCTCACCCACTGAACAGTTCTGTAAAGTAACACCTGATTTTTCTTGTGTCTATCTGCTAAAGCAATTTATTCAGCAATTAAACTTTTATTTACTAAAGCAGGATTGATCTCTTTTTCCCATGGCATTATTTTCTTTAGAGATTACATTTATCAAGAGGAACTTGGGAAAAGAAACATGCCTGCACCTTGCCTAAAGATCTGAAAAGAACCTTTTATTCAAAATTTCATTTTGATATACTTACTCTGTCAACAAGTAGCTGACGCTGACAGTGGTCTGCTTGGAAGGATCAGCAGCAAAGGAGTCTAAGCCACATGTTACCCTGTGCTCTCTCTATAAAGTACAATAAATGATACACACTAAACTCAGAGCAGAAGTTACAAGCAAAAAATTACATCTTCATAGCATCATCTTTCCAATTATTTAAAATAATTTTATAGATGCTCATGAGTAAATTCAAGATTCATGAGCAAATACACGAACACACATTATCTTGAAAAACGTGGGTGGCATCTCAATTTTTAAAAGTGGACAATATAGGAGAGGTTGAAGAAAAGTCTGGCCATAAATAACAATGTGAGCTGGTTTTGGAAGAAATGTTTACACTTCTGGACAAGCCAGGGAAGAAAAAGAGAAGGGGGGGAGAAAGAGAACGTGAAAATTATTTTTGACACCAATGTTTGGAAGATTAGATACCATTAGAAAGCATATTTCCTGACACTAAGTGTAGTATTTCTTTCATCAGCCCTAAATGCTTTCCATTAGTAAGTGCTTCAGTGCTTCAAACGGCAAGAGACTTGAAAATTGGAAATAAGGAAAACAAACAACTGCAGGCAATCATTACATTACTGAAACTCAAAAGTAAGTGTAGTTTGTCCCCTGTGTAACCAGAACTAAAAATACTTCAGCTAATTTACACAATTCTAAACAAAAGAGTAACTCCGGCAGGTTAGGTTAAAATATTAACCTGGGGAGGGGGGGTGTTTAGTGGGTTTTGTTTGTTGGTTTTACTTACAGGCTTCTCCCAGAGTTTCTGTTTCGGGATGTCAGTATTTGATTCAATTCTTTCAAATTTTACCAATGCTTCCTCATGTATTTGCTTCAGATGTTGCTCCAGTGGAAAATTACCATAAGTGAAAAATCTGCATTTCGAATAAAATATCGGGATTAAGCATTTGATTTAATATAAAATTTAAAGCAGCTAAATAGCTACTACATATTATTACACTCTGAATTTCATGTGCTTTCCAGTAATTCTGTTACATCTGGAGTGGAAAATATTTGGTGGGTCTTCAACCTATACAACATATATAAAATTCACAGATCTCTTGATCAAAATCCACGTTTCTCAGCTTGTGGGCCATGAAACACCTTATTATTTTCATTACGTTCAGTTTTATTATGTTCAAATTTGTTCAGCTGCAGGAATATACAGTGCTCCAGACCAAAAAAATATTAGCAAATAAAGCCAGAAACCCAGTGCTCCTAAGTTTCAGAAGATGAAATGCTTATGGTCCTCACACTTTTAAGTATAAAACACAATGATCCATGTCCTAGGTTTTGTCTGTCTATAAAACACAGCTGGGTTCCATGGATCACTCCACCAAACACATTCCCAGACCTAAAAAACTTCCACTGGACCAAATATGAACACAAGCCATGCCTCAGGCAAATCTCATCCCGATTAAAATCTCAACACCAGTTCAGCAGAACACTGTACTGTTGGGATGATGAGAAAAATCAACAGATTGTAAATTCATTGTCATGACACAAACTGATGTTCCACAAGTGAATTAAGCAGAATAACAGATTGGCCACAAAATTAGTACAGAAGAAAGAATTATTTTCTTGCATGTAACTTTCAAACTGACTTCTAGTTTAAATATTTTATTAATACCAACCAAATCAGTACCTGAATGAAATGACTATTCATTATTTAGAAATCACTACAGTAATATGTGATGCAGGAGGAAATTAAATAATTCATTTTTAACTTCTAATTTAATGTGTTACATCAAAGAGGACAGGAACCCTTAGATTAATCTGTGCTACTTGGATCTTAACTCCCTAACATTACTGCAAAATACTTATAAGTATGCTCCCTTTCCCCCAGCTCATATGAGTTCAGGTCAATCAATCCCCAAAACACATCTGCATGAGCAAGCAAATAAACACGTCTGAGAAAATCAGTCACCTTCCTTTCCTGCTTTCAATTCACTGTTCACTGCCCTTTCTAGAAAAAAATTCCTTGCTTCCGTGCTTTTCCAGCCACTGTAGGGCACAGGTTATCTTTGTTGCTGGCCAAGTGGATAAAACCACTGTGCTTCTGGTTTTCTCCTCATGAAGTACAAACAAAGCATTAACTGAATCACCTAGGAAGTCACTGATCTCACATACCTGGAATTGCTGGGATGATAATGTGTGGCATGGAACTGCTTAAGCTGCTCCCATGTAAGGTCAGGAATACATAATGGATCTCCACCAGAAATTACACCATAAGTGTGATCAGGAAGGATTTTGTTCTGCAGGTGCTGTGCAAATATCCTCTCATTATCTGTCTTAATAGGAAAACACCACATTTCAGTGAAAGCCACCAAAACACATTTTAAAGACAAAAGGTTCTCAATAATAAGACCTCAGAGCTCTAACTCACACAACCTCCTCACACAAGCATGGAGTCCCATGTACTTTAATAAAACTAGCTATGTTTCCATATTAACGTAAGAGAGTATTTTACAACAAAATCCATTAACAAGGTGCATTTCTATACATAAAGAAACTTCTGACACGCTAACTTTAAAAAAAGAAATCTATGCAACAGTGTTGACTTTAGTGAAGACTTACATTTTCAAAAGGAGGAATGGGAATCTCTGGTGCAATAATGCTACTGATAACCTACAGCTGAAGCTACTTCACCATCTGTAAGAACTTAAACCAAACATCCACAAAACTTACAAATGCCCCTTTCATTTCATTAAAAACAACTCCTTTGAAGACTAGAGGTGTCTGAGGATCAGCTGGGTTTTCATGTTCTAACCTCCAACCTTCTTGCCTGAAAAATTAGAGTTGAGAGTCTGAGGTTTTGTTGACTTGGGGAGGGTTTTTTTTTTGTTTGTTTGTTTTTAATTTAAGGTTTGCATACATCTCAAACTGTCTTACCAGAAATCTAACTGACGTAAACATGGAAAGAAAGCTGCATCCAAGTACACCGACAGGAGGTTCTGAAAGTCCTTGGGGTTTTGTGTTGAAAATGGATAGAGTGTGTAATCACTAGCTGCATGTAAATAAATGTAAAAATAATCAGAATTTTAGAAAGTCTGAGAGGCATTCTGCCATTGTTGATTTTTCCTTTCTCATCCATATAAATAACTAGAAGAGATTAACTAAATGATACGTATTTTTGCTATGAATACGAGTATTTAACACTGAAGCTATTTTACCATGAAAACTTTGCTTTAGCCATATAAATAATTAAATGCATTTTTGTATACTACAAAGCTCCAGTTTTACTGGGACTTTGACAAATGAACAAGACTTACTTTGTTGTCTTGCCTTGTTAGTTTTTTAATATCTCACAACATTCACACCCAATAATAATGGCTCCCCAAAGCCAAGTTAAGGAGAGCCAAGAGACAGCTCTACTGCATTAAAACCTCACACATTTTAAGCGGTATTATTTCCTTTGGGCTTACCTGTGAATGCATTCATGAAAGTGGAGAGTGACCTGTTTAACATTTTAAAGAAGGGATCTCTGCAGGGATACTTTTGGGAACCACACAGCACCGTGTGCTCCAGAATATGTGGGACTCCGGTGCTGTCCATTGGAGTGGTTCGGAATTGGATACTGCAAGAGAGCACGCAGAGGGATGCAGTCACTTGGGAGGAGAAATCCACCCACTCCTACCTGCACCTGGGATTTATGGGAGCATCATCACCGCCTAACAGCAACCATGGCACACACCAGGATGCAGAGTTTGAGTTCTTCAGACTCCTGAGTGCTCAGCCATCCTTTTCAGAGGGTGTGCAGCCTCTGCACTTGTATTTCTGGAGTTAGTACAGAAGTTTTCACACACGAGTAAATGAATTTCTTTTACACCCAGAAGGCTCAAATAAAAAAACCTCATGGAAGATTATGGTTGCACTATCTCTGTCTTTGAAAGTTTTCAAGACAGGAACTGGACCTGAACTGAATACTGACCCTGTTTTGAGCAGCAGACTGAACAACCTGAAAAATTCTAAGCAGCCCTACAAAGGAAGTACCATCCTCCCTGTTATCACAGAATAATCCAGCCATGATGCTAGATTACAACCGAAAAAACACAAGGTGATGTGGAGATTGCATGTGTAATATCTATATTAAAGTCTTACCTGAACAGATTATTGGAGTCCTCCCGAGCCACATGTAAATACCTGGCTCCTGTACCATCGTGACTAAGCTTCACTGCAGTCAGGAACAGCTCAGGAACAGCTGTCACCTGCATTGGAAGAAAACATCTGTACTGCACTGCAACTTCAACTAGGCCAGATAAATTGTGCATGATATAGGAATTAGTTTGTTGGTCCTATATATAATACGGATTTATACAGTTTTAAATAAATTTTTGCTCCTGTGGTTTGAGGGGAAAAAATAATTACACAAATGGAAAATAAAATTTAAATAGAATTTATAACCCAGTGAAAGTATACCACCACAAAAGAACAATGCTCTTACGGTACAGATAAAAATTCAATCAGAAATAGAAAAAGAAAACGCATATATTCAAAGGTCAGTGGCTAGAGCAGATACAGAAAAAGCAAGGACCTGTTCTACCACTAGCTCCGTCTACCACTAGCAATCACTTCTCACAAATAACCTTTACTCCTGTTTTTGGGGGTTTTTTTTCCCTTTAAAAAAAGTAGAAAGAAATTCAACATACTTCCATGGCAGCTTTCCAACAGAGGTATTAAAAGCATCTTAGGAAATAACGTATTACTTGAATGTGTTTATCAAAACACCCTCAGACAGTGAAGTTCCGTTATCTGTCAGACCTTTCAGAAGGCCACACCGAACGGTCACATCTGCAGCAGACACACAACCTCGTGGGGTGCATCATTTACTCCAGAATTAGCCCCCTACAAGAGTATGTATTAATGGCACCTGAAGTATTTGTTTACAGAGAAGTAACTACAAGGAAGTCCTGAATCATTTCGATGACCGACCACGCAAAGCAAGTATTTAACGCGCAGGCGCCTGGCCTCCCCCAGGTGCCCTCCGAGCACGGAGAAGTCTGCGTACACAAACACAGGCAACGCCAGCGGGCGAAGCTCACCTGCTTCACGGTGAAGCCGTGGATCCGCTCGCCCACCCGGTACTGCAGCGCTCTCTCATTCGCGGCAACGCTCTTCCACCTCCACGCCCTGCGACTCAGCGACCTGAAACGACACCATTCCCTCTAAACAAACGCGCTCCCGCCGGCGGTGCCACGGCCGACACCGGCTTCCCGGGGGAGCGGGGCCCGGTGCCCGGGCAGGGGCTCGGAGCTCCGCGCCCTCGGGCAGCGCAGGGCGAGGGTGATGCCCGCTCCCGTTCGCTCACCGGCCGCGGCCCAGCAGCCCCCGGCTGCGGCTCCACATGGCTGCGCGGGCCAGGCGGGCCGGGCCGCACGGCGGAGCGCAGCGGGCCCGGGCGCAGGCGCCGCCGCTCCGCCCGCATTGGCGGCGGCTCCGCCCGCCCCGCCCCGAGCCGCCCCGCGCCTGGCCCCCGCGTACGGCCCGGGACAGCGGCGGTCGCTGCCGGCTGCGCTCGGGGTCGTGTGTGCCTGCTGCTCGGTTTGCCATTTTGGGGAGCGTTGGCCCGGGACGGCAGGGCGATCTCTTGGAAATGCTTCTACGTTGTTCACGAAGTTCTCAGGAAAATCGAAAGCTCCGTGGGTTGTGAAAGGAGCGACCTTTGAGCAGAGCTTTTTGTTTGCTTTTCCAAATTAAAGAAAACAACAAAACAGAACACCCGAGATCAGCGCGTTCCAAGGGCTGCATCGCTGCTCGCCCGTGCCTTGCCGGTGCATCGATATGTTAATGCAAAGACTTGGTGAGGAAAACGGGCAAGCAGCAGTAAGTGGGGAACTAAAGGCGCTTCAGTGACCTGCGGCTGTGCCTGGGTGTGCAGAGCCCTTGCAGCCGCACAAATCCCCTGCACAGGGGCTGCACGGTCCCGATGAGCTTGGAAACATCCTATCAGTGGGACCACACTGAGGCCTTGCAGGGTGTCGTACCCACCAGGAAAGCCCTTGTGCCTGCCTGAGCTTTTATTCCTTCCGTTTTGTAAATGAATAGGATTTTGAGATAGTAACTTGAAATTTGATTTCGTACTGCATGTTCATGAGATTGCCCAGAAGGACAGCACGTGTGAAGTATGGCTTCAACTTGCCAATCCCTTGTTCCTGGATATAAGACCCTGGTTACCTGATTTAGACGTAAGAAGCCTGGTGCCAAATGAGAGTACATGGGATTTTAGATGTAGTAAAGGGCAGGTGCTCGGCATATCTCAGGCCGCTTGTCCTCAAATCTTTGCCTAGTGTGTTAAAAAAAAAAAAAAAAAAAAAAAAAAAAAAAAAAAAGGCATTTAAAGTATGCCGGGAATTTTTGTGTCCACCATCTCTGATCTCTTCGTCTCTGGAAGGAATTGCCTGCCTGGAGCTGCTGCAGTCAGTCACTGTAGGGATTTTATCACCCTCTCGTGACTCTGGATGCCCTTAGCCCTCCTGCCCCTGCTGCCCGCACGCTGTCCTAGGGCACATCTGCCACCTCCCCAGTGGCCACATGGCTCCTGATTGCTCCAATACCCTTCATTTTCTCTGGTTGTCTCATTTGTGTTCTCCATGTAATTTTCCCATTTCATTAATTTTTAAATTAAATAAAGAAGCCAATAACTTGCCGTAGTTAAAGTGAGGATGTTGTGCATTAACTGATATAACCTGTCATCTATCTTAATTACTTATCTTTCACATTCTTTTTTGAGGTTAGTGAAAAGATCCAGTAGCTTATGTAAAGCTTAGATCCTGGTTACTAGCAAATGCAATCTGTTTGCTCCCTATTTTCATTATACCTCATTTCTTCCCTCCCTTCTACCAATTCACCTCCTCTCTTTGTCCTATTTTTCTGTATTTGTTTCAGGTTCGGTTCAAATTACACCCCTTTCATAGGACCTGCTTCCAGTATGTGTTTCTTTTCAGTGTATGTTTTAGCATATATTTCCAGACACTCTGGCTAACACCATGAGGAACTAGTCATGATAGGAACTTCAACATTTTTTTCAAATTAAAACCAAACAATGATGTAAACATATAATGAACAATGTTCTCAAAGGAATGAACATATTAAAAAAAGTATTTCTGAGCCTTGCGTGGAACCGTAAGTTTATACTGCATGGTTCAGTTTTCAAATATTTCTAAATGTTTTCATATGCATATGGTTTATTATTAGTCCCAACAAGGTTAATTTGTAGCAGTTTTTGTATTCAAGGGTATACGGTTGTTTCTGTTGACTGTTCAGTTTCTTCCTTTTGCTAACAGTTTCCTAATCTGACCATAAGCTACTGTCTCTCTTTGCAGATTTCTTGTCATCAATATTTAGTTTTCTTCATGGCTTATAACATTCATCTTAATGGAACATCAGGCTGGCATTCTGCTGCAGACGTTTATTTACTTTTAGTTGATGTTTATATTGGAAGGATGATTTTCTGGCTGTCTGTTTTCATCTCACTGACATAGCGTTTGACAGGCAACCTTTCACAAACTTAACCAGTCTGAGCAAGCAGAGTTTCAAAATACATCATTCCTAAACTTAATCACAAGATGGAAGTCTTTTATATGATTCCTTAGACAACTTTAAAATATTTTTTCTTTCCTTTGCTTTTGTCTCTGATGTTTTGTACATCAAAGCTTTTCTTCTGTGAAACAAAACAGAAACTGGTATGTTACACTACTTTTTTTTTTTTTTCTTTTTTTTTTTCTTTTTTCTTTTTTCTTTTTTTCTTGCCATGTAAGATTTCTGTTACACTGATAGTGTAATAGTACATTATGTCATTTGTGAAGTATAGTCGCACACACACATATATATATGTAACGTGACTTTTGCATCTTAAGACTTATTCAGAAAAACTACTGACGTGAAAATATAACAGATCTAAAATTAGTTTTGTTGACTTGTCCTGGTAAATGGCATAAAACTCTTTTGATTACCATGACCAGATTTTGCTTTCAGTTTTTTAGCGAAAAATTCTGTGTAACTGCAATTGTGGCAAATGAGCTTTTCCAATGGTGAGAATGAGATGATAATTTAATTCTCAGTGTTTGAGTAGAGACATACTTAGTGTTATTTTCCTTCAAAAGATTTTGTTTTCAATCATATGTTTATCTAGATATTTGGTATAAAAAGTCCCATGCCTACACAAGCTGGTTCTTTCAAAAAATTTCAACATAATCTGTTCAGGAATGGAAATGCTATTTTGTGTTTAACTAAGAAGTTCCATTCTTTATCCTCTGCAGCAGGGATTGGTCCTGTTGCCTTTTAGAAAAGGTTTTTGAGCAACTTATCACCATAATTTTACCAGGTTTCATTTCAGGACTAGGTTATTTACTTCAAAAGCCTGAGAGTGAATTAATGTTTATATGATCTGAACCCCCAGGGGATGGTGTTGCCAGAGTCTGTACTCCAATAGCCAGAGGAGCAATTTTTTACTGATCTTCAGCTTTCTTTATTCTATTTGAACACATAGTGTACTCAACTGGGTGAATTCCAACATGCTGAAGTAGCAGTGACAGTAAAAATGCCATATTTGCATCTGTGACTTTTTAAGGTATCAGAAGTTTGTTATGTGAAGAGACAGATGCTTACATAAGTTCCATACAGTACACTGAGGTAAAGCCATTCCTCATTATCTGCCCCATATTGCAATGTTGTCAAAGCCTCTCATCCCTACTCTGATTTTTCATTTTCTGTGCTAGCAGTGTAAAATCATTGAATCATTTAGTTTGGAAAAGACCTTTGAGGTTACCAAGTCCAACCATTACCCTCATACTGCCAAGGCCACCGCTAAGCCATGTCCCAAAGCGGCATATCTACACATCTTTTAAATTCCTTCGGGACTGGTGACTCAACCACTTCTCTGTTCCAGTGATTGACAATTATTTCCATTAAGATATTTTTTCCTAATACCCAATCTAAACTTCCCCTGGTGCAACTTCAGGCACTTTCCTCTCATCTCCTGTCACTGGGAGAAGAGGCTGATCCCCACCTGGCTGCAGCCTCCTTTCAGCTGGTGGCAGAGAGCAATGAGGTCTCCCCTGAGCCTCCTGCTCTCCAGGCTGAGCCCTCCAGCTCCTTCAACTGCTCCTCACAGAACTTGTGCTGCAGACCCTTCACCAACTCTGCTGCCTTTCTCTGGACACAGTTCAGCACCTCAATGTCTTCCTTGTCAGGAGAGCCCCAAACTGAACACAGGATTTGAGGTGTGGCCTCACCAGTGGGGAGCACAGGGGAACGATAACTTCCTCAGTCTTGCTGTCCGCACAAGTGCTGGGTTTGACTGGGGTAGAATTAATTGTCTTCATAGCAGCAGGTATGGGCTTGTATTTTGGATTTTGCTGAACACTGGATTGCTAATTTAGCGATGTTGAGCAGGGTTCACACTGAACTGAGGCCTTTTCTGCTTTCCATATGGCCACAGTGGCCAGGAGGCTGGGGGTGCCTGGGAGGAAGCACAGCCAGGACAGATGACCCAAATGACCAAAGGGATGTTCCGTGTGACATCATGCTCATCAACTAGGGGGAAGAAGGAGGAAAGGGGGACATTTGGCTGATGGGGTTTGTCTTCCTCAGTCACTGTTATGTGTGATGGGGCCCTGCCCTCCTGGAGATGGCTGAACACCTGCCTGCCGTGGGAAAGCACTGAATTAATTCCTTATTTTTCTTTCCTTTGTTTTTGCTTTCCCTGAGTCTTTATCTCAACCCACAAGTTTTACCCTTTTGATTTGCTCCCCATCCCACTGGTGTGACAGCGAGCGAGTGGCTGTGTGGGGCTTGGTTGTTGGCTGGGGTAAAACCACAACACAAGCCGTGATGCCATTTGCCTTCTTGGCTACCTGAGCACCATGTAGGCCACCTGGGCAATCATATGCTGCAGCTGCTTTGGAGTGATGCGTGGACAGATTGCTCAGCAAAATGAGCATGTAAGGGATAGGGTTTTCCTGCTTTTCCCTCATCTGAGCACTCAGCTTTTCTGCAGCTCATCATGTCTCTTTGAAGAAAACATGGAGTCTAATATACCTGGGACTTCTGCTCTCATCAGCTTCTATTGCAGTTAGTTGGCAGAGGAGAGGGCAACTCAGTGATAGGCAGGAAGAGCATGAGCTGCAAGTCTAATTTTCTTAGATAACCAAAATGTAAAAAGGACATCCAGTTAAAGTAATCAAAACCCTTCTCCAGTTCACCGATTATTTCTGAAAAGCAAAGAGTGTTACATTCTACGTAGTATTTGGTTTTAGATTTTGTACTGAGTCTGAAACAGCTGTTTAAAATGCAGAACAAAATACAACTTGATTTACACATTATTATTGTAAGCAAATGCTAAGCAGAAACCATCTGTATCTTCTACTGTTAATGTCTACATGGTGCTGCAGTTGGCCAGCTCTTGTAAACACATTGTAGACATGAGACAATTTCAAGTCTTGTTAAATGTCTTTTACATGCCATCATTTTGTACCATTGAAATGAAACTTTAAAATGCGGGTTATTGTTCTGAAGATTTGGAGTCAAAACACTTCCAAAATGTTGGAGATTGTGCTTTTGTGGTTTTTTTTTTTAATTTGTTCAAAACCCTTCTTTTCAGTTAATCCTCAAGTCTCGTGGGTCAAACAACTGCTGCTAACTTACATATGCCATGGTAAATCAAACACTGAAATAAATAACATTTCATGAAGCACAAACCAGTGCAATGTTGTCCCGTGGCTTTTGTCCTTTATGGTGCTTTCTCCATAGCTGTGGTCACAGTGGCAGCTGGTTGGAAGGAGAGGTGCACAAGTATTGCCACCACCAGAAAAGCTTCCTTCTGGCAGACAGCCGCAGCCTCTGCTATCCTTGAGTTTCAGGCAGGGTACAGGCACTCCTGTAAATCTCCTGGGAGCTACACCTAGGTAAGGCTGCAGAACTGAGGCAGGGTTTTTATCATGCACATTTCATTTCTACTTACAGTTTTCAGGACATGTAAGTCTCTCTCCTTTGAATAATCCATAAAGTCTTCAAATAGGCAATGTGACCTAATCTGCTGAATGATCTCATTCTTTGTCAGATGTAAAATATTATCCAAAGTGAATGAAATTAGATGATTTGAAACGTCGAAAAGATGTCTCTGAAATGTGTGAACATATTTGTTTCATCTTCTGCATGTAACCCAAATAAAGAGGGCATTATAATGTACTCCACATAGTATACGATTCATGATGTTCAGCAACGTCTCTCCCTTCATGTATTAAAGCAAAGTATTCTCTTTCATCTCTGTTCCTGATAAAGGCCTGCCACCTTTTACTACTTAATAATTGAAGGCAGCCTACTACAGAAGCTTAGTGTTGGATGACTGCCTGCAACAATAATATGAAAATTGAGTTAGTATTTTTGATGGCTTTAGTAGTTATTAAAACTGAAGACTGTATGTCATGACTCCAGGAATCTTTTAACTTTGAGACTGACTTACAAAAAGAAATCCTGACCTTGCTAAGGTTAATGGTGACTTCTGCATCACCCTAATCTCTGCATCAGTCATCAAATCTCTCAGACTGACTACTTCTCAAAGGAATCATGAGTTAAGGTTGCTATTCTTATCTGTTTTATATATAATAGGATTACATTAATTGATCAGTAGGACTCTGGAACAATACTAATTTATTTGTCAGAGTCATATAACACCTATGTGTTGACATATATAGGTGAAACTTCTTCTGGAGTTCCAGGAAACTTGGCACACTTTTTACAGAAATGCAAATTTATTTGTATATATTTGAAATTCAAATACATGTTGTTCTTAATCCTTCGTTATGATTTTCCAAAAAAGGCATTTTTCTGAAATATTTAATTTGCATAAATAGATTTCCTAAACAAATGGATCTACATTGAACACAGACTTCTAAGTCGCCTTTGTGATGATTTTATACATTTTGAAAACTTTGGTGTGTTTTTTTTGTTTGTTTGTTTGTTTTTGGTTTTTTGGGTGTTTTTTTGTGTGTGTATGTGTGTGTGTGTGTGTGTGTGTGAGTTCTCTTGGCAACATGAAAAGTAATTCAGTAGTGAATCTTTTCCAAGAGGTGCAAATTCTCTAAAGCTTGCTTTTTGCTCATTTTGACCAAAATCGTAGCAAAACCAGTGTTAAAAGAACTCATGATGTTAGCTTTGTAGCTGCAGTCTCCTGCATTGTTAAAACAAACAAACGAGGAGCATTTTAGTGTGTATTTCATCCATATGCATGTGGAATGTAAATGTCACTCGGCCTTCTATCCATTTGCAATGTCATCTCCCATGTCTTTCACAAACTACTGGAGAATGAAGAGGATCTGAAAAAATGCTGATCAAATCATTGACGACTCTGCAAATAGGGTCAGCTCAGCAAGGTTTCAGTTACAGGTTTGTCCTTTCATTTTACCAGGAGAAACTGGACTGATCTATGACTAATGGGGTATGTATTCACACACAGAAACATTCCAGCATGAAGTCATGAGGCTATGCTAAAAGGGACCTGAAAAGAGATTGGAAGACTCTAATTAAAAAATGTGTTGCTAGAAATTTGGAATCCTTGAAGCCTCCAAATCTTACTGTCAATAAAATAGATATATTTCACTTTACCCATTTTATATACTTCATATTGTACTTAGCAAGTCAGAAAAAGGTACTCTGTTTCTGGAGCATCAAATACAGTTTTTAAATTTTCCCTGTAAGATGAATATTCAATAAAAACATCAAGGCCAGGCAGTGTGTAAGTGTCAGTAGACTGCGTCTCTAGAGTGACAACTGAGCACAGAAGTGAACGTGGTAACAACTTTGACTTACTCAACTCTTAAACATAACTTAAGGTGCAATTGCATCCAGATGAGGCAATGTCTCGTACAGTGCTGCTGTGGGCCAAAGTTTTTGCCCTCTTGCAGTTTGTGTGCAATTATTATGATAAGCTTTTCTATTGTGGTTAACTCAAGCACATACAGTTTGCCATTCAAAACAGAACCAACAGAGCTTTCAATAAATGGAATAATGTACATCCTGAATGTCAGATACAACATCAACCATTAAAAAAATCACCATACATGGAAAAAGCATTAAATATACATGCCCCAGGCCTGCTTACAGATACACTTCTTTCAGTAATTTATCTATTAAAATAGAGCTCACCAAACTCACATTTTGCCTTCAGATAACTGTTCGGCTAAAATAAACTATTGAACTGTGTGCTATGCAATGTATCAAGCACCCATGTATATGCCATACGTGTGCAAACTATTTAAATAAATCAGCAAACCTGCCAAGAGTACATGCAGTTTGAGATTATAGATTATAGGATATAGACTATAGATTATAGATTATAGATTATAGATTATGCTGTCTTAATGTGGGTCCCAAACCTTCTTCTGGTACATCAACAATTTCCCTAGGAAGGTTTGATGTAATTAAATTACTAGAGGGGCTGCATTTATTTGCAAAACTGAACAGTTACAGGTTTCTGATCCTGTTTAACACATTGTTCAAAAATAGAAGATATTAAGCCCAGCTAGGAATTCAAATAAATTTTCATTTTCAAAAATAACAATTTTGCACAAATAGGCTTTGAAATAATATCTCATGGGTAAGCTTGTTTTGAGAGAAGATTAATTGAAGAATTACATAATGTTGTTAGTAAGCAATTAAAATTCAACAGAGCCTTAAAATTTACACCTTAGGGAACACTGGTCAAATTTACACATCTTTCAAAAATAAAAGTACAAACTGCTTCTGAAGTGCTATTACATGCCATGCATATTTAAGAGTTTTCAGCTAAATGATCCGTTTAGCATTGCTTAAGTTATCTTGGGAATACTATTTAGTTTGGTGACTTTGGAACTATGAAAAAATTATTTGTCCACTACAACCGAACAGGTTTTGTTGTACGCAGTCCATTCCTTGGATGACAATTTTGCTTTCTTCACACATATTAATGGTTTATTTTTTAAGGAACCAATACTGACAGTGGAGAATTTTAGGTTGGTATGCTAGTAGGCGTTGGACTAGTGAAAAGTTAAAAAACTCCCTCATCTTCCACAACTTTGGAGATGTGGAGAAGACAGAAAGAAAACTAATAGAATGCAAGACAAAGCTGGTGGGTACTTGTGCCACACATAGGGAAATTAAACTTGGCCAGAGAGCAGGGAAGGAGAGGAAAGCTAAACTGAGGCTATGCCATGGGAAGGGGTAATATCAGTTTTAAGCGAGATTGAGGATCATGGCAGACTTAATGCTCAAGAAATGGTATTGGAAAGTGATACCTGCTCTGATTTGTTCCAGGAAAGTCACAATTTGCAGGTTTGTAGCTCCTAAAGCTCCTGAATCATCTTACAGATGGCTTTAGTGTTCAGACTGATAGCTTTCGTGTTCAGTTTTTGCAGTGAGTTTCGTGGTTTAACCTCAAGACAGCAACTAAGCCCCACACAGCTGCTCACACACCCTCCCCCCAGTGGGATAAAAGAGAATTGGGAGGGTAAAAGTGAAGAAACTCATGGGTTTAGATAAACAGTTTAATAAGGGGGACAAAAGCTGCTTGTGCAAGCAAAGAAAAAGGATGAATTAATTCCCTCCTTCCCATGTGTGGGCAGGTGTTCAGCCATGCCCAGGAAAGCGGGGTTCCATCATGTGTAATGGTGACCTGGCGTTACAAACTCCACCACTCTGAACGTCACCCCACAGCTTCCTCCCCCAGCTTTGTACACTGAGCATGGTGTCACAGGGTGTGGGACACCCCTGGGGTCAGCTGGGGTCAGCTGTCCCCTCCAGCTGTCCCCTTTCTCCTGCTGCCCAGCCTCCTCGCTGGTGGGGCAGCAAGAGGAGCAGAAAAGGCTTGGGCTGTAAGCTAGAACATCCTTCCAGCTCAAATGCAGAGCACAGCCACATACTAGCTGTTGGGAAGAAAATTAACTCTGTCCCAGGCAAAAGCAGCGTGGACAGCTCCCAGGACTGCGCACAGCCCTGTGCTGCCAGCATCCCTGCAGCCCAGGAGTTTCCATGACCTGAGCCTTTTCACACATGAGCTGCAGTGAAGGATTTGTGAGCCCAGGAGAGCCAGGTTGGTTGTTGGTCACCAAGCCTCTGGAGAATGAGGGCTTCCCCCTCACATCTTAAAACCTCCTGCATGTAGGATTGAGTCCTGTTTTGCAGCATTACTTCTACCCCAGTCTGATTTAAAGCTGATGCTATCACCCTTTTTTATGGCAAAGCCTTGGCTTAACCTCCACTTTCCTGTCGGTCACCCTGCTGGTTTTAGCTTCCCTCCTTTTGCTGCTCCAATTGCATTATCGATTGGGCTGCCTCCAGGAGGAGCTTTTGTTTGACACAGTTGGCAGTGAGACAAGCCTAGCACTTAGAGCTCATTAGGTGGGTGGGATTAGATTCTAAAGCTAAAATCTGACACTGCAGTGAAGTGATAAAACTCCTCCAATGCTATTCACAACCTTCTCTGAAAACTGAAGGCAGTTTTTGTATGTGCAATTTATGATTTGCTGTCTTAAAAGATCTCAGTAGAGATGTGGATTTCCACTGAAATTATACAATTTTTTTAATATGTGGTCTAGGCTGGGTTTTCATTGTTTTTCTTTCTGGAAAACTGTCCATGCCATGACAGAGCTTTGCAGTGTGATAATTTTTAACTTGAAACTGAAAGCAAAATCTAAGTTTTCAAGTGGAGCAATGAAGAAGTGTATTTTAAACACTGTAAAAGTGCTGCCATCACTGAAAAACCAAGCTGAACGTGTTCCATAGTAGGAGCAAAAAAGGATAGTATTTTTCCTGTACCAGGAAGAACAATATCTCCTTTTTCTCAGCACAGCGAAGGCCATGTTTGTGTGATACAAGATAACACCGTGTTCCAGATCCCTCTGCCAGCTTCAAGTTGTTCGGTATGGCTGAAGGGCAGAGCACATTCCCAAGTAGAGATACTCATCTGAGTTACAGAAACAGTGTGATTCTCATTCCGTGGCAAAACCATCTCCTTAAGACAAGGTGCAATGTGACACCGGTACATGTTTGTAATGTATGTTTAGTTTGGTGCTTTTAGTTTTGTGGCTGGCCTGCCCATCCTTCTACTGCTTGGTGCACACATACCTGGGATTAATGAATCCTTGTGAACAATAAGGTAAGATATAGCGTGAAGAGGCCATGAGGACATAAAACAGCCTATGTGAACATTTGGCATGTAAATGAACAGTGTATAGTAAATAAAATCCCAGCGCTGAGTGTCCTGAACGTTACCAGGAATGTAATTTTATGGTGTACTAACTATTATCAGCACTAAATAGTATTGTGGAAAAAACAGTGCAAGATCAAAGACAGTATTCATTAATTGGCAATTAGTTAACAATCTTCAGTCTTGTATTTTCTGTGTGCAGGGTTTTGTATACCAGTTAAAGTTTCTAAACTTATTTTTGGGAAATAAAATGCAAAGATTGGTATCTAATGAGTATTTCTTTAAAGGAGACAGGACCTGTGAGAAATGTCCCTCTCGGCAGTCTGGGCAGGAGTAATCCAGAAGGAGGATAACTGAATTATGAAGAAGCAACCTGAAGAGTTGGAGCCAACACTGCAGAGTCTCTGTAAAACTTCCTGGCTGTTGCAGCTCCAATGGGAACCACAAACAAGAAAAGAGTGGAGGCCTCTCGGCTTCAGATGTAAAAAACCAAAGTTTGAGCACTCACTGATCAGTAAATACTGCCCTGTGCAAAACATCATTCTTTAATTAAACCTCTTCCTGTCTGCCAAAGAAGAAGACACCATGTGGTTTTGCTGGCAGCTAACTTTAACAAATAGATTGTGGGTTTCTCTCTATACAATATTTTCTTAACCGGAAGATTGCGGTTGAAAGGAATGAATGTTTCTGCCCTTTGCACCCTTGAACAAAGGGAAACACGAACTGTCCATGAGGAAACAGCCAGCTCGGTTTTCCCATGGCCACTCAAGCTGTTGCACATCTGCACGGAATTAAAAGTTATAATTTCCAACTGAACATGCATGCATATGTAAACTGTGCATTTATTAATTGTAGTTGTGTTTAAAGGCCATGATTAAAGATCACAATCTTCTTGCCTAAAGGACTTCACATGAAAATGAAAGGACAATTTTTGTCCCCAGACTTGGATACGGAAATTCAGTTGAAATATTTCCCCATTATGAACTATGATTAACCAATGCCTTGAAAAAAAAGAAGAGTAATGAAAGCATTCTTCATCATTTTCAATTGCAGTTTTCCCATTAAATCAGAGCATAACCTATTTGACAATCAGCACACAAGGATGCCTGTCCCTAGTGGCAAAAAATATCAATTTGACTTTGCTATGATGAAAGCTTTTACTTTTCAAGGGTTGAAGCACGCACGTGTTTGGAACTAGGCTGATATCAAATATGTCCAACTGGAGTATACATCCCACTCACTGATGGAATCTAGTGTGAGGTGTTTTCTGTGGGCGAAGTTCAACAGAAAGGAAATGGAAAAGGGGCCAATATCGTAAGGGATTTGGAGCTGCACAGAGAATACTCCATATGTTAGCAACTGAAATCACCAAGCAGAGTGTGGAATGACACAGGGTGGCAGCACAGCTCAACAATACTGCCTTCTGCCTGTAGAAAGCATCATAAATCCCTGTGTCCTTGCAGAAATTTGTGATTTTTATTGGGGCTATTTTGTTCATGGCTTATTGTCACTGTGTGATAGTTTTCCTTAAAGATTGTTCACCTCGAGTTGGATTCAAGTCAAGGTAATTACTCTGGCTCATTCTAGTGCTAAATGAAGTCATTACTGGGTAAAGAACCAAGCTCCTAGGGTGGGTAAAGCTAGATATTCCAGGTGAAATCCTGGATTGTTGAAATCAAAGGAGTGTGTGTTTATGGACTTTAATGGGACCTGAATTTCAATGCTAGACTAGGAGTTTCAGCAGATCAAAGGAAAAGACAGTAAGATTCAGGCATTTAAATAATTTAAGTCATTTAAGTCGCTTAGGTTTGAGGGCAGTGTTTCAGAGGAGGGATCTGACTTGTTTGGAAATCCTAATCCCAAAACCATGTTCAGTCACTTGCCTCACTGACCTAATTCCTAGGAGTTTTGCATGTTTGCACTCCCTGTTGTTAGAATTCAAATATATTGAGAAAGTGTGTGATGTTACCTTCAGACAGCTCTGTTCCTGGAATTTCTGTATTTTAAAGGGTTCAGTTTGAAAATTTAATATATTGTTTTAATCTCCACGTATTCCTGTTGTGTAATGATACCAAAAAGGCAAAATCAACCAATAACTTTCAGCAAAAGTAAACTTAATATCTATTTCTCCATGTCTAGGATACAGAAATTTGGGTTAATTTTTGTACTCCTATCAGCTGCCTTGTCCTTCTGCGTTTCCAGCCCACAAAGACATATGCAGCTTCTTAACTTTAAGCATACTGGTTTTGCCATTGCAATCACATGAAATTACTCCTGTTTTAAGTGCATGTTAGCAGAATCAAGGACCTTAAGTACACTGTGAGGTAGTGCTCACTCTCTAAATTCTGTGACTCAGTGGGAAGTAATAAATGAACAGTGCCCTTGCATTTTCCAGCCACCGTGTCAGCATTGCTTTAATTTAATCCATTGCATTTATTTTCTCAGGAAGAAAAGCCTCATATAATAGTAATTTTGAAAAAGAAAAGAAAAGAAAAGAAAAGAAAAGAAAAGAAAAGAAAAGAAAAGAAAAGAAAAGAAAAGAAAAGAAGAAAAGAAAAAAAAATAAAAAGGGGTTCTTCTGTTTGCTTAGTCATTTATTAATCTTTAATGTGTTTTCAGCCCTTGTCCATCATGAAAAACATTATAGTAACTAGAGATACAATGAAATTATGACAGCTCAGGAGAAAAGAGACTGAAGTCTGTGCAAATGAGAGCATAAAGGATTTTAGCCCCTGTTTACAACTGTTTTCATTCATTTTGACTGGTATCTACTGAGCAGCTCTGTCTATTAAATATTATATGAGAAAATAGGTTTTACTTTATTGTATACCTAATACTGAAAATAGGTGCTTTTTTCAGAGTTGATTCCTTGTCTTTTGAATTAAAAACCAAAACACTTTGCCCATCCTTTAAATGCTGCAGTGAAGATAAAGGTCAAGTGCTTTATCTTCATATGAAGATGATTACAATAATCTCCTTACACATCCCCTTCAAAAAGCTGACTTTTTGGTGCCCTCCATATCTTTCATGCAGTCCTTTGCTTCTGGACATCCTTGTTTCATTCCCATTTACTGGGTATGAATATAAGAACACTGCTTTGGTCCAAATGACTGCACATTGCACCCACTATCATTAGATACAGGGAAGATAATAAATGGAAAAGAAGTTAGCTATAAGCAGGAAGAATTCTGCTACGAGTTGAGGCAATCTGTGTCAATGTCAAAAGGAGGAAGGACATTTTCACTGCATATATTATGCAGCTCTAAACACCTCCTTGAATATACATTCTGAGCACATAGTCCCTATGATAGAGGTTGTAAGGGGATTTTTAACTTTTATTCCTCAGGGCTTCATCCTGCAATGTGGTGTTGAAAGGCTGCAACTCCTTCTGAAATCATGAAAGCGGTGGCAAAACGTCAGCTGATTTAAATACTTGTAGATCCATTGAAGTCTTTCACCTTGTTTCAGTAACAGTTCATCCCAGCAAAAATCCTAGTCCTTAGAAAAAGCAATTTAAAAGTTCCAGAAGCTGTTCATTTGTTACAGGATCACATCAGCAGGCATCAACAGCACCATGAAGCATATTCCCAAGGGACAGCTGGGATTTCATACATCTTGGGTATCTGTCATAATTCTGGTGCTAAGAAAGTAAGCACAATTCAAAGAAGCAGGAAAACCTGAGCAGTAACTACTTTGTTACTGATATTAAGGTGCCATCTCATACTTGAAGGACTAATCCTGTCATATTCTGATATCCTCAGATTAGACAGTAAATTAATTTTTTAAATATCCAAAATAGCTAGGGATAATTACAACCAAATTGTCCTCAGTATTTTTAAAATAATCGTTAAGATAATAAAGATCATTAAAAAATCGCCCCAAATAGCCCCAGCTATATTATCTCACCTCCAAGTAAAAGTACCCAAGATGATTCCATCAGCACATCAGAGCACTGAGAATTTCTATGGAGATGTGAGGTGTAATGGATAATCTGACAAATGTAACTATTATGGTTTGAGCACATCACCAAAATAGCTCCCTGCCTTCTGGAAAGTAACAGTACGTTTTAGAATAGCTCAGACTCAATTCATATTGATCCACATAAAGAATAATGACCAACCACACTGTTTCAGTAGAATTAATCCAATCTCTTTCCCTACTTCTCTTGTTGAAGCCTCAAGAGAGAATTATTGATTTCTTATACTGTTATGCTCATTCACTTACTATGTGGCAATGACCTACTTTCTGTTTAACACAGTAAACGCAGAGCTCTGACTGCACGAACACGCAGCAGCATTAGGCTTTATGCATATAGAGTTGTGATTGTCAGAGATACAATCTGACATCCAATAAGTCTTTGATCTTGAAAGGAAATTGTGCTTATTTGCATCTAAGTGCTTGCAAGCAATTGCAGGTAATCCAAATGGAGAATCAAAGCCAGAGAAGCTTTTTGTGAGTAAATCACATTTTAAAATTCTAAGCAAAAAGAGTCTTGGTTTTGATTTGCTCAGAGAAGCATGGGCACTAAATTTATTGAAGTTTATAAAAGTACCTCCTTTCCAAGTCTCTGTGACCTTGCCCTTGGCCACTGCAAAAGAAATGCTAATTAATGGAGCATAAAGTGATATTTATTTGTTCCTCCGAATTCTCTAACTTAAGAAGGATTCAACCTGGAGGGGATTTTGCTATTGATTATTATAAAAATAAAATAACATGTTTCCTCAGATGCACGTGTATCGGGGAGAATGGAAATGTAATGAATAACAGAAAGGTTTGGCTCAAAGGCTTGTGAAGTGCGCATCAGCATACCTCAGGACTGTGGGCAATAAGCAGTGTGAGTGACACATGGTTTATGCTTTGGTGCTGGGCAAAGCTGTCATAATCCTGCATGTTTTGTGCCAAGAAGAAAATTGATTTACTTGAAATGTGGAAAACTGGATCGTCCCACTGTCAATCAGTGATGTCTTTCATGTGAAGGCAGGAGGAAGGTTCCAAAAATCAAAAAAGAATTGGGAGATTTGAAAATTTGGGTTGAGTAGAACAAAACTTGCGCTGCAAATATCCTCTGTAAATGGAATTTTTCATTGATGATTTTTTTTTTTTTTTTTTTTTTTTTTTTTTTTTTTTTTAAACAGAAAGGCCATTTAAAAATGAAATGCAACATTTTACTCAGAGTACCGGACAATACTTTGTGACACGAATAAAACTTAATTTCAGTTTTCCTCTAACTTAGATTCCTCAAAATTAATGCAGGCTGTGATACATACAAGTTTTGATTGAATTCATATTGCAAGGAAGATTTTCATATTTTTCTTTTTAGTCAGCATTCCTCCAGTGTCTTCATAAAACTCCTGGTGAAGCTGGGCGTTGCTCACTCTAGATTAAGTTATCAAGCAAGCTCTAAGTGTGTAATTAGGGCTTATCTGCATGAGAACCTTTAGCCAAAGACAGAGTTTAACTCCTTGTCCTGGTGTGCATGTCCTAGTTTTCCATTGTTACAAGCTTGTGAATGGGTGCATGGATAATATATAAATGTATGTGTCAGAAGTTTATTTTTCTACTGCATTTGTTTGAGAAAAGTAACATTTTCACCTACTCAAAATGAAAGGAATTATGAAAAATGAAGAAAAAAATTTTAATATAGTCTAGTGAAAAAAAACCCCAACAAAACTTACATTTTTTTCAATTTCTGTAATCTCTTAAAAATTGATTTTATGTCCTTTAAATTGCTCTGTTTTGTGCTTAACAAAAATGAAACCTTATCCTGAAAATGGAAAAAAAAACCCTCCATAAAAAATGAAAAGCAGTATTGCTACAAGATATTTCCAGTGACAGATCCTTAGATTTACTTTTAATGTGCATATATGACAACATATTTTTAGAAGTTCAGAGCTATGCCTCTTTAGCTGCTAGTTGCCCTGTGTTGCTTGACAACCGTGTCTTTTACAGTGCATCAAAGAACAGGATCACTAGCCATTTTTCACGTGCCAAGTTTCAGATACAAGTTTATCTGGTTTTTGAGTGATCTTTTTGGGGTCAAAAATGCTCATATAACTTTTTTTTTCACAGTTCAGAAGCAGCAAGGCTTTTCACCTTCTCATAATTCAAAATACTTTACCAACTTTACTCATGCTGTTAAAGTTAATTAGCAACTATTATAACATTCCTTTCACTTTCTGACAAGACATATAGGTGTGTGTATGTATACATATATGATTATAGTTTTACATCCTTTCATTCAGTGCATTGCATCATCTGAGCCTGCATGGTAAATAAGAATTATTGTCTCTGTGTTTTCTAGCGGTATTAATGTTCAAAGTCAAAGAGAAGTGTCCTTCATATAAAGAAGTTTAATCCTAGAGTAATTAGGTTCTTCTTTCATCTTCTCTCACAAGACAGGAAAGGGGGGAAAAAACTCCAAACCACTGAAAACATGCAGTCATTGAATCAGCCTTTCTATGATGACTGTAAGCGAACAGATAGACCGCAAACTTTCCGAAACAGTCGGAAGGAATCCTTTCATGTGGTCTGGATCTCAGAAACCCTGTTTGCAAATGTCATGTATGAAAGGGATTGCGTTGGAAGTGAGGCTGCTCCACTGCAGCAGCTTCGTTCCCTGGTGCTTTCTGGGTTGATGGAAGAAAATCAGCTGGAAAGACCTGTCTACACAGGGAAATGGCACAAGTGGCCCTTGCTAAGATGTGTAATTTCCCTCTTACTATGCTAATTAAAGAAAATTGCCTTCAATAGGACCAAATGATATATCTATATTGGTTCAATTTAACTAATGTTCCATAGCTGCATAGGCAGTCCACAAAAGCAAATATAAAGATATTCCGGTTGAATTTATGGGGGGTGTTTGAGCAACTCTCCAAATGGAGGGCTGGGGTTTACTGTTTCCACACTACAGATCCTGCTTTATGCTGTTTGAGGGGTTTTCTTCACTGTTTTTCTGATTTTATAATATAAAAATTGCTGACTCTCCTGATAAATCTGATTCAATGAAGACAGTATTACAAAGTGAAAAATGCTGTCTCCTTTGACAAAGAGAAGGAGGATATCTTTTGTCAGAATTATGCAATTTCACTTCCCAAGAACAAGAAAAAATAAAATAAAAATATTTTTTAGGTTTGTCCCAGTCTACTGAAGATTCAGTGGGCATCTTTTAAGTTAACATTAATAAAACTTTATCTAAGCTGCCTTAACTCTGATTTAAAGGGAGTAAAACAAGCAACTACATTATGCAATGTGGAAAATAGAATGGCGGCTGTTAGAACCATAATTTTGTATTCCTTCATTAATTTCCAAAACATCATTGTATCTTTGGGATACACTTTCATGTAATTTCCATTTGTTTTAGGAGACTAGAAAGCAGAGCAAAATTTATGGTTATTGAAGTGTTCTAATATATTTTAAGAAAAAAAAAAATCGTAGAAATAAAATGTAACTTGTTTGACTGCAATAATCAGTCTATATCCCAGCAGCAAGCATTAGAGATCAACCTATTCTGGATGCTGCTGTAAAACGCTATCCTTTTTTCTCTAAATGTGGGGGATCATTAACTTATATATGTGGTGGCGCAGAACTGTAACCTGCTAAGCTGAGAGCCAGCCTTTTCTCTTCTGCTGCTGTTGACTGTCACCTTTGGGTCCAGCTGCTAAGCCGAGAAGCCAAAACGAACTGGAAACTTTGTGTCTGTGTTGACCCAAGATAGCTGGGGGTCAGCTCCCACCCGGAGCGGGGACACAACCGGACACATATATAAAAAGGGGTGCAGCACTTTATTGTAGCTCGGTGGTGACTTGGTAACTATTGAGTTGCGATTTGACTGTCCATGGGTGTGTTAAGTACAGGTGTTATGTATGTTTGGCAACCATAAAGTTTATGGCATTTGTGGGAGGATCCGTTTCTTTACGTTGTGCTAATGTTTTCTCAGCACTATGGGCAGGAGCCTAAAACCACGTCCACTACCACAAATGAGCTACAGTGACAAAATAATGGCACTGTCATTGCTGACAGCCCCAGAGAAAGTGCCAAGATAAGTTAAAGTTGGGCTTCAGCCTTGAACTTAAGCCCTCGTGTGAAGTGGAAGGACTCCCAGCAATTCCAGCTTGGGAGAACACCCTGTCACCCACAGCAGCAGAAGGACCTTGCACACTCTTCAGCTCCTGAAAAAAGATTCCATTTCAAAATCTCTTAAATCTTAAAACTCCTTCTGCTTGGATGGCCAGCAAGTCACCCAGTAAGTGCAAGTTACAAAGTGGTTTCCTATTCAAAGAATGAGGTGCAAGGTGTCAATGAATTTCATAACCAGCCTCTGAGAGGTTACCCTTTGATTAGGTTTTAATTGGTAATCAAAGTAGAAAAATTCTGCCCCGTTGCTGGTTTCTGAAATCATTAAAACTCCCACCTCTGGTCAAAACTTATCATCTTCAGCTCATATTTTAAGTTAAATGAATATTTGGAAACCTCATTTAAGGCAAAGTGACAGCAGGATGAAGGAATTAATTTATTTTGTAGCATTGGCAGAAAAAAAAGGAAATGGAAAAGGTAAAATATTTCAGCTTTGCTGGCAAAAGATGCATAAAGGAAGACCAGTGGTTTGGCTTTTGAATAATGCATGTAAACTCTACATTGGGTTCCAGTCAGATCACCTAGTTTTTCAAATAACACGGTTTGTGGGTTTTTTTAAGGTGTCCTCTTTCTCAGAAGTGGCTGGAATTCACACTTTGTTTCCTGTCTGTGCTCTCATTGAAGTTTTATCTGTCTGTATTTTTTGTGTTTTTTAAATTTATTTGTGTTTTGTTGTTTTTTTGGATTTAGTATGGTTTGGTTTGGGGTTTTTGTGGCTGTACTATCTAAGCACCTCATAAGTTTTGCTCTTTATACTTAGAACACTCCTGTTACAATTTTTTTGAACCATTTTGCAAATAAATTACCACCATATAAAATGGAAATTCATCAAGCTCCCCCTTGGAGAACTATAAATTCGGAAACGATTCTATCACCTGCCACTTCCTGCCTCCGTTATTCCTACACCCAATCATTTATATATCGTGGTTATTTTCTTCTGCACCGGTGGCAGCCACTGAACAGCTGTGTAACTCTCTTGGAGAGCGAGCTAAGCACTGGGACAGGTGGGTCATGCCCAGTTCTGCAGAAGGGAGTGGTTTTGGATGTGTGTTTGTCTGAGGCAAACCTTGGTCTCTGCACACGATCACCACTGTAATGCACAAACAGACCTGGGGATCCGAACCACACCGGGAGTGTGCAGCATTCCCTGATAGAAATTGGAGGGAATCTGTTAGGGAAAAAAGAGATGTATCGTAGTAATACCACTTTTCCATTAGCTGTCCAGCTGATTCTTCTCCCCATATTGTAAATTTTGGCAAAAATCAAACTGCTCTGATGAGAGAAAAAAAAAATGAGGTATATGGAAACTAAGCGCAAGGCATCACAGATTTGCAAGTGGTTGTTTTGTGCTGACAGGAGTAAATGATCTTGGAGTGACTTCTAGGTAAACTTCTGCAAAGTTACAAATGTTTCCCTTGGAAGAGACCTGCCTAATCTCTTACAAAATCTATTTTTAAGATTTCTTATGTGACATTTCTTGAGCTTTATTTGGTGTAAAAACTAGTTCTAATAATACCGTGAAGACAAAGAGATATCGAGAGAGACAAACCTGAGCTCTTTAGTGAGATGATAGAAATTTATTATTCACAGCTGCATACACACAATTTTGAGTTCTAACAGCCAGCAATTAGTTTAAACAGTAATACCACCAAGGGAAGCATAACTTAGTTAAAATTTACATTTAAATGAGATCATTTGGAGAAATCAAATGCAGAACAATCTGTTATTTTTATATAACATTTCATAGTAGATTTTCTTAGCAGGGTATTCCTCACAATATAGTTTTATTACTTGCTGGTCGGAAATTACTGCGATTCATTTGTACGTGTAGCAGAAAAAGAGTCTCACTTACCATTTGTTCATTAACAACCTGATGCAGAAAATTATCTCTGCTCAGGAAAGCATATTAACCACGTTCAACTTAACTTTAGCTTGGTCCTGCTGAAAGCTAAGCATGGACTTAAGTGTATCTCTGAACACAAATTGAAATTCCAAATGCATTTTCTTGCTCTCTTCACTCATCTTCTCAGCTTACAGTGATAGAAACTGTTTCTGTTATGAATCTTTTTGCATTTGTCAGCTATTTTGAATGCTTGAAACCAGTTAAAAACAATGATACATCATCCTTCATTAAGACTTTGGGGGGACTTTCATGTCAGATTGGAATCTCTTGGGGTTTAATTGTGAGTTTTAGAATTAGAACAAAATGAAAATTGGAACTTCCATATTCTGGGAAGACCTTTCATTTCAGTCCTTTTTTTTTTTTTTAAATCTGGACTTTTGGCCATTATTATAATTAAAATGATCCACAGAATAAAATTTCTGAATAAAGGTTATTGACATTTGCAAGGGAAAATAAGTGCATTCAATTTCGTTTTGATGTTAAGCATTAAACTACATCTTCCAATAAAGGGAGAGTATTTACACGGTTTCAGGAATCTTTTTTTTCCAATTTCCCTGCAAAGCTGGACTTTCTGTCTGCATTTGTAACATAGAATATGTAATTTTTAAGGACTTTGGAAAATAACTGTCTTTCCTCTGTTACAAAACAAAATTTCCAGCTATTACCTTGAACAGGATCCAGGCAAGGACCAGGGGAAAGAAAGCTTTTGGGGCACAGCACTCAGGAAAAGAGATTGGCACCCTGCAAAGAGATTGGCAGAACAGGAGCCTTGACCCTGAGCTCCCTGGGGAGCAGCCTGGGGAAATACTCGGGATGCTGTACTGGGAACTGAGTCCTGGAGTGCCTGAGTAATTTTTTGCCTGAGCTGGCAGGTAGCAGACCTGCAGGCAGCATGCAAAGGCACCTACAGGAATGTGGCTTGTGGAGTTTATCAGCAAAAATACTGTCAGCCAGGATTGTATCTCCTGCTGGAAGGACTGCAAGAGTATGCCTGTATCCATGAGACAGATCTCTGCTGAATAAACTGAGTATGACAGAGTAGACCAGAGCCTGTAATGGATGACTTCATTATCCATTCTGCGCCTAGAATGAGCAAATGTTTCCTAGAGGACAGAGTAAGATGGGTTCATGACAGAAAGCATTTAAATAAAGACTTGATGGAACAGCTAATAATGAAAAACAGTTACATATACAGAATAAGAAGGTCCAGGACACAAAGGTAGCTGAATTGAATTCATATTAATAGTGAAGAGCTTTGTGATCTATTAATTATGGAAGAATCTACTCTTTCATTTCTTTTTTTTTCCTCCCTTTTTTTCTTCCTCTGACCTACTGCAGCGGTTTTTAATACATCAGTGGAGTGGCATTTTCTGACTAAAAGCTAAACTGAGCTCTTTGAGCTTTCCTCTCACCACTAGACAATGCTAATAAAACCTCTCTTGAAAAGCATGAGGTAAACCTATTTTGAGATGGGTAGTTGGATGGGGATCAATAAGGCCTGTGCCAGCAAAAAAAGTTTAAAAACATAAAAGCAAATGGTCAAGGCCAAAAATGATGTAACTTAATGAAAACTTGGCCATCCTCAAACCCGAAACCCAGACTCATCAGTCATTCTTGATCACTGCTGCAAGCTCCAGTGTAATAAAACAGAGTTTTAAACAGTCTCGTTTTGACATGTTTATGCATTTGTGATGCACTCTTGTCTCTATCTGAAAACGACCCCCTGGCAATGTCAGCAGACAGAGAGACCAGGATGGGACAGCCTGGGAGGCACTCATTTCTAATGGGCAGCTGTCTGCCTGGTCAAGAGGGAGAAGGGCACCAGAGGCAGCCAGCTCCCCTATCCCCTGCGCTGGCCTCGTGCCTCGGTCTTTGGTGTACCCAGCTGCCACTTACAGAAAACACTAAAATTCATGGTTAAAAATGTCCCTCTGAGGAATTTTAATAGCTGGCAACAGCTATTAAAAAAGCTCTAAGTGGTATCATTCGTTCAGTTGAAAAGTTTCTTTTAATTATCAAGTCAGTTTTCATTCGCAACCTCTTAAATGTGTGGTTTCAGTGTTTGTTTTCCTTCATTTGGACAGGTCCTTGTTTAAAACCACAGCTTTTCTCTCTTCACTGTAGGCAGAGTGACAGCTTGTCAGGTTTTATTACAACAGTTGCCATCAGTTTTGGTTCAGAGTTAGCGGAAAGCTGAATTGGAATAACTCCTCAGGCTTCTGCATTTCCTTTGTGCAGCACAGACGCGTTATGCAACCAGGCGGTCAGGCTGGGTGGAGTGGGGTGTGATAAATATTTGGCTACCTGACTTAATCAGCTGATACCGACTGGGCAAACTCCTAAGTGTGAAAATGCTGCAGGATGGATGATTCATTCTGGTTTGGGGCAGAAACCTCCTGGCTTTTTTGAGCTTTGGCTCAGACCCTGAGCTCCCAGCAGACTTTCAGATATCCCTTCTGCTAAGCATCTAGAGAAGGGAGTGGGTGACTTAAATTAGGATTAACTCCTTGCTATGAGGGAATTTTATTGCAAATTGTGAAAGAAAACGTTATCTGCAATGGCTACACCAGTAATGGCTCTTTAAGAGTCGAGGTTTCTTCCTTATGTCATATCCTTATGTCATATATGCAAGGAACGCCTTTCTGCTTGCTGCTGCTGCTGGCAAGCCCCTTGCCATTAGATCCAAAAAGGACTTCGGTTTGCCATCCCCAAATCTGCAAGCCAGGGACACGTCTGCCTGTCTTCAACTTTTCCTGTCCCGAAGTGTATTGGCAGAATGTGGCTTTGAGACAAAACTGACCTCTGTAGAAATGTACAAATGCTGTTTCCTCGCACACAAACCTGCCTCCCTCACACAAGCAGAAATGGTTGTTCTTTCAAGAATTGGGGCTGAGGTAAATATACACTAGACCTGCAATTTCAAGAATTCATACCCAGAAGAGCTGATGTGATACAAAAGTATATTTGAAACATTGAACTTGATTTCAATATCATGGCCTTTGTTGCCTGTAAGGAACACATCAGTCTGCACACCTCCAAAACTAGACTTAAATCTTACAGTATTAAAAAAAACCCCCTAAAACTGACTCATTCTGAGGGTATATGTCATTTTGAAGAACTTTCAAAAATAAAAGTATCCTCTTGTGAATATTTATAAACCGAAAAGAAAAAAAACTGTCTTCAGTTGTTTAAGTGGAGAATGAAAGTTGTGCAGCTGCTTGACTCTTAAAAATTGCCAACATTTTGCTTTCTGTTCTGTAGCATTCTCACTTAGGTATTCTATGATCATGGCTTGAAACTCAGCATGCATTACATTAAACCAGCTGAAACCAGGAAAATCAGTGTCAAGGAGGTGCCTCTGCAATACAGAAAGGTATCAGTTTTCCACTGTTCTTCACTTGCACTTTTAAGGAATTGGCCTTGTCTCCACTGCATGAAAAGATTATGTTTGTCTTTTCCCAGTCAGAGATACTGCAGACGCTGGGCAGACACTGCTGACTAATCCAACTGCTGGCTGTGGTGCAGGAGAACAGAGCAGGAGAGAAAAGATTTTTCCTTCTCTGGGAAATCATGCCCTGACTTCAGCAGATTCCAAAAATATTGATGCCCAGGTGCAGTTGGGGATGCTCAATGACTCATAAGCGGGCAGGGACAGCGGAAGCTGATCTGTCCTTTGGTTTAGACAGGCTGGTGAATAAATGCAAATATGGTCTTCACTTGTCTTCTTTAAGGGAACTGTCGTCCTCCTGATCTCTCCCAGGGTAGTGAGGGAGAACCAGAATCAATGCCAGGCTGTGTACTCCCGGTGATTCCCAGGCTCGTTTCTGCTTCAGCAAATACGAACGTGGCGCACAGACTGGCACGGAGTGCGCTGCTGAATGGTGATGGGAATGGAGATTAAATCACATGAGATTGTGTTCCTCACTCCTGGTTTTGCTTCTATCTATTTGAAGTGCAAAATAAACTGGACATGTTCATAAAAAGTTTCAGCAAATGCTTGTTATATCTTGGCTCTCATTTTCTCTCTGTGTTGATCAAATAGAGACAGATGGAATCTGGTGGTGGTTTAAGACACTAATGTGGCCACAGATTGTGCTGTAAACCATATTATAATCCATGTTTCATATGGAAGCTGAAATTCTAGACTGAATAACGGTTTTACTGTTCAAATACAGTGCATTCACTGTCATTTATAACATAAAAGGACAACTGCACAATAAGAAAATAAATAAATATATGGGGTTACTTGTAAGAAAGCAGAATATTTATCTATTTGAGCTCGAAAAGGTGTCTCAGGCTGTGATTTAGGAGGGTAATGATTGCAATAAATCAAACGAAGCAGGGGCCTAGATTAAAGATGAGAAAGCTAACATGGCCAAGATAAATGCATTTGAGTAAAGTTACTTATTTGTGATGATTGCAAGATTGGGTTCAGCAGCTGGTGTAAGACTCATCCTTAATTTTCCTGCTAACAGAACAGGTTTATAGACACTGTGTTGCTCTATAACACCACGAATATTGTATTTTAACTAGAATTCCATCATATTAACATCTGTTCTATTAAAACAGTCTGGCAAATAAATTTCAGTGTCTGGAATATGCTGAGGTGTATCATGAACTCTCAGATCTTTGTACCCACAATTCTAATTCAACCATTTCATGGACCTGTGGCCATAAGACTCATAATACCTGGAGGTAAATCAAACATATTGCATGAACATGTGTACATTTATATATTTAGATCTTTGTGTATGAATAAGTAGATTGGTGTATTTATCTGTATTTTTATACATAATATCAAGATTCATTTTCTTTATTGAGGCTGATTCTGTCTGAAACAAAATACTTTGTTACTAATATTTTCCGTCCCTGGTATCATTGGAGTCTTTGAAAAAAAACCCCATGAACACAAATGTTTATAATTATATTATTTTGTATGCCTCAGCCATTTTATCTGATTTAAGTATTTTAAAATTATTTCATTTTTAATCTTTTTTTATGCAATGAATAGAGCAGTGGAAAACTCATAACAGAAATTGAAAGCAGTGGGATAAAAAAGACGAATAAGGGAATGTGATAAAAAAAAAGCAAAATAATAAAAAGTGTAGAAGAAATAGATCAGGAGCATCTGTTCTCCCTGTCTCATAACACAAGAATATGGGGACTTTTATGAAATTAAAACTTGGTAAATTCAAAGATAAAAAGAAATATATTGTTGCACAGAGCTGGCAAATATTAAAACTTCTTGAAAAGAATGCTTTTAAGGCTGAAGACTTAGCAAGATTAAAAGGTAGCTAGATGTTTATATGGTACCCAAGAATGTCCCCATCAACAATAGTGAGCGATAATATAAATTCTGAAAGATTTAATAAGCTTCATGCCACAGGTTTGTTACAATCTTTATCTGTCATAGCTCTGGATTCTGTCTGGCAGACATTGTGTAGGAGGCACCTTCTTCAGGTGATTCCCTGGGAAAGCGCTGCAAGTGAGACTGATGTTCCTATGAGAAGAAATGGTCTTTTCATATAATGCTGATTTTCAAGGAGCTTCCTTGTATTCCTTAGAAGGTCTTACTATAAAAGAGTTCATTGGCTGAGGCTACAGGCAGGTACAGAGTCTGAGGTACCTCTATGCCCAGTGTTTGTTCCTCATCACCGAGGAGCTGGGTGGGTAATGAACCAGAGCTTCCAAGAGCTGAGTCTACACCTATCCTCTTCCCAGGGAGGTGATTATAGTTTATAACACCTGACTCATGGTCACGAGTCTTGTAGTGCAGCTGAGAACATGGGGACTTGTGGGCTGCAGAGGCACAGATTTACTTAGGCATCTTGGAGAGAGAAAGAATGAAATGTAGAGTAAGTTGGGGAGAGACATAGAAATATTCTGAAATACACAGATTATTAATCACACATTTTCAAGGATATGACCAAATTTCAAAAATCCTGTCTCTGTGGGTTTAAAAAAAAAACCAAAAAACCAAGGAACATGGTTTATAGAGTTATAAAATTATGAACATTTGAAAGTAGGAGGAAGTGGGGGGGGGGGGGGGGGGGGGGGGGGGGGGGCGAGGTTGGCTTTACAAAAAAGTACAGTGTGATTAGTTGGGTCGTGTTCATTTTAATTAACAGGTGAATTATTTCGTTCTCTCAAGAGCACTAAAATTTAGATGATATTATTCCAGCCCTGGCAGTGTTCCCTTGTCTCTGGGCATTTGACTGACTGCTGTGCCTGGGCCTCACATGCTTGGCTCCTGTGCAGCAAATGCCTTGGATGGGATTCATATGAGTAGATGTAAGCATCTACCTTGGACATGAACAGTCTGGATACTGACAAGTAGATGACATAAGGCACAACTCCTCAGAGTGTGTTCTTGTACTTGTTGGCCTTTTTGACAGACAGCTTTGGCAAGTCTTTGTCTTCTAATTCTCCACTAGGAGCAAGCACCAATCCCAAACCAGTCATTCATGACTTTTGCTCAGAGCAGTGAAACACTTCAAATCATTTTCTTGCCTTATTAGTCTCAATTTCCTTTAAGCTTTTGAAGAATAGATAGAGACTTCCAGGAGCTCAGGAATTACTTCAAAGTATTCCTCTTCTTCAAAATTTTGTCTCTCCTTTGTCCCTTCCTCTTTACTAAAAACTGAACTGCACACTTCCATTCCAGAATGTTTCACTTGCTTTGTTCCACTGAATTCCTAAGCAGCTCTTACCACCACTTGTTCATCTTAGCCAAGTCTTCAGCCTTGAAATATTGGCACATCCTGGTCTTTAAGCACTGCCTTGTCCCAAAGCGTTTATTATAAACAGATGATAATTAAGATTCAGATGATAATTAAGGTTTAATGACCATTCATTATAATCCATGTGCCAGATGCAAATTTACTTCCAGTGGACTGAAGTCAATATAGAGTGAAAGGAAGCAGTGATGGTAAAAAAGCATCACATTTATCATGGCTTAGTGAAAAATTCCCAGTATCAAGTAGCACATAGTGAAGTTCTTCAAACACACATCTGTTCACAGTTCACTTTATAGGTATGGTTTAGTTGTCATTTATTACTCCTTTGTTTGACTACCCTGCAAGCGAGTGCAGGTCTGACATTATACATAGAATAATGATTATTTAAAACCTTCCATCAGTTCTCTGTGTTCATGATTTTTCTCAACTTTCCTTGATTTTCAAAAGCTGTTGATGCCTATGAAGGAGTCATAATTCAAACATTCAACATGGGAACCTAGCAAAAGTCTTCTTCACTTTGAGAGTGACGCTCATCCTACAGAAGCACATATATCTCACAAATAATTAGTCTTCAAACATTTCATTTCTCCCACTTTAATATGTGGAATGCTAAGCATATCCAGAATCCTTGCTAAGCCTCTCAGTTCAGTTTCTGGTATTTAAGTGGAGAACTTCCCTTAATTATTCAAACAAATTAACTGCTTGTTTAATCAATTTTTGGAGATCAAGTCTCCAGATAGAATTCCAAGTGTGGAGTTTTGGTGCTCCCGTAGATTATGTCCTTTCAGACTGTGGGGAATTCTGTACTAGAGACAATGAATTAAACCTATTTCAGTGTACATTTTGTGAAATTTAAACGCAAGAATGCTACCCCAAGTGCTAAGAGCATTTGTCTTACAAATCAAATGAAACTGCTGACTGCAATAAAAAGTGACTGTAGCCTTTGAGAAAATGGGAAAAGTCAGGTGGGACTGAATAGCCTAGCACCAAGGAATGTAAAAGAGATGGAAATATTTGCAAAAAAAGATAACATCACACTTTGTAGAAGGATAAATGTTTACATGGGTGCTGGGTGCTTGCTTAAATCGCTGCAAGAATTCTTTTCCCACAGCATCTAGAATCAACAACTTGAATTAAAAGGAAAATTTAGATTTAAAAGAAAAATTTAAAAGGGGCCTTTGGTTTCAGAAGATATGTCTGGGAAAATTTACCATGTCTACAAATGCATTTCAAGCAAAATGGTAATAAGCATAATTCTGTTCTAGTGGATGACCTCTTCATTTTTAACCCTGCAAGTACTCCTAGATTTAGTTGCAGTCTACTTCCTTACAGCTATAGATGCCAGAAGTTCATATGTACTTAGAAGCAGATTAGTTAAATTATATTTATGGTTTTTCTAACATGAAACAGTTTCCTATCATAATGAGGTCGAGGGGCTTTGGAGTAGAAGAACTCACCTTTTTTTCTCTGACTGAGGAGCTAAGAACGTAACTATGACTTTAATAGAATACAAATCTTCAACAAAGGAATGGTTTTAATATAACCATCCCATGTTTTCTGGTTTATTCCAGCCTGTACACTTTCATTGAAATGAGTTAGGTCCAACTTCCTATAGTTTTCCTCAGGTATTTTACAGCAATGAGGTTATTTCTTGGAGTGAGACTATTTCTTGCTCATTAGCATGCAATTGCTATGTTATGAACGATGATAAAAGTATTAAAATAATTATTCCATTTTACAAGCTTGGGTTCACGGTAATGAATATTTTAAAATAGTCAGAGCATGAGATAACATTTGGTTACCATCCAGACACTCTCTTGCCCTTCAGAATATGGTCACAAGTTGTATACTGGTAATGAGTCTGAAACGAAAGCTATTCTTATAGGTAATGTGAAAGGCCATAATCTTTACACACTATTTCTCTTTTTAAAGTAATCTTTATGAGTTATTTGGTTTGATTTTAAATGTAAACATGTATGTCTGAGTAATAATTGTAAAAAAACTACAGGCATTCCCTTGTTTCTTTGTAAGTGAAGGGTGGATGAGGGTTTCACCTCAGAAGCGCTGACCTAGGAAATGGTGACTTACTGGGCTGTGCAATCGAGCTTATGGAAAAGTTCCAAGTTTGAGGAAATCTGGCCGTAGGAGGCAGACAGAGTTTTATGCTAATGATCAAACATGGCAAAGGTTCTGGTGCTTGTAAATTCCAGTTACATTATCTCTTCCTGAAAAATGATGACTTGTTTTGACAGTGTGTTGCTAAATACATGCCTCCTAAATTAGGAGCCTGGGCTCTGGGGGAATGAATACAGGATAGGTGCTTGAGAAATGGTAAAATCTAAACTCTACTCCACTACTGATCTGCTCTGCGTCCAGAAGCAAGGTCATCAACCCTGAGTCTCAGTTTCCTCCTTGCAAATGTTCTCTACTCATCTAAACTTAACATTTATTATAGATAATTAAAATTATCTCATTGCAGGACATTTTGAGAATTGTTTCAATGTTCCTTTTTTTTTTTTTTTTTTTTTTTGTATTTGCATTCTAAATCTTCAACTTCAGGTAAATAGTTAAAGAGCCTGTTGAATGTATAAAGTACCCAGCTGTGATTTTATGATTTGTGATATATCAGTCATTCTTGTTGTATGAAATTCTAGCTGCTTCTGTATTTTTCAAAGGTTTTAGGAGATTACTGAGTCAGATCCTCAGCTGGTTGCAACTGCCATAGCTCCAACAAAGTCATTGACAGTGTCTTTTAAACCAGACCCGCAGGACCCAAGCATGACGGCAGCCAGCTACATCAAACTGTCATATTTCACATCATTCTGTATCGAAGCTAAATCCAAATGCTGCATTGCCCAGGAATCAGTCCAATCCAGCCAATTTACATCAGCAGATTAGCTTGCTCAATTCATATGACCAAACATACACACACAAAACCATCCAAGAATTAAAATAACCCCCCCAAAAAAAACCAAAAAACCCAAAAAGTGTGTGGAACAGTGAAACCACAGAACAGAGACACAGGCTGGCCCTACATGTGGCTGCTGTGGGGAGACAGTGATGTTGCTGTCACTGATTTATTGAGTGACCTTGGAAATGTCTTTGTGCCTTAGTGACCATCTGTAGCACCACTTAAATACCTTGCCAGCTTAATTGCTTCTTCTAAAGTATTGTAAGACCTTTTGGTAAAAGACATCATGACTGTTTAATGTCACACTGTTTTATTTGAAACCCAGAAATGTTCAGAATATGCAATGCTGAATGTAATGCTGTTCAAAACCATATGTCTTATTTCAATAATTCACTGTAAGTTCCTAGGGAAAATGCTATGCAATAAAATCCCATGTTACCCTTCCTCAGATACAGTAATTGTAAGTTATCTCAGACGTCTGTAGATTTCAATCCGAGGGCTTGTCTCAAATTCCAGCTGCTTTAGTTATTTATAAGTTACAGATCTCATCCAGCTCCCACCGAAATCAAAGGAAGGACTTCCACTGATTTCGCAGGCTGCTGGAACTGGCCTAAAAAGAATATTTGAGAACCACAGCCATTAAGAGAAATTCATGCAGCACCGTCACGTTTCACAAAAGAGCAGAGATGCACAACCAGTCCTGAGATGGTGACACTTGGTTTTTTATGGCAATTAAAAGGTTCTTGTGTAGGTGGGCTAAAGATAGAGTGAAATAAAATTACCTACACTATATTGTGTGAGATGGACTATGAATTTTCATATGGAATGATGCATAGTGTAATTCAGCTGGTTATGATAGGGAACCTTCAGTTCTTAGTGACTCATTTGTTACAGCAAGTCTGTATTAGTGTGGATCCAATATTTAGTTAAAGTACAAGGAAACCTAGTAAGTCTCTCACAAAGTGCTCCTGTCAAATCTCAGAGAGAAATTCTGCTTTTTACAGTGTGTTTTATTTGTACTTGGGGGCATGTTCCTAATTACAATTGTGGGAGTAATTTGTAGAGGGTATGCGATTTGAAAAATAGAGCCTTTATTTTTGTTGACAGAAATATTTGCAAGTGGGTGATGATGTCCTCCAGTGTCTGTTCTGAGGTTCACTTGGTGAATGTCTCTTCCAGGCACGTCACAGAAAGCAAATTTAAATGCTAGAGTAAGAGGCATCTTTGCCTCATGACCCCCCATAGGGGTTTTGTTGCATACTGAAGGAATGAGAGGAAAAGTTTGGCTGTGGCACACACCAAGTTGAAAATTTTGTCCCTTTGTATCTCTTAATTTCATCTAGTTTCATTCTTCTGGAAAAATAGTATGTTCTGCTTCTGGCTGTGGCTGAGCTGCTGTGTTCTGTCACATTTGCCTAAACAATCACAATAAACACCATTAGTAATTGCTCCATTATAAATAATTTCTAAAACATGAAAAAGAGTCTCTTAAATGATACTTTGTTTTGTTTGCAATATATTGTCCTTCCTCAGTGCCTGAAGTTCTTTGCTGTACAGGAATTGTGCCGAGCAGACTCCAGAAAACACAGTGACCCAGTGCTCTTCTGTTCTGGTCACATCCAAAGGACTCAGCATAGACTGACAAAGGACAGATAATCCATCATAACAGCGCTTCTCTTTGCCATCCTTAAGGTATAAAAGATCTCTCAAGAAGGCAAAAGTGGTCTCTAGAGGATACTTTATGAGAGCTTGGACACAAGGAGTCTTACAGCCTGGCTGAATGTTAGTGGACATTTTAGGGTTTTTCAGGAACATTCTGAACGCTGAATGATGCAACTCTTCTGTGCCCTTTGGGCACTGAGGAAAGCAAATCTGTCTTCTACTAAGAGCTGGGAGGGTTCTTGAACAGCCCCTGCATTTGAGTAATGAGAATAAAACTGCAGTCTGTTCCTGTGCTCTCCCCTTGCCAAAAATTGCACAGATTAATATCAAGAAATATTAAACCAGATTCTTAGACAAAGGAACCTCATGTCCCCATTGGCAGCACTGTATCTAGGCAGGTATTGGACAGTCTGGTCCAAAGTACAGTGACTTAATGTCCGAATTTTGCTGCTGATTATTCTTGTTGATTTATTAAATCAGAGGTTATTTTAGGCAAATCCATCTTGTAATCTGAGGTCTGTCAGAAGGCTCCTGTCTGGAAGAAGCAGAGGCTAGAAGTAGGCGCTACTTAAGACTATTTGTAGGAGTAATTTCCCTTTTAATATCATATTATAAATCAGGTGCCTGCTATGCGTCAGCAATATAAAAGCTGGAGTAATCCAATTTAAAATAGGATGAAAGCAAAACATGTTACTTAGCTCTGTCACATGCTGTTCCTATACTGTGTACAATGGAAGCAGGCACTGAAAGTAGAAGTACGTGACATTAAATTTTATTTAGCATTTGCCTGCAGTGGATTTTCATTTAGCAATGTAAAGAGAGAGAGACTCCTACCCATTCATGCATATAGCTCTTATTTACAGTGCTGTGAATGACACAAGTCCCTGTGTAAGAGAACATATTTTTTACAAACAGAACTATACAAGTGATGCTTTTGGTTGCTTAGAGATAACAGCAGTAACAGATAGTCCTAGACTTTGCCTACTGGCTTTCTTCAGCTTGTCTGGGGTTTTATTTATTTATTTCAACAACTGTTTATTTATGTTGGGTGATTTGGGGGTTTTGTTGCATAAACGGAGGCCAGCACAGCGCAGCAGCTCCGGGGCAGCCCCGTTGCGGGGTGCTGGGCTGGCTGCAGGAGCATTCCACTAGGTGACAGTGTGGTCCTCGGAATCCACGCCGCCAAGTGATGGGAGGTATTGAACCTTGTTAGGACCGTAATCATCGTTTGAAGAAAATGTCCCCCAGAATAATCACTAGGGAAAACTGCATACGAATTACATTGTCTTTTCAGGGAAAAAAAAAAAAAAAAAAAAAATTCCCCCATGAGTTTAAAATGTGTTAAAAATGGAACTCTGATACATAAATGTAACATGATGATTATTCTTATGTCTCACCTCAAGAAAACCAAGCATTTAGCTGAGGTTATGAACTGAATTCATATAAAAGAACTTTAAACACCACCCCCCCCCCGCCCCACCCCCCCTATTTTTTTATTTTATTTTATTTTTCTTTTTTTTAATTGAAGTCGCAGATGTTTGAGATTAATGGGGAAGGGTGGCAAAGAAAATAGGAAAAATCCTTCCATCTCTCTTGGTGGAAGAAGCAGAGAATCAAAGTCTATATATGTCTTTGGGGGGCAATATCAGAAGATGGCTACAGAAGAGATGCACCTGAGTGCTGTCCTGCAAAATGGGTCAGCCAGACTGGAATGTGAGAAGGGTTACTGGGGAGATGCAGGTTCTTGGAGACTTCCCTTCCATCCAGAGAAATGAGATGTGAAATTAGCCCGTCATTCAGCAGAGTTCTCTGCCCTTCTTCTGCAAATCAGAAGGAAGCTGAGATTCAAAATGAGCAAGCTGATCGTGAAACCCACTTAGGAAGAAGCAGAGTGATATGCTTGAGGATCAAGGTATAAGAAAATAAAACACAGTGACTCCAAATCCGGAAGGCATTTTCACACCGATGAGTTGGTGGAGATGAGTTGTGCTCTTGCTTTCAGCTAGACCACATGGTGTGTTTCCACTACATGCACTGAAATACCTGACTGAATCAGAGTGAGTGACAGAAGTAAGGTAACAGGATTGAGAGGACTGGGAGATCCTGCAACCTCCAGAAACTCGTGGATCCTCTGGAAACTATTCATCACCTGAATGAAACACTTTGTGCCATGAAAAAGCCTTTATCTGCATTAGTCTGCAGGGTGATTTCCTCTAAGGTGACTTAATATCTTTACTAAAATTTCAAGTCATCCTGTGGCTTCGCCAACATCAGCATTTTCTCATCAGTAAATTTAGTCACAGCTTTTTATGCTGGGTGGGTTTTTTTTTCCCCTCCCCCTTTTTTGGCTGCTGTTATGAGTATTCTGGGTATGGATGTGATATTCGGGAAGTTGTGTGTGTGCAGCGTGATTGCTGATATCAAGAGCGCTTCCCAAAAGCACCAGATGCGGTTCTAAATCAAGCTGAGCCTCCAGGCTTTGGGAAGTGGTTGATATCACAGAGCCTCAGGAAGACTGTAAAAAAGGATGTTGCCAAATGGCACACTTCCAATTAGCTTCCTCTGTGGCATATATAGGAGAATTAGGGGAGACTTGTGGATATGGAAGACTTGTGGATGTGGATTCTTTGGATTTTTTTTTTTTTTTTAATCCAAGAAGGTGTACAACAAGCTGTATGTTCTGGTTAAGTTGTATGTTATGATACCAATTGTGGCTCAGATGTCCTACTGTTGACTCTAAGAAATAATGGTGTTACATTTTTAAGAATCAAAGACACAATATAATTAGGAGAGGTATTATTTTGTGTTTAGCAGAGCACTAAATTAATGATATATGGGCATGATTCCGCTGGTGCACATCCCTGTTACTATGGCAACAATATTATGTCATGTGAGTCTGTCCTTGGTATTACTTAGAGCAGCAAGGTTTCAGCAAGCTCCTCATTTATTTCAGAGACCTAAATAGCTGCTTTCTCTGTGTGTGGAATGAAATCGGTTTTATTAAAGTTACAAATGTTATATATTCCATTAATTGCTTCTTTTATGTTATCGTGTTAATTTACTTTACTTACATGGAGCATTAGCATTAACATAAAACAGATAATTAGTGAACTGCAAATGACTAATGCACCCATATTGTGCAAATTCCTCTTTTCATATTCAAAGCACTACCATGTGCTTCAACTTCTTCAACCCCAACCATTAACCTCATGCATTTGTAGACCAAAAAAGGAGATGGAGTCGGTCCAAGAGGAAACATTCCCAGCTCCAGAAGCACTATCTGCTGATTCACAAAGAAAGAATTTCAGAAATGCAGCCTCTCTCCTTCCCCCATCACTTCTCCTCCTAGCTTCTAAATAATAAAAAAAAACCCAACAAAAAACAAAAACAAAAACAACAAACAAACAAACAAACAAAAAAAAAACAAGAACCCCCCAGTTTTTAGAAGGATTCCTGCTCGGGGCACATGGTGTCAGGTGCAGTTCTCTGTTTTTCTGCTCGGAAAACGAAGTTCTTTGATCAGGATCACTGTGATTACTGTCAGTCTGACAGGGAGTTGCAGTGTGAATAGGGATGTGTCCTAAAGACTGTTACCAGATTAGATTGTGATAGTTTTAATTTATTGTACTGTTTTTCCAAATGTACTTTGATTTGCAATAGTCATCTCTGAAACGTCTGGATCGATGAAAGCGCACAGCCCCCTCTCCCAGGCTGAGGAATTGCCGGCAGATGGCAGCTGCCCGCTGCTGCTCCTCATCATGCATTTTTCATAAAATATGCGAAAGTAAACCAAAGGTACACCTACTCTGCGTGTGCTGGGGGGAGGAGGAGAGGAAATGTTTTGCAAGTCAGAGTATACAATTAAAGGAAAACACTTTTTTTTTTTTTTTTCTTTTTCCTTCATAACCTAGATGTGTTAATCAGATTTATTCTGTTAGTCCTGTTTGTATGAAGAAACGCTGAATCCTGGTTAAAACAAAATTAATCCCTTCCCCCTCTTCAAGCTTTGGATACCTTGAAGAAATAGTGCATCTCCTAACTACCAGCTGGTCAATCAATTTATCTTGTCATTTACAGCTGGGAAATTCATCTATTAATAAGAGAGGTATCATGTACCAAAAGACAATTAATGTTAACCATAAATACTGTACATAAACCCCTCCTTCTCCTGAGAAAATAGAATAGAGTTATAACATAAGAACTATATTAGAAATTTTTGAATCATCCCCTATTTGTTAATTCCTGGAAATACAGGGCAAGCTCCTCAGCCTGTGTAGGTCAGTGTATATCTAATGAAGATAGCTGGAATGACAGTGATTTAGATCAACAGAAAATGTGACTCACAGGCTTATATGCAGTTTTTCTTACTGTTACATCTCTCTCCCTGGAGTCTTTTCCTTTCCAAAAAATTCAGTATCGCCCATTACTAAAATGAATCATGAAAGGCAAAATAAGGTAAAAAAGGAGATTTTTAATGCGCATTAAGCAGTGACATTTATAATTTCTGAGAAGATCTCTTGCCTTTCTTAGTAATTTCCCCATTTTGGATCACTGCAAAAGGTTAACACCTTCTGTGCAGGGAGCTTTCTGCATGCCACAGAGCTGTCCTTTGTCACAGGAAAAGGAAGATAGACTATTATAGTGAATAAATTCTTGTTTTACCTGTGTCCTTTCCCTTTGTTCCAGTAGGGTACAATAATGATGGTCAAAAATCCCATGTGCAGAAATCAACATTTTTCTGAGAAAGAGGCCCACTTACCCCTCCCCTGCCCCTCCTCATCCTTCAGCTTGATTTGATGCTAAGGTCAATGGAAAAAGATTGTTGTCTTGTGACTGCAAATTGGTATCTAAAAGAATGTTTGTGGGGTTTTTTTTCCCAACTCCTTTTCCTTCTTCTTTCTTTCCTAGTACCACATCCTCTGTTTTCCATGATAATAGCCACTGAGACTGTCTCCATTTTGCTTGTGATGGAGAATCTCTTATTCCTCAGGCATTAATTTAAACCAAGGAAGAAGATTGCTTACATGAAGAATGTACAGCTGTGTACAGTAGCTGTGCCACATAATGTAAGTTTAATTTATACAAATTATTCTATTGATTTTATTTTGGTTGCTCAAGCTTTCGTTGTCCAGGCTTTCCAGTGCTAATGTAATAAGGGGTATATGGCAAATAAACCTTTCTCCTCTTTAGTTCAACCTCCTTTCTTCTTATAAATCTCTCCTTAAAAGTTTTCTTAGCCTGATGTCCATTAAATGACCCTGACAGAAGCTAATGTCACAAAGGTTCCATCTTTCCATTCCCATTTGCCTGACAGAAAGTGAAATATCTGTTCTGGCTGCCGACACAGCATGAGAGGACCATGCTGTTACTAAGCAAATAGTAAAATAAGGACATCCATATGCCTATCCCACTTCTTTCCCCCTCCAATAAAATAGCTTGATGTTTGAAATGGTAAAAGTGTTAAAGGGCAAACTACCAATCCCATAGGTATTTCTAAGTATAAAAAATAAATACCAACAACATTAATGTTCCCTTGAGCAAGCTTCCTAAAATTAAATTCCTTAGTATATCTGCCTTTCTTCTTTCCTCTTCTCAGTGAGGAAAGTTAAACATTGTATTATTTAGTTAAATAATTTTAGTTAGGTCATTACTGCAGGCTACTTAGGTTAGATGATTATGAGTTTCCTTTTGTAGATTTGCTGTTCCTTTCTATTTACTACAGACAGTTTCCCCATTACCACAGGGCACATTCTCATTGGAAGGTTGGTTGTGCAGTGGATTTTATTAATGGTCTTAATCTGCTGTCATGTCAGTCAGTGCATTTGCCAAGTGGTGTTACAAGGGTTGACTGAATCTTTCTGGGAATATGAGAGTGAGAAATGTGTGTGAGAGAACCACTTCCTATAAAGACTGGGGTTTTTGTCAGAAATATTAGGAAGACCACACAAAAAATAAAGAGCAGTGGGATTGCGTGTAAATTCCCCTTAACTTTTTGAATCTTTGAACTTTGAGAGACTCTTTCAGTTTTTGTTAGTAAGCAATTTCCCATTTTACTTTCCTTATTTTAAATATAACCTAAGACAGACAAAGCCTAATACTGTAGAGCAGGTACTTTGATAAAAAGTTAGCAGAGGAGATACTTTAAAAATTAATGAGATAGCTAATTTGGCATTAGTTGACTAATAACCTTAAGATACTCACCCTTTATACAACTTCCCAGAGAGTTCATGTGAAATAAAAATATCTGAACTTTGAATTCCTAAGGGCCAAGGGAGTTCTTTAGTTTGGAGGTCTTCCTGTGCTGATTTTTCTATTTAAATAAAACACAAATCCTGACTGTTAAGAGGTAAAGTGCTAGTCAGATTATATTACTGTACCTCAGAAACACTGTATGCAGCCTGATCTTATGGACATAATTCTATTGACTTCAATGTTTCAAAGGCCAAAAAGAACTGCCTGGTTTAAAGGGTAGGAAGCCAACATGAAGAATATCTGAGGCTATAAAGCAAGTTCTGAACTGGAAGCTGTCTACCTCAGCAGAGCTAAGCTTGACAAGAGTTCCTGACATGCATCCTCATGAAGTTTTGCTACAAAAGATTGATTGCCTCAATTTCCTGAAAGGAATCTTATATTATCCAAAATATTGTCAACACTTTTTGGTTAACAAAAAAAAAAGAAAAAAAAGGAAAAAAAAAAAAAAAAAAGAAAAATAAAATAATAATAAGAAGAAAAAAAGGTGTTCCCTTTGTAACTCCAAACAAAGCAGTGGGTCACAAATTAATCACAGCATTTTAGACTGAAGCTGTGAGCTATTTTGTGTCTTTTAAGTGAGGAGATTTACTGTAGAAAGGGTTAGACATAAATAAAAAAGAAAAAGAAATTGCAATTGGAGTAGAGAATAATACCAACCCTCCTGTTGTGCAAACAGAGAGCAAGTACCTGAAAGCAAGAACATGTATTCTTGAAGCCCAGAGAATTCCTGATCTGGAGGACTGGGACCATTCTCATCTGAATGAAAGCACATTTATTTTATGTTCAGTCAGTTGCTGACATCTACTGAAATATCAAAAAAGAGGGTGCAATATAACAGTGAACACAGTGGTTTCAGTAGAGATACTTGTTTTTGTATGAACTGATCGCCAAATTCACCTCTGGGTGGCCACCCTCACAATAATAAATATGCTTTGTTAGCAAGCACTGACTCCCACTGTTGGATGCAGCGGGATCCTCAAGATATATTTAAGCAATCTAATCACTTAGTTTTTTTGTTGTTCTTCATAATCATTTAAATTCCATTGGTTTTGAGTCCTTCTTATTCCTTTACCAGAGAGTCTCCCTCACTACTCTGCCAAAGACTCGAGAGGTTTCTGGACTGTTGTACAGCAGGCTTGACAGAAGGTTAATAATAAAAATAACCCACCTTGGCAAAGCATCAAATTAGATTAAAGGAACCGCCTAATACTATGCATTTGCCAAGTAACCTGGCTCAAACCCAGGATGAATGGTTACAACTTGTATTAGTGTTTCTTGAAAAAAAACTCTCAGCTGAAAATTCAGAGCTGCTTTGAACCTTGAGAATACATATCTAGGATTTACAATCCATTTCAAAAGGGAAATGAAGGAGATTTAACCGACAATGAATTAACAGAATTAAAACAGCAAATCTGGGAAACTGCTAAGTTTATCAAGTCCTTCTTCCTTGCATCAAATACACCACAAGATGTTGTGACTGCTCAAGTTCCTCCACCATCCCTTTCAAAGCCAAGGACAAAGGAAAAGTTTTCTTTGTCTCTTGTTGGCGCTGGTGTTAGCAGCCACAGGGGAATGTTAGAATTAGAGAAATCTGAACCAGAGCCTGAGTCCCCAGTACCTCACACACTCAACAGCATTCACGTTTGGACTTCATCATCCTTGTGGGTCTCTTCCAGCTCTGAACATTCTGTGGTTCTGATTATTTATCTATTTATCTATTTATCTATTTATTTCACCCAGAGGGTGGTTGGGCACTGGGACAGGCTCCCCAGGGAAGCGGTCACAGCACTAAGCCTGACAGAGTCCAAGAAGCATTTGGACAATGCACTCAGACACATGGTAATTCTTGGGGTTGTCCCATGCAGGGGCAGATCGTGCTGTGGTGATTCTTGTGGGTCTCTTTCAAATCAGGATATTCTATGATTTTCTGTTGGACCTTGCTTTTCCTTAGAAAATAGAGAATGATCACTCACAATCTGCAAGGTTTCCAGGTTCAAACTACCCAGCACTTGTAAAAATCCTGGGGAAGAAATAGCGGCCACATCTTAGACAACGTCAGTATTTGTGTAAATTACAGCAGCCTCCAAAGGATATCACTGGATTATTATGCTGCCCATCACCTAAATAATCCTTCCTGTATTGCCCTACACAAGGGTTTATAAAGACAGCATTTTCTGGAAGTCATAGGGTTCTCACTAAACACTTTCTTGGAGAAGGAAGAGAGAGGGTTAGATATTGTGAGAGGGGTTTAGATATTGTGTGTTTGGCATTGCTCTGTGGCCAACAGGTTGAGGCGGGCACTTCTTCCCCTCCATCCTGTTCTGATGAGCTCTCATTTGCAGTGTTATTTACAGTTCTGGTGCTCCCAACATAAGAGGGTCATGGGCATGTTAGACCAAGTCCAGAGCAGGCCACAAAAATGATCAGAGGATTGGAGCACCTCTCCTGTGAAGACAGGCTGAGACAGTTGGGGTTGTTCAGCCTGGAGAAGGCTCCGGGAAGATCTTGTAGCACCTTCCAGTACCTAAAGATATTACAAGAACATTCAGTGATTGGACAAGGGGGGGATCTCTTCAAAATAAAGAGAGTAAGGTTAGGTTAGATATATGTAAGAAATTCCTTACAGTGAAGGTGGTGGGCACAAGATGCCCAGAGACTGTGTGGGTGTCCCACTCCTAGAAGAGTTCAGAGTCAGGTTGGATAGGGATTTGAGTAACCTCAGATATAGTGGAAGGTGTTCCTGCACATGAAATGGGGTTTGGAACTAGAGGATCTTTAAAATCCTTTCCAATCCAGTCTGTTCTGTGTTCTTTCTAGGAAAGTACCACTTTCCTTTGTGCCACATAGAACATATCACATGGTTTGAGAGAAGATCAAATGGACTGAGTTCATCACCATCCTGATTAAAAACTCATTTATTGCACTTTGCACTTTTCATTTTTTTCTCTGAAAGCTGCCTGGTTTTGCTGATTGTTTACCAACATGGGGCAGTGTGAATGTTCTGTGTCACGTGACTATTTTGAACTAAGAAAAATATCTAGAGACTTTTTTCTGTATCTGATATGGTCCATTAAGCATGAGGCAACATGCTCTATTTTTATATCAGTGATACTATTCACTAAGTATTAAATTTGTTTTACCACTTAACACATGGTCTGTATTTATGAATTTAACCTCCTTTTAAGGACAACCTGCTTTTTTGGCTAAGTTCCTCTTTTTCTCTTATTATTACTGGCTTTACAGTTTTACCTACATTTTTGCTATTAGGAACACTGTACAAAAACACAGTAAGAAATTAAAAATCAAGTTGTGTAAAGCTATATTCCCCCCTATTTAATGTTGACTTTTGGATTATCTTTGTTTGGCTGAGCTATCTTACTTATACATGTTGTTGTTTCCATAGCATAGTCCACATGGTGCTGCTCACATGTGAAATGCGGACATTTTGTAGTTTCTACAGCCAACTCTTTTCTTTTTTCCTCTGTGACAGATTGTGTGAGGGCAGTTAGGAGCAGAGGTGAGGCAGAGTCTGGACAAGAAAATTGTGTTATATTCCCTGTATGCGCACATAACAGTGTTTAACATTTTTACCAATGACCTAGACAATGGGACAAAGCATAACCCCAGCAAAGTTTTCAATTGGCATCAAAACAGGGAGACAGGTTGATAGTACAGAAAAGGGATATCAACCAGCAGAAGAATTAGGAAAATTCATAAAGCCCAACAAAAAGTGGTGCAAAGCCCTGAACCTGGAGCAGAACAACTCCATGCAGCAGTCCAGGCTGGGAAATGACTGTCCAGGTGGCAGGTCTACAAAAAGATCTTGGAAGCCCTCATAAATAAACACCTGGACATGAATTAGTAGTGAGTCCTTGCAGCCATGAAGACTAACAGTATGATGGGCTGTATTGGCAAAAGAACAACCAGCAGGTTGAAGGAAAATATTTTATTTCCTCTACACAACTCCCAGAAGGGCACCTCGGGAGCAGAGCGTTCCTGTAGGAGTGAGTTCAGCAGAGAGTCCCCACAATGGACCTGGGCTGGAGCATTTGCTGTGTGCCTAACTGGAGATGGCCTTGAGAAGTCCAGGCTAATGTTTGAGCTACCTGTGCTTTGAGTTTGACTCTGGATGAGGGGACCTTCAGAGGTCTTTGCCAACATAAATGATTCTATTCTTTAAAACTTTAAGTTATTACATGAAATTAAGGAAAAGTCTCATTCAGTCCAGTACATTAGTGTCAAAAAGACCAGTCCTCTTCTGAAAAGACGATATTCGTCTATTATTAAGAGACACTGCTATTTCAGTATTAATGACTGATGGAACAGGTGTTTCCTGGCATTTGATGACCTGTTTGGTGCCTGAGAAGTAGCTGAGAGGCTTTTGCTTGGCTTGTCGCTAGTTGACATAAAATAACCAACTTGAAGAGCACAGGTGCTCTTGGAAACACAAAGAATGTTTAAAGGAAAAAAAATACATTAATTGGACTAAATTCTGTTATGAGTTTGATAATGTCAAGAGAGTTGAATGCATCTTACCAAAAGCAGATTTGGGGCCACAATCCTTTTTCAAATATGTTTTATTTGTTGAATAACTGAAAGTAGATCCTCACATTGCTAAGGCTATTTTGTTTATAACAGACAGTCATATACCTTCCTGATAAAACTGTATGAAACATACCTTGTTGAAAATCTATTGAAAATCTATTGAATTTGTCCTATAACTTCTAAGAACTTATGATTTAAAGAGCAGGATGGTAGGATTCTCTTTGCATTATCACACCTCTTGTACATCTTACTTTCCCTTCAGCCACCCATTGTCTTCTTCCATTCTGCATGTGAAAGAAGTAGCTATTCCATAATATATACCAGGTAGGTAAAAGGCTGACTGAGTGAGCTATACTATGGATGTTGGCCCCTAACAAGTTGGATGTTGTAGGAGTTTGTCCTAAGATTTGTCATGTTTCACAGCTCTGTTTGTGACCTGGTGGTCAGGCAACTCTAATTGTGTTGGCAGATGACACTGAACTGAGTCTACATGCCTGAGAAGAGAGCAGCCATCCAGAGGCACCTGCACAGGTTGAAGGACTGGGCTGACAGGAACTGTGTGAAATCCTGACAGATAAGAAGCATTACCAAAATGTCATTGCCTCTGTCTATATTTGTGTGTTTGGGTAACTGTGCTGGTATATTGGGCTGTGTCAGAATTCCTGTGATATTAAAGAACATGGCTTGAGCTAAGCCACATGACAGGGCAGATTTTATCTATGAGGATATTATATTCAACTGTGAGGTGCATATTCTGGCTGTTATCTCAGAGTCATCCCAGCAATGCAATGAACCAGCACTTAGTGTAACCACAGGTACTTCAGCATGCTGGCAGAACATGCCACTGTGGGAATCCATCGATGTCTGGAACAAAATATGCAGGACGGCAAAAAGTCTGTGGGAGGACTTCAAAAAGGGCTATACAGACCACTGAAGGTGTGAAATGGCTTTCCAATGAGGTGTGGCTGTGTAGGCTATGATTCTTCAGTCTGCAAAAGAGGCAACGGAGGTGGGTATGATAAAGGACTGTGATACAGCATAGACACAACAGAGATCAGTTGCTCACTCTTTCCTTAAAGAGCTGGGTGGCTTGTAGTGAAACCAGCATGCATGAGGTTCAAAACAAGGAAAATTGTTCTTCCTGCAGATGCAATTAAGCTGTGAAATTCCTTATAGGAGAATGGTGCGAATGCTAAAATTTTCCATAGGCTAAAAGGGCAAATTAATCCAGGACTACTGAACACAAACTGAAGACTTCCATGATCTTGGCTCAGCTGGTGGCCAGGAGAGCCTTCCAGGGAAATGAACATTCTGCACTTCCTCTAAGACTGCGGGATTGCATGGATATCTGCTTCTGACCGCCAACAGAGAAAACTGGAATCAGTGTACTTTTTGTGTGCCACTCATGTATAGCTGTGTGCTGGAAGCAGAATCTTGCATTTAAAAGGGAAGAGTGTTTACTTAGAAGGCTTATCTGAGTCATGTCAGATTAATAGCATGTGTTTGGAAACAATTCAAAAGACAGAAATCTCAGTCAGCACTGTGAAGGAGCAGATCTCATTCTGGAGAAGTGGTATGGCCTGTGGTAAAAGTAAACAAAGGCTGTATTCAGCTGTGACACTCATGCAGCATTCTCTCTGAAGTCTCAGGATCCAGGCATGCATCAAATCCAAGGCAAAAACAGATAAGCAGCAAAAATAGATCCAAAGGTACTGTTGTGAGAGGAATAATCTTATTCACACTAAAAGCTGGAGTGTTTGTTGCCTATATAATCCTTTTTCACAGATAGATTATACAGCCCATATCTAGTTAGTAATGAAGGGTAATAATGGATACTTTTCTCTTTAGACGTGGTTTTTTCAGATATTTTGCATTCAGAATGATTAAAAAAATTACTTGTCTGAAGATGACCTGTTGAAAATAGTCACAACCAGGGGCGAAGAACTGGATCAATAACTTCTATTTCAGTACCAGGTTTCCAGTGCCTTGGTTTCCATGCCACCTTGACAAACAAGAAGCTCAATAGAAGCTCAAATACTTAATGGCATCTTAAGCTTTTAGAGTAATTTGAGGAAAAGTTAATTTATGTATTCCTTTGGTAGGATTATATTTATATTTAACCAGGTCTAAGAACGGAAAAGATATTTAATTGGGATGTAATGATAAATTGAGGTTGAAGCTCTAAATAGCAAATGGTGAAAACACAAATCAGGCTGAGTCTTCTGACTTCCAGAGAAGTGTGTTAAACTAGTTTGTAGATGCAAAAGCAGTTCCTTACTTCTCATCTGTCAATTATGTTCAGAATTCACCTGCCACCGATGTTAAAAATGTGTGATATATAGCATAAATTATTGCAATATTCAGAATTTTCTGAAGTGAACTTTATGGGTAAAGGGGCATGGTGGGAAGAATGCAGCTGTGGTAATTTTTGCATTTTTGACATATTTCTTTCCAAAGTAGAGGTAGATCCATGTTAAAGTTTCAAAGCATGTTTCCAGCCATGGCGCAGCATTCTTTATAAGAGTTTTTCCAGATGAATTCCTTGTCCTTGTGACAGTCCATACTGTATAATCCCTGTGCTCCCTTTCCTGCCCTAATGTGCAATTTTTTCTGACTTCCATTACCAGAAAGGAAGGAATTGTGATATAAAAAATAATTCCTAGGCCCCTGACAGAGAAAGGCCCAAAGGCATTACCCTCCAAAGCAACTCATCAAGATAATTTATTTCCACTTTTTTTTTTTTTTTTAAGACTGAGTGGATACCAGCAGATAACTTAACTTTTGGTGGATTATAGGACTTCCATTTTGTAGGTGGTGGTGACAATGATTTATCTGCTGCATTTGTATATGATATTTTATCAGGCTGAGATTATATAGGAATTGCCTTAGACACTCTGGGACAGTTTAAATTAAGAGGAATGCAAAGAAATACAAAATTCTGGAAGGCCATGGGGAAAAAATACATGGGCAGATGAAACGGAAAATGTCAAATAGTTCACTTTTTGTTCATTGTATTTTTCTACTCCATTGTTAATATCATCAGTAAAAGAATCTAGTTAAAGAAAACTTAAAAGTTGCTGTCTGTAGGATTTTCAGGATCATTATTTTATGGTACATTGTTTCTCTGATGCAGCTTTTAATATTATACACCACTAGAATCCCTAAACCATCATAATCTGTAACTCAATTTCTATTTATACCTGAAAAGCTTCTGACATCTATTTAAACATCAGTATCTTCCAAATACATAGAAATTTTACTCCTGCTGGTATCAAGTCAAAGAATCTGAAGTTTGAAATGACACTGAGTGTAACAAGCAGCTCCTAGTGATTTAAGAATAACTGAATTGTAGAACCACTTAGTCTGGAAAAGAACTTTAACATCATCAAGTCCAAACATTGACCCAGAACTGGCAAGTCCACCATTAAACCGTGTCCCAAAGCAACACATTAAAGGTCTTTTAAATAACTCCAGGACCAGTGACCCAACCACTTCCCTGGGCACCCTGTGCCAGTGCCTGAAAACCCTCTTGGGATTTTTTTTTTTTTTTTTTTTTTCCCCTAATTTACAATCTAGACCTCTTCTGGCACAGCTTGAGGCCATTTCCTCTTGTCCTATCACTTTTTACTTGGGAGAAGAATATGATCCCCACCTGGAAGAAGGGGCAGGCATCTCAGGAAGAGTACAATAATGCTGGGTTTTGAAGGCAGAAAATTAGAAGGGCCAAAGTCCAACTAGAACTTAATCTGTCTGCTGCTGTAAAAGACAATAAAAATGTTTCTGTAAATATACTGGCAACAAAAGGAGCTCTACAGAGAATTTTCATCATTTACTGAATGTGGGGGGAAAACACAGTGACAATGGATGAGGAAAAGGCTGAGGTATTTAATGCCTTTTTTGCCTCAGTCTTAAATAAAGACCAATTATTTTTGGAGTACCCAGCCCCTGAGCTGGAAGACGGGGATGAGAAGGAAAATAAAGGCCATAATCCAAGGGGAAATTGCTGTGAATTGCTGCTCCACTAAGACACACACAAGTCCATGGGCCTGGATGGGCTCCATAGGAGGGTTCCAAAGGTGCTGTGGAGGGGCTCAGTGAGCTGCATTCCACCATTTACCAGCAGTTCTGGTTAACCAGGGAGGTCCCTGTTGACTGATGTTTGGCAAAGAGGAGATGTAAGGAGATGAGGGCACCTACAGGCCTGCCAGCCTGCCCTCGGTGATGGGGGAAGGTTGTGGAATCGCGAGTATCGGCAAGCGACGCGTGCAGGGCAACACGCAGATATTGGCATTTAAACGGATTTGTCCTTCAATATTTCTTCTCTTTTAAGTGGCCTTAGATTCTTACTGAAGTCCCTCAAATTGGCATACAATCTTTTGACTGAATATTGAGATAATTTGATTAAACTTTTGAGCCTTTTTTCCTTGTAGTTTGTTATGACAGGCAATTAGGCTTCTTTTCAATGACTCATCAGCTCTTGTGAACAAACAGCGTAAGCAAGGCCGAGAACTGAGCTCTGAAAGTAGTAAATGAACTGATACAACTAAATTTTAGAAATGCAATTTCTTCCTCCTTCTTTGGCCTTTTTGTCTTGTCTTTTATCTGCACAGTTTGTATTTGTTTCCTAGGCTTGGGGGCAAGGATGCAGTAGAAATATACACATACATATGATAATGTCAAGTAATTTACTCAAATAAAGCTGTAATTCTATGCACTAACTGTGAATTTCTATCACTCCTCATTGAGCAGTATGTATGGTTTACATTGGTCATCATGTCCACTTTACCATGAATTGAGAAACTGTTGAGCCTGCCTTGTTAGCCCATAACATTTGATCTTAAGGATCAATCTGTTGGGCTGTAGCAGTATGTCAACTATAAGCCATATTGATGATTTATTTTTTCTTTTTGAATTATTTTAGGAGCCCAGAAAGGAGATGTGGGGATTACATTTGGTCCAGATAGAGAACTAAGTGAAGAAATACTGCTTTCAGGCTTTATCCAGTTAATAATTTTATTTTGCTAACAACTCTAGTTGTTAGCTTATTAATTTATCTCAAAAGGTATTTGTCTTAACATGCTTATACTTACAAGCAAATGTCATACCTGTTTTTCAGTATAGAGCTGATAACCGGGTGTTAGGTGAAGTTCAAGATTATTCCTGTCATGGTCTGCATATTATTTCATTGTGGTCAAAATCAAAGGTGACGGATTAGTGGAAGTATGGCATTTTAAAACTCCCTGACAACTGCCCTCCTGAATGAGATATTATTATCATTGATTTCCATGACTATTGTTATCATGTCACCATATCATGTTCAGTTTGTCTTATTTATCACCTTGACTTGTGTTAGGCTGTAATTCTGCTTGATCCCAACCTGGAAAGACTGCATTTTTATGTTGTGCAGGAAATAGGAAAAATATTATGTCTTTTACAGTCATATTTGTGAAGATTTGCTGTTGTGCTGCAGTCAGTTTGACTTTGTTTGGAGGAAGTGTTGATGGCAAGGCTCCAGTAACCTGCTTCCCAGGCTGACTGCTCTGCCTATTGCTCTGCTCTGAAAACAGGGGCATCTGTGGTCAGCAAAACTTTGCTTGTCTCTGGGACAGCTTTTTCTGGAGGTCCCAAACTGGTAATCTGCAAAGACTGCATGGAAACTCCAGGTTTTAAATCTGAGCCCTTCACCAAGTCTCCTCTGAGCCTCAAGGCTGCAATTGTTCCATCTGCATGTTAGGAAGACAAAGCTCAGTTTACCCCACAGTTTGTGTTTTCAAGTTTGAGCTCTAAAACCTGAGGTGCTGTGCTGAAATCCATGCCATTACCCTCCTTCAGAGGTAGCTGCACTGAAATGTTCTTGATGTTTTTCAGAGAGATAAAATTGTCCATGTGAATCCCTAGTCTGCTTTTTCTCACACTTTTTTTAGATCACATCACAGCAGCTTTTGACTTGACTGAAAGCTATGAGTTAAAGTTCTCTAATCCTATGAGTAGCATGCTGAACTGAGCATGTAGAGAAGAAAGTCAGCCTCTGTCTTTGGGCTTTTGTGTCACCATGCCCATATTAACTTTTCTGTTGTCTTAAAAAGAAAACTTGGCACCTGTACTGACTCTCTAGGTCAGCAGAACAAGATGCTGCCTTCTCAGCTAGCTTGAACTTGTTCTTGGTTGTTTCTTTATATGGAAAATAATTCTCACTTCTGCTAAAGAGTTCAAGCTCCTAGTACCTTTGCAAATAAAACCAGAAGCATGAATCCTATTTTTATTTCTTTTTTTCTTTTATTTTCTTCTTTTTTTTTCTTTTTGTTGTTGTTGTTGTTTTTGGTTTTTTTAAGTGTTGGGTAATTGAGGCAGAGAATATGGAATGGGATTTACCCAGAGTTACCCAACAAATCATGGATGCAGCTGGGGAAGAATCTGATCCCCTGGGACCCACTCTCTCTGCCACACATGGAGCACAGTGAAGAGACCGCTACAAGAGCTGACCCTCACAGCCTGTTTCACCAGCTTCATTCTTTTTCATCATTTTCAAATTTTCCATATCACCCTCGGAATTTGGTGGCTAAGTATTTGAATATGTGGGAGGATCTGTTCCTATTGAGCAGGAAAAGGTTCCAGGTTCAGAAGGGTCTGCAAGATGAACCATGGCAGAGCAGCTTCTGCTTTTGCTGATCATGTTCTGCTTACATAACAGTGCAATTGTTGCAGAGGTATTAGTATCATTGTTTATCACATTCACTTTTCAGATATGAAGAATAAAACTTGTTTGGCTCGTCAGAATTCATTCATTCCTTCAGAAGTCTGAAGCAGGGTCAGCACAAACCAGATCTTTGGCTTGAAAGCATTTAGGCTTTTTTTAAAATAATTTTTAATATTTGTTTATTTCATTTTATTTTCCTTATCTTGCACTAGTTCCATATTTAGCTATGTCCCCACGTAAAAGATTTTTGGCACAGAAAGTCCTCCATTCAAGTAATTCTCCTTCATGTCACCAATTAATTCAGAGCAGTAACTAAGAAGCAAGCTAGCTGATCATTTGTCCATATGTGGCCTGCATATGTGGCAATCTTGTAGGCTTATGAATGCAGTTGGCTAGCAAAGAAACCGCTGGCATTTCATTACATTTTTGCATGTCTCAGCATTTTCTGCCCCTGGCCCAAAAAAATGAAAAGCCAAAGCACAGCCCGTCTTTACAGTAGTTCCTACCAATGTAATCAGAAAATGAAAAGCTTCTCATCTGCCACTTCTAGTCCAATTTCTAGGGCTCAGATCTTGTTACTAAATGGACAGTCACCTGGTCAAAACTTTGGCTCACTTTTTGCAAGCTGCTGTTGCAAAACTCTGTGAGGATTGCTAAATTTATACTGTGAATAAAATCAAAGGTAATCTGGATAACTAAAGAATCAGTGATAACTGAATGTTAGAAATTAATTCTCCTGTTATAATCTCTGTCCGTGACTTTCAGACTTTTATTACGGGCTGTGCCTTACTGAAGTCTCTGAGCTCTTCTCTATCAAGTCCCAGTTTAATAAAGACTTTTATTTTGGCTGATTCTCTCTCAGTATTTTCATAGTTCAAGTCTATAATCACTATTCAATAGTTTTAATTATAGCTACTGCTCAAGAGACCTGAAACATAGCTTTTCATATCTTTATGAACTATTTCTTGTATGGGGTTTTGAAGATCTCAAAATTTAAATGCTATTAGAAAAGTTTTATGTGAAGTGGAAGTGATATCTGGACCATAATAAATACCCATGAATGGCTTCAAGATTTAATGATTGCTTTGTGCTTGGATCCTGCAGCCACCACGGGCTTAACAGGTGCAAGCTGAATGTGCACACTACAGAACTTTGTGGGGGATTTAGAACACAACTCTTTAGAATGATGAGGACTGTCCAGGCCTTCTCTGTAGCTTATCTATAAAAAACAAGTGTCACAAAACTCACTGCTTTCCAAACCCACAAAAATATCCTTGTGTGTCTGCATACACTGAAAGAGCTGTTTCCTGCAAGGATATCCTCAGTTCAAGGTGGTGAGAAACAGACAGCACAGGCAAACATCTGCTTTGCTTTGCCTTTTTTATCACGAGATTTGGGCAGCCTGTGGATGTGGTCAGTGATCCCTTGGGAATACTGCCATGCTCCGTTATATATCCTCAATGTTTACCCTGTTTTGATGCTTTTTTGCTCTCTGGCAGATATCACCAACTGACACAGTGTACACATCACTGTGCTTCAGTTTCCTTCATCCAGATATTTTTCAACGTAGACACAAACAGTGTTTGTAAGGTTTCCCTGGAAGGAACAGGCAATCAGCTTATTATCCTAAGCCTAGCTCTGGATATTGAAGTCTTCTAAGGTAGACCAGGCACGCTTTTTTCCTAGAAGTGCCTTTCAAAATCTCCACAAACAAATGCTCAAGCTTGGATTTCTTAAGGGTGTATAATACCTACACACAATTGCTCATAGACACCTTTAGTGATGATTCTTTTATATTCTCTAGTGTATTTCTATTTATAAGTAACTTTATATTTCTATTTATAAATAGAAAATGTGATGAATGCTATTACCTGTCTGCCTTCATGTGTCCTCCTGAATTGGCTTGATCATTTCATTTGAAAGTGATAATTTTTGTTTTGTCATCTCTCTTTTTATGTCTGTTCTGTTTTCCATTCAGTACTGCTCCAACTCCAGATGAGTGGATGTCAACATCATATCTAATCCTCCCAAACTGAACCCTCTTTTTTTTTTTTCTTCCAAGGAAAAGTACTGTCTATAACTGCTGCTGGAATGAGAGCACTGGAGAATGAAGAAAATATTTATCTATTAGAGACAACAGAATAACAAACTTCTCTGTAATGCAGAGGGCATGAAACTTCTGTATTTTCATCTGTGGATAATTTTTTCTGTGATCAACAAGGGAAAGCTGCAAGTTTCAGTCTATGGAGGGAACTAAGAGCTGTTCTCTCTGAAAACATTAAACTAATTTAAATCAGGCTGTGGGAAAAGTGATCAGAAAAAAACCCCATACAGTTAATTAATAGAAATTTCTCTAACATATAGAGGAGGGAAGGAGAGTCAAAGGAATCTGTAGGAATCCTGCTTCAGAGGGTTGTGAGTCTCATTTTTTTTTTGAAATGTAAAAAAAAAAAAAAGGCATGAGAGAGAAAAGAGCACAGAAGATGCCAAAAAAATATTTAGGTGGAGTAAAAATGGGCTATTTGTTGAGATAAGCCCTTTCCTGGTCACTGAAAACAATTGTCTGATGCAACATATGACAAACTGCATGACAGAGGAAAGATTACTTCATTCTTCATTACTTCATTCTTTCCCTTCTTCTTTGGTGCTAATAAAGAAGCTGTTATACTCCACTTTCAGAGACAGGAAAGCTAAGAGTGAGCAGGTGTAGCTCTCTTTGAGGATAGTGTATCCTTCAGGAAAAAAGGTGGGACTGAAAGCAGTAGGGAGTGGAACCCTGTCAGAATTAGCAAAGGTATAGGGGAAAAGTTAGATAATCAGTTCTTGGTTACATTGTTCTGACGATATCTTTCCTCATAAACACTTTTTTCCTTGGTAGATAATGCTATATATAAGGAAGCTTTTGTCAAAAAGGACCAGAACTGATTGGACTTAAGATTTGGACTAAAATCAGATGTTTGCTTTAAATCTTATTTGCTGTGTGTGGGTTATGTTGGATGGGAAAATTTCTGACTCTACCCGAAGAGGCAAGTGATGGCTAAAGACCTGCTCAGCAGAGGGAGTGTGGTCAGAGAGATAAGAAAATGTCAGAGGTATAGTTTTCTCAGAGACTGTAAGAATCAGTGACAAACATGAGACAGCACTACACACACAGATCCTTAAAATACCTTTAAGAGTATAGGCCTTAGTCCTCGGGATTATCCAGGCTTTTGATTCTGATAAGATGGCTTATGAAGGTGCCAAAAAGTACTGTTTACAGAGATGCTATTTATCATGTTTGCATTGAAAGCCTTCCATTCACAGTATGGGACATGCTAGGGAGATAATTTGCAATTGTCTAATCTATGTGTGAAAACTCTGAATATATAAGTTTGATGTTCAATTAAGTCTCTCTGGGAGTCCCTTTGTTATTTCTCTATTATTTATTCAATTTCTTTTTTTGGACTGACAGGTACAAAATAATACACCTTCAAATATTGTAGGCTTTAGCAATGTCCTGTTATGCCTCCATGAGAGGAAGACCAGTCTGGCATCCAGGAGAGAGATGCTGACATACCCACGGTGTCTCTTATTGTAGTATATTCTCTGATTCTCTTACTGCACCACTGCCATCATACCATCTCTCATATGAGCACAGAACACGAGAACAAAGATATTTGGATTATACCCACCTCCTGTACATCTCAGAGCAGCAAGTAGGATCTGACATGGAATAATGTAAGGCTTTAGAGGGCCCAGCAGAGTGATTCCACACCTCAGAGTGTCCATTAGTTTATCTCTAGTCATGCTGCCAGTATTAGGTTTGAGCCCCTTTAATACCCAGTAGAGCCCTTTCCACCTTCACTGTGCTATCTTTTACCTCACTGCCCAGGAGTTTTTATTTAGAGCCCTGCAGCAGTGAGTAAAGATATTGTGCTAGAATCACGTCTTCAGCCCGGTAATTTTTATGGAAACAAATCTTAACCAGAAACTTTGCCCCTTTTTTGTTTGTTTGTTTGTTTGTTTTTGTTTTTCTCCTTTTCCCTTTTGCTTCAGTTTCAAGCAGCACCAAACTCCATTACCAGTTAATAAGATAATAGTTATGCTGAGCAGGTATTTCTGAATGTATTTCTATTCCTTTCAGATACACAATGAGTGTAGTATTGGTTATTGTATTAGTTCATTGTCACTATGGTGGATGATATTTTTGGCTTAGGGGTATCTATAACAAATTAATTGAAGTCCAAACCCCATTTTTGGTCTGGCCTGGCATGCATACAAAAACAGTCTGATTCTATTATTCTTTAGTGTGAGGAGCTTTATTCTTTAGTAGTGAGGAGCTTTCCCTATCTCCTCATCACAGGCTTACAAAATTTTAGTAAGCATCTGAACACCATTTCAGAAGGGAATTCCTTGGCCTGAAGTAGAGGAGGGAGGCATTTGGGGGGTTTTCAGGGTTTTTTTGCTTCTTTTTGTTAAGGCATATATAAATACTGATCTCTTCATTTCCACAGTGTCATAAAGTTGCTGAACCAGAATGGAGAGAGAAGTGTTTCTGTTGCTGAAGCAGAATATAGTAATATATCTGCTTGCCATGTGTCATTCTCAAAGAAACACTACAGCCAGGTTAAGCAGAATATTTGAACTCTCACAATCATTTAAAATCTTATTTCAAGCCAATGAATGTCTATAAGACAGGTACATCAGTAGTAATCATAATCCATTGTCTCCTTGTGTATCAAAATATTTTCTTTCATTTTTCTGATTTTTTTACTCTTTTTCGTTATCTTTGTAAAGTGCTTGAGATGGGCTACTTGTAGAAAAACATATTCTTTCAGGTATTCATTTACATAAATTCTAAGTCTTCCTAGTCTTCAGCAATACATAAAGGTACTTAAATACACACATGACTATAGAGTTTTACTACAGCCTGCAGCATGTACCCAATCCTCCCCTTCCCTCCCTTCCCTCTGCCTGTCCAGGTCAGGGTTCTGTGCTACCCTTCCATATGTCCTGATCACAATTCATTCAATCCCTCCTGCTCTAATGCTAACATGCTTGAAAAGAGATCCCTGTCCTTATGAAAGCCAAGGCCAATCTGAAAGTTTTTACTTCCCAATTATATGATTAGTAATGGGAGTTCCATACAATGGAGCTCACTTTACTCCCACGCAAAGCTCCATTTCACTGCAACATAATCCTGTCAACTAAAGCGCCGTTTTTATCTCAGTGTCACCAAGAGAAAGGGAAAGATCAGAAATCTCTGATTGCAGAAAAGATCAGAAATCCTCGGAAAGCAGAATCCCTTTAAAATTGTTGTTTGTAGTAACTCCTTGTGGAGAGACCCTTTGAATCTGAATGGTCAGATAAAAAAAAAAAAAAAAAAATCACAGCTAATTTCTTTGCTGAAAAAAAAAATAAATAATGACAACAAAAACAATAACTCTGATAAATTGTTTTTTCAGTGAGCTGGGTTTCTGAGGAGAAGCCTCCAGGGCAGAGAGGTGTGAGGCACACAGAGGGTGGGAGGGAGAGCGGCAGTGCTGCTGCTCCCCCACATCCCTGCAGAGCCCACTGGGCTGGGGAATCAGCAGGGGGGAGCAAGCAGTGCCAAAACGTTCCTCACAGCACTGTCTGACAAGGGAGCTCAGATGAAAGCTGTGCTATTTTAGTAAAAGTCTTTGGATAAAAATAAGACCATAATACACAGCAGTGATCTAATAGCTTATAACAGGTTTATTCACGACTCCTCATTTAGTGTCCATTAAGTAAAACTCCTGTGGATTTATCAGCTAGTCAATCAAAAAGCAAAATATTTTGTCAAATGTTTAAAAATAAATAGCCATCTGACTTCAACAAAGGAACTTTTGCCCCATCCAGCTGTTGTTTTTATAGAGTTTTCTATCGCCATTTATGGTGCTTCTTTTCTCTCCTGCTCCTGTACTCTGTTTCTCTTATGCAATGAATTGTGAGAGTAAGACAAATTAGGGAAGGAGATAAAGACACCATGTGATTTTTCTTTATTTGTTCTGTAAATCATCTAGCTCATTTTATACAATTGTATAAATGGCAGTAAAACACTTGGCCTCAGTGGGAGCTTTATTTGGGTAATTTCTACATAAGGATTGCATTCTGGGGCTCCCACTGTTTTAAACAGTTCCAAAATACTGACATCATATCTGTACAATATCTAATATTTATTTTGCTTCTCTACAATGCTGGGATATTTGGGGAAAAAGAAGAAAAATAAAAACACTAAGTGAGTGCATTTTAGGAGCATGTAGCACGGGATGGTCTCTCCTCTGAGTTTTGTTTGTGTTTTCCATTTAAAATAATGTGTGAAAATACCTGGCGGTTCTTACATTTCCAATTTTAGTCTCTAAGCAAAAATACCTTAAGGAGACTTTTCATTCTGAGGGAGAATAACAAAGGCTTTAAAACACCTTATCTTAGGTACATCATAATGTTTATACATAAAAACCTCGCCCCTGTCCTGGAGGAGGATACGGCGAGGGGCGAGGTGACGCAAACTACAACAGCTCAGTGCTGTCATGGCACAGGGCGCAGTACTTTGGCACAGCTTCCCAGACTGCTCCTGCAGAATCCTGGCTCCATTGGCATTGAGGGGCACAGCAGACTGACACGTTCCCGAGCATGGGGGGCAGCTCTTGGCTGGGCACAGGACTGCACAGGAATTACTTGTTGCGTTTTCACAGGAACAGACAAATTGCCTAAGGATTTCACCAACGAGGCAAAATGTTGCATGAAGCCTTTTTATGTGTATGAGTCAGAGAAGAACAAAATCTAAGAGGTTGCTGACTCTCACAGCCTGAGAATTGATTTTTTGCTAGAGTCTACTGCTTTATGTAAATAATAAGCTTTCCAAGAATAACACTGAATTCTTCTTTTAAATATTTAAACTCTGCAAGCTATTGGGTTAATCAGTAGAAGTAATACTGGACTGAATATACATCACCCCAAACATTTTGAACCGTAGTCATCTATTTCCTTCATCTAAACCAGCTACTTTTACAGAAATATGAATAATTCTGCTGTTGGAAAATACCTGACTCTGCACAAAAGAAAAACAAAAAAACAGAACTGAGGAAATAGCTAAAGGGGCTAATAAAGAGCAATGAGGAGAAACAATTAAATATTTGGAGAGATGAGCACTATAAAACGGGGATGCCGAGTGGCATTAATTTGAAATGATGACTTTCTAATGGCTGTTCTGCAGTAGTTTTGTTTTTCTAAGATATATATTTACTATTTTAGTGTATAAGCATGTCTTAGAGATCTTGTACATCTCTGTTGAATCTATTACAATTTACTTGTCTTGAAATTCAGTAACTCTTCTTTGCTGCTGCAATAGCCAGTGTAGAGTTTTAATGTGAAAGGAGCACAAACCCAGAGGAAAGGAAGGTGTTAAAGACTAAGTGGTCCTGTAAAACTTTTTGTCTCTTACTCCAGCTCTCACGTCAAGAGGCACTCAGGACCCAACTGCAGGAATTTTTAAAAATGCTAGTGAAAAAAGTACTTGTTCTCTTCTGAAAAAAAAATGTGATGCTAAAGCGCCATTGTGGGAATTTTGCTTTTACATAATGTCATCATAAATAAAAGGATAAACAAAGCTGAGTCTATAGGAAGTGCCTTCATCTTGCAATAAGACTTGGAATCTTTGATAGTGGATATTTATATGTCTAAGATACAAGCATTTGAAGTATGAGCACCTAAGCAACAAAGGTAAATTTTGTGACAAAGAATGAAAAGTATTGTGCAGGAGGAGAGGTTGAGAAGGGACACAGACATTTTCTTACCCTCTGGAAACACACAGAATGGTGAAAATGAAGCAGGGACAAGAGTTTTCCTGAATGTCCAGTAAATCTGCTCCATATATAAACAGCTAAACATGATACTGAAACAAGCAGTATGGTTTATAGTTTGAAAATTGAATCCATCAAAGGCCTCTAGCTAGCTGATGTCTTGCAATTAAAACCAAATAGGCCAGCAAAGACTACTGGATTTCTGGGACCTCTGATGTACTGGTGAGAGCTTAAATATAATCCTTTATACTTTCTTAAAAATAGAATGTAATGTGCAAGGTAGCCCATGTACAGAATAGTCATTCCATTTTTATTTTAGAAAGAATGAATTACTAGAGTACTATAAAATAAAAAACAGGTTATAAAACATGCAGGATAAGAACAAGTTGTACTGCCAGCTCCAGCTCAGATACATATGCACAATGCTGAGAAAATGAGCTGTCTTTCCCAGCCCCAGTGACAGTAAATAAAGAGTGATGGCTAACAAAAACAATGTGATAAAGGCTGGGTTGTGTGAATTGCTTTTTTGCAGGAAACCCATAGTACAACGCATTCATTAGTCATATTATTGCTAACTGAGGGTTATGTATGGCTCCCTGTCCACCCAGCTCAAAGCACAGCATGTACTGTATGTTTCCTCTGATGCACTGGTAGTGATCAAATCTAAGCTGGCTGTAATGTAAGCCAGAAAGGAAAATAGAACCAGCAGTTCTTAGAAGGGGAGGAAGAAGAAAGCAAAGGAACAGTAAGGACACATTAATTTAAAGTGATGTGAAAGACTGAGGGTATGTACCGCATCAGAGATGAAAAAAAATATGGGAAGTGGCATTCCACGAGTACTAGAAAAAAATCTATAGCAATTGGCAGTGTTTTGCGTTCATGTGTTATGGTTCTTGGCTCAGCTACTGCCAGTGGTGGTGTTCATTAGAATGCTGCCTGTACTACAAAGGACCAAAAAGAGCTGCCACCCTACAGCTGGTCATGTGCTTTAAGTCAAGAGTAAAGGTAGAAGGACTGATACAGACAACAGACCAACAATTTTCTCATTTGGACAAAAGGGCTTCTGATGGTTTTAATCCAGAAGGAAGAAGGTTGATCAGCCTGGAGTGCAATCCAGTCTCTTGAGTGTCTGAAGAAGTCATTACTTAAAGGCCTTGGAGGGTGTGAGGGCATCCAACTACTCAGTGTTTGCTCATCAACTCCAGCAAGAGGAGTCAGAAGGCTCAATTGTGAAAAGTCTAGTAACAGTAAATCCTGAAATACTCCCTGATTTCCCAATTTGCCCTTTCAGGTTTGAGAGCTGAAGAGGCACTGGTGAGGTGGAGTCAGATGTTCAGTCAAGTCACTTCAAAGTAACAAGTTGCCACACATCAAGGCCGTGGTAAATGTTCTTGTGAGAGCTCTAAGCCAAAGGCAGATGCCTGATGAATTGAGACAATTTAGTCCAGAGTGGAAAGGAGCTGTGTGCAGCCGTAGACACTGCTTTGGAGCCAACATTATCTCCCTTGTCACTCCTGCTTCCACACCTGAATGCTGTCACACACAGAAGCAGAAACATTTGCTGCCGTGTCCTTGTACCTCATTTCAGCTCCAGGATTGTGTATAAGCCACATTTCCATGTGAAGAGAGATTGTCAAAGGGGCCTAAAGAGGTAAAAAATATCTGAAGTCTACTGAAATCCAGTGCAAATTGAATGTTTAACAGATTAAGACCCCAATTAAATTATCAAGGACTCAGAAAACCCCCAGAGATATTTCTGGTGTAATTTCATGTAATTGCGTAGTACCAAGTCCCAGTTTAACTTCACCCATAATCTCATTTTGTTCCGTAAAACACATAGTTTACCTAAGATTTTAAAAGCAATTCATTTCTCTTGACAGATAAGACATTACATTATTTTCTTGCATTTGGATTGTCATCAGTCATCAAGTCAGAGATAACCCAAAGTCATTATACCAACTATTTATAATTTTCTCCCTCAGAAAAAAAAAAAAAAAAAAAAAAAAAAAAAAAAAAAAAAAAAAAAAAAAAAAAAAAAAAAACACCAAAACCAAACCAACCCAAAACCACTGAATCCTAGCTGACTTTTCTCTAGGTACGTGAATATAAAACCCAACAGAGAGAAGCTCAACATTTGCACTGACAGCTGCACAGGGCTCAGTTTTATCATAAATGAATGTGACTTTCCCAGAAAAATGAATTCAGAGATTCAGCGTGTGCTCACTAGGTTATTGAAGGAAGGCTCACTGGGAAGTCTTGTGATGATCTACAGTGACTTTCTGCAGGGCACCCCCTTGAAACAAGAGCTGGCACTAGAGACACACCACATTATTAATTAAGCCCATGACACTTCCGCAACACTTATCAACTAGGGAAATATTTGTGTAAAATAAGAATATTCCTGAAATTGTATTTTGGCCTTACTGATTTGCGTGGTGACATGGCTCCAAGCTGCATGTGAGGTTTTCTGGTTTGCTCTGGGGACTAGCTAAGTCACTGCAGAGACACAGACTTTGACGGAGACTTACAATATCCTTCAAACACTTTAGTGGCCAAAGGAGAGCCAAGGATTAGAGGCTTAATCCTTGAAGCAAATTTTATTTCCTACCTTTTATTTTGGCCACAAAACAAAGTCCCTATAAACCCAGCTGTAGGATTTACAGGATGCATTTTTCCAGCTTGAAAGCAAATCTTTAACTCTCCATCCTTTATTTTTTTTGAGACACTGTGAGTTCATCAGAGCCCTCCAGTGTAGGCTTGAGTCTCTGCTTCTTTTGTACTTGACTTGCCCTGACCAAAAGGTCTTAAGAGCATGGGCAGCACCTCAGGAATTGTGGGCCTGAGAGTGGCAAAGAGTGGGATGGAAAATAGAATTCTATCCAAAGTAGGAGTTTGCTATTATTTACTTATCAATATTCCAGTTCAAGCTGCAGTGAAGCGCTGAGGAAATGGTTTTCAATATTAACTATTGTCCACTCTGCTCATCAGTTCTTTTGCATTATGTAGTTTTGTATGCTGAAATTTACAAACCAGCAACCCTCTGAGGACAAGAGATGAAAACACTTCCTCCTGCATTTGAGATGGCTTGGGATGGCAACTGAGCAGCTGAGGAACAGGGAATGCTGAGGTAGTAAACAGCAAATACTTATTGCCAGGGCTGCTCAGGAAACTCCCTGATATGATCACCTGATTTTTAGAGGGGACCATTTGGCTGGAACAGCACAGGAGAGCAGAGATAACACTGTGCTGGAACCCCGCTTTGGAAGGCCTGGAATTTGTATGCTAGGACAAGATTTATATATTCAGCTAACACAATGAGACTAAAGATGTGTAATGGCTCCAGCCCTCAAGCTTAGGTGGCAACTATTTTTTAGAGCATGAAAAGCAGTGTCAGGAGAGACAGTAAAGTTAAACAAGGCAAAAAGTAGAACAAGAAAATGTATTATACCAATTTGTAATTATCTACCCAAAGAATAGGGCGTTTAAGGAGAATATATGGTCATGCTTGAGTTAATTCACGTAGTGATGCATTGCAATACTTGGAAGCATTTCAGTGGTACTTCATTCTTTAGATATGCAAAGAGGTGTCAGTGGGAGAAAAAGTTAGATAAATCCCAGTCTATCAGATGAATCAATGGAGCTTTTACTCACCATGACTACTGGTAGCAGAAATATTTAATACTAAAACAGATATTGAGAAAATAATGTCATCAAAATTTTTCATAAGAAAAAAAAAAAAAAGAACAAGAATGGAAGGAAAATAACCTATATAGATGCAATGTAATTTTTTTAATATCCCTTATCAAATCTTCTAAAAAGAAATTCTGAAAAAAGGAAAATGAGTATTTTTGAATGGAGGTGTAGTGGGGAATGAGTGAGAAAAAAGGAGAAAAATCCCACAGCTTTCAAGGAAATTCTGCCTGCTCTGCATGTGTAGTGGCAGGAAATACAAGCACAGGAGAATATGAGTTTGCAGTTCCTGAGGTTTTCAAAGTAGGACTGGCTGCAAAGGCATGTCCCGTACCAGCCAGCACAAACTGTACTGCAAACTGGAAATGACAGGAGAGCACTTTCACCCCATCTATAGCACATTATGGGAACAACAGCAAAGCCCAGGGTTGCCTTGACCTAAAGAAAAGCCAAATACTTTGGCAGAACATACTGTAGGTTTTTTCCAAATATGGAAGTTTTTTCTGATCTCTGGGCATATTTCAGCAGAGCTATTTTTAAACATGATGTTCACGCTTTTCAAGTACTTTCCTTTGATTGGGGTGAAGAAAAAATGGAGAGAGTGTAGTAATTCCCTTTTATTTTTTCCATTTTCTAAACAGGATGTTCCTGGTTTCAGGAATATCACATAACATTTCTGCATGCATACAGCTGACAGATAACAATCATATTTCTTTGCTCACCAGAGATTTTTTTAAAAAATTTTATTTTATTTTAATTTTTTTTTTAAAGAAGGTAAAACGGAAAGTTAGGATTCTTTATCTTCCCTCCTCCAACTCAATAACATAAGTTATCACAATCTAGTCTGACAAAAGCAGGAGAACTTTTGGAGAACTATTATCCCTCACTGTTTTCCAGCCCTCTGAGAACTCACACAAAAGGTTCTGCAGGAAGACATTCATTCCAGCACCTGGAGCCCTACAGTGGCATTAGAACATAATGTTGTCATCTCTGTGTATGTATAAGGATTTTAAATGACACTGAAATTATTAATATATCTTCTGAGTGCTCTTGTGTAAAAGATGTAACTACAGCTCCAGAAGATGGAACTGGGCACTAGGAGTAACTGACACGGGTTAATTATCACCAAGGCTGCTACAGTCCAGGAACAATTATATGCCAAACACTTGCAATATAGGAGACTTGATTTATTCTGCAACACAAAAAAAATCCTGTGTCTAGAAACACTTAAACTTTTTCATAGACCACTGGTTACAAAGGTATCTGATGCAGAAAAGATGTTTTTCCTCTGGTGGGGTTGGTTTTTTTTTTTCATAGCTAGGTTCTAGTAATGGAAAAATAACATCAGGTTTTCCTAGATTTATGATCATTCTCAAGAACTGGTGGGGACCAAGGAATAGTCCCATTGGCCAATCTGGCTGTTGTATCTCTAGTTTCAGCAGGTAAGAAAGTTTGGCTACATGGACAATGACTCTCTCCTACCACTTGGTTCAGGGCCAAAGAAAATTCTCTGGTCATTTTTATTTACGGGAGCAGATGCAACTGTGATGGAGCACAGCCATTGTAGAAGTCTTGATTCCAGTTATCTTGCTGGCCTATGACACAGATTGATTCAAATTTGCTTAATTTAATGTCCTTGATTTGCTTATTTAATGTAACATAAGAACATAAAAAGCCTTTTCTGGGTCATTCCAAAATCTTTCTCTAACAATGAGAAAAAGCTTACAGATGAGTTTAAGGACAGGACAAACACAGTGGAACTTGCCAAGAATTCTCTCTTCAGTTCCAGTCATTTCTAGTTCAGGGGCTGCTCAAGCCAGAAACACTGAGTACTCAATCACTCCCTAACATATGGCTCTTCTGTCGGTGTGGAGCTGGGGAAGCCTTTGGACCCCCCCAAGACTCTTGCAGCATTGTCTGTGTTTTACCTTCCCTTTGTGTGGGATTGAGTCTCTTTGTCTGCCTTCAGTCTGCCAACTGCTAGTTTGATTTGATGCCATTGTACTGCAACAGCGAATGCTGACTGATCATTCTCTGTTTATCCTCTCCATGTAACTCATGATTTTATAGATCACTTTCCTTTGGGGCACATTAATTGATTTCTTTTCCAGGAAGAAGCATGTATTTGGTGATTCTTCTCTCAAATGCCATTTCCTAGTTCTGTCACCTGTGTGTTCCTTTTTTATTTCCAGTTCCTTTTTTATCCTTCCCTTTTTTTCATTTTTCTTCCCCCTTGTAGATCGAAGAGGTCTTTTAAGCTATTCATGATGGGAGAGGTCTCTTACTGAATGTGCATGGTGCCTTGAGCATGGCTGAGTAGGTGCTGCTGTAATATAATATGAGGAAAGAGCTCTAGATCAAAGGTAAGATTTATGTAGCTATTCAAGTACCTTAAAAGCCAGAAGGTGACAAACAAAATTTACAGGAGCATCTCTGCAGATTAGATGCCTAACTTCTCCTGATAATCTTACCAGCACAGCAGAATCCTTTTCATGTTGCTAATCTTTTGGATAACAGCCCATAGGTCAGTGATTAAAAGCAATCAGGGATACCATATGCACACAGAAAACAGCACTGTTCCTTCACAGGACCAATCAGCATCCAGGCATGACATTTCTGTAGTAATAGAGTGAGTCTGGCAAATAAAAATAATGTGGATTTTGATGATTCACAGGGAATATTCCTCCTGTGAATATAAAAGAGGTAATAAAAAAATCACAAGGAAAGAAGATTCAGCAATGCTGGATTAATAAGCTGGAAGAAATGAGCTTGGAAAATTAATGAAGTCCTAAGAAGTCTAGGAGAAAAAATAGAATGATAGACATACAGAGTTGTTTTTCTCTCTGACTATGTTTAGTTAAAGAGTAGGATTAACAATCAGTTTAAAATTTTTGAATTTACCCTAAATTTAATGTAGAAAGAACAGATTATGAGGAATTGGGCCAGTAAAATTTTCAGCAATTTCAAACCTGTTTAAGTAGTGCTGCCTTTACTATGGGAAGATGGGGAAAGAAAAGATGGCCTTTCCAAGACAAGGATACAGCTGTAGACACTTGAGTAATAAGATCAAACTTGTATTCTCAAATTATTGAGTGTTATTCTGGTGTCTTTAACCTTTGCACAACTAATTCACCACTTTGATATGGAACCTGTTTACAATGAAGCCAGAAAAGACATCTACACATATTTTAGAAAGTGCTGAATTTAGTGAAAACAATTTCTCTGTGCTCAACTGTTCTAGTTTTTGATGCTTTTGAGGCTGCAAGGGAAAAAAAAATGGCTGGAATTAATTCCATCTGTGTACCTGTGATACCTCTTTGTGTGTCTAAAGAGTTTAGGAGCCAGGGATGGCCCTTGGGTGCTTCCACATGGAATATTATATTCTTGACCGGGGTTTCATAGTGCATAACCAAGTCTCAAACTCCAGCTTTATTTGGATTTGATGTATTTAGTCTCACAAAAAGATTTCTTAATGTCATGCACTTTCCAGCATGTTGTGTACAGGCACATGCAGAGCAGAGTGAGCTATTCTCAGCAAAACGACTTACTCATCGAAAATTGCTGCTTTATGTTTTTTAGGAAAAAAAAAAATTGTGTACGAACGTCACTTTTTCTTTTTTTAATCTGGGACTGCTCTGGAATAAATGTATACTTAGAGTGAATACAGCTGGCAAAACTAGGCATTAGCTGACTGGTTTGTACAAACATGCTGTAGCCTGTGGATTCCTTGCAAGCTGTTTCCTGTCTGAACTGTGTATATTGTGTTAGTACGGGGAATTTACTTTCATGCTGCTCAGTTGTATGAGTTCACCTGGATCACAGGGTCATCATTTCCTAAATGGGAATGCTTAATCTTTACTCCACTGCTAGATTGTGCCTACAGTTTGTCTGGACTCCAGGCAAATATACACCAATGGCTTGGTTCCTTCTCTTCCCATGAAAAGATTGTCCTAAGAAGAATTTTCTTGCCTGAAAACTTATGTAAAATATCAGTTGCATGTTTTACTGGGTAAAGCACAAGGCAAAGCAGAGGAAAGAGGATAATTAAAAGTATGGTAGTCCTTCCATTAGTACTGTAAGGTTCACACACCTCGGATCAGTAGGGGCTCCTTCTCCACATTACTGCTGCACTTGGCCTTGGCCAGAGAAAATGGTCCATTGGATTCAACACCAAGGTTACTGCACAAACTCTGTGGTCTGTGTAACTCAAAACATTGGGTTAAATGATGGAAAATTCATCAGTGAAGCAAATTTCAATGGGTGATTTTTTTGAGTCATGGTGAAATTAATGTTTATGACTAGTTTTCCTAGATGTTGCTATAGTACAATGACTGTGGACTGTTGAACCATATGCTTTATTTCAGGCAGAATTGATGTACCTCCAAGAGAGGATTATATAATCCCCCTTTCAGATCAGATGATCTGTGAAAGTGCAGATGAATGCAGAGCACATGCTGAAGAAAACTGGAAAGCAGTAAGGCTTCTTGGCTAATGTTATTGTTACTGTCTTTCACTTATAATAAATGAGCATTAGAAAGGATTTCACTCACAACAAACACTTCTGATAGCATAATAGACTAAAAAATAGAGTTTTTACAAGCCCTTACTCATATAAATTATAACAGCAACTGGATACAATGTCAGGCGAATGGCTTATGCATTATATGACTGTGTGAACCAAACACTTCTGTTGACATTATATAGAAGTCATTACACTTTCAATTGAGTTATTTTGCCATTGCAAACACTGTTATCTGCTCACTGGAAGATTTTTTATTTTTTATGTCAGTATTTTTCAGAGGAAAATTTTATATTGCCTTAAGAAGTATTGCTGTTAATAGGATTCTAAGTTATTTTTGTATATATAGACACGTTTTTGATCCCTTTTAGTTAAAAAAGGAACAGAATAATTATTGAGAGGCTGCTTCCAGTCAGTTGATAGATGCTGATTTCTGTATGATATAGTAGTCTCTTTATTGTGTGACATATAGCATGTGCCTTACTTGCTGTGGAGATTAAAAACACACCATCTTTCTCTTTTTTTCCTTATCCTTCCATACCTTAATAATTAACTTCCCTATATTCACTATTTTACACATTTATCCCACTAGTTGTCTTAAAAATTTACAGCTCTTTAGTGTAAACCAGTGCTAAAGTGCCCAGAAAAACACATATTCCTGAAACAACTTTCCCTCATTTCATCAACTTATAAGAGTTAAATATATGAACCACCAAATACTTTGATTTTTGTTTGTTTGTTTGTTTGTTTTTACTTTGTTGCTTATCCTGATGTCAGAGTTACTATGAAGAATTTCTGAAATTCTGTTTTTCTGCCATGATCCACAGCTCTAGGTACGCATACAATCTTTCTGCCGCAAGAGTTTTTCGCTGTTGTTCACGCCCCTAGTTGCCTCAAAGCTGGGAACTGAGCCGCCACACCTAATTGAGCCACCACAAGCTGGGCCTTGGGGACCTGATGGCCACAGCCCAGGTTGTCACACGGTGTTCAGGGATGGGGAGAGCACAGGAACTGACTCGGGTGAGGCTGCACAAACTCACCTGAAACCAGGGGGTGTGCAATAGGGTGCGGAGGTGCTCCAGCAGACACTACAGACCTTACAGCACGAGCCCCAGGCCAGCCAGAGCCACCTGGTTACCAGCAGGTATTTGGGGACTCGTCTGCTACTGATGCAACACAGAGCATGGGATCTGTTGCCTGCTTCTGTGAGGGGCTGTTAGACATAGCTCAGAGATGCTCTGTTCCCCTGGTTTTTCTGAGCCTTTTGATTTTCTTAAATGGAGTCAGATCTTTTTAGTTATTGTACAATATTAAGAGCAGTTTTCTACCTTTTCCCACAGATGTAACATAAACAAATCGTTTGTTCTTCATTCTCTGTCTTTTGCTTGCATATTTCTAACCTGAAAACAATTGTAACTGACAGCTGGTTTAGCCACTTGGCTGAGGGGTGAAAAACCCCAGAAGCCAATCTTCTGCTAGACCCACAAATGTATAAAAAGTAAGAAATAAAAAAAGAGGCTCTCTCTCTGCCTGGATTTCAGCTTTTGGGCTGGACGGAGAAACCTCTGCTCTGCAAAATCGCTTGTCTGCATGTGGCTGCTTTGTGTGTCTCAGTGACAATGCTCTTTCATAGTTCCACCTGCTCAGGATTAAAGATGGTCTGATTTTATGTTCCACGACATTTTTGATGTTGTTGTTCTTTAGCCAGTTTCTGGGTTTTAAAAGGATACCATTCCATAGGTGTAATACGCTCCAAAAATTGCTCATGTAATGAAGCTTTTTGTTTTGTACAGACAGAAATAGTAGTGTGCTTTCACTTCAAGAAACTTGAATTTCAACACTCTGCATAAAGCAAAAGATAACATTCCAAGGTTTTCAACTTGACAAGGAAAATATCTTCTTGACCCTTTTGTAGTTAAAAGAGAGGTCAAAAAAAAGGAGTATTTGCAACTCTTCTGTCTTCTCTATTAATCTTAGCTTTAGACTTTGACTCATAAACAAGCGCGATAGGGTCCTGAACCAGGATTAAAATGGAAGGTTGTTTTCAGAACTGGTATAGAACAGCACTTTTTCATTTTGTGCGTGAGTGTAAATGCCTTTAAAAATGAATAGAGCCATTTGTCTAAAAAAATAGCAGTATTGACATTTTTATGGAGTTGTTTTTGGAAAGATCCAATGTTTAATATTAAATTCAACATATGGTTGTGGTCAAATTGTGCTCCTACTGTGTAAAATGTATGAATAACAACTTACTGCATTCTCCTGGCCAATATACGGAGAGAAGGTTGATTAATTTAACTAGTATCCCTTAATCTCCTGCCTTGGCTTCCATCCCGTTCTGCAAGGGTTGATAAATCTTACATCCCCTGAGGAGTATTACAATTCCTAATAGTCTTATGCTATTAGGAAGAAGCAAGGCTCAACTGTACCAAAACATCCAGCACATGAAACTGGATAAATAATTTAGCTTTTCCAGTTTAATTTTTTTTTATGGCTTTTCTTTGCAGGCTACGATAAGAGATACTCAGCTCAGTCAACTGTAAGTAAATAAAATAAAAAAAGGAAAACACTCTTCAGGGGAATTGTATGAAGAGGTAAGGCTGTTCTTCTCACTGTTTGCAGCACCCTGTTAGGCTATCAAACCAAAGTCATTCATATATTTCCCTTCCTTTAAAAGAAATGTATTTTGCTTAGAGTGGGCGTTCTCTCAGGACCATCAGCTACTTTCCACGTGGTATGACATGGCCAGAATGGGAAAATCAGGCACTGATTTCAGAGTGAAGTGGGATTCCCTGTGCTACCAGGGATTTTCCGTGTGAGTGTATGCAAATCAGTGCATGCTTTCTGGAAGGCTCAGACAGGCAGGCAATCTACTTAAGTTGTAGGAGCTCCTCTGAAACAGATGAGCCAGAGAAGTTGTCTGTGCTCACAGTTGTAGTCCACAGCAAGTTCAGCTTGGCTTCACTTACAGTGAAGGAAATTCAAGATGAATAGGATAGCCTTGCATTTGCTATAGGCTGAGTTAGCACAAGGACAGCCACCATGTCTCAGATAATGCATATTGAATTATTCAGCTGCAATATCTTGGTCATGTGACTGAGATCTATTCTCATTTGTAAACTAGCTTGAAGGAGAGAGCTGAAAGGATAAATACATTTTTAAAAAAACCAAAAAACAAAACAAAACAAAACAAAACAAAACAAAAACAAAAACAAAACAAAACAAAAAAAACAAAAACAAACAAAAAAAACCAAAAAACCCCCCTAAAACCCCAAAACAAAACAAAACAAAACAAAACCAAAAAAAAAAAAAAAAAAAGGAAAAAGACTGTAAAAAAAATCTCAAAATCTAGGACTGTGCCACTATTCAAGAGGGAAACACTGTTCTCATGCTTGGGAAGATACAATATTAGTCATTTCTGAATAGAGATGCAATTTTTTTTTTCCAGCATACAGCAAAACCTGGCAAATTAGCTGATTGTTTTCCTATTAACTAATATAAGTGATGAGTATTTTGCTTCAGGAAATATAAACATCTTTTACATAAGTTTGAATCACCTGCAACAGGCTAAACCCTATTGTCTCCATTCTAGCAAAATTTCTGCTGGAATTTGTGAGATTTTGGAAGGACTTGGAGCTGGCAGTACTTGTTTACACAAAAGAATGCTCTGACTTCAGCAATGGGTTAGACTGAATAAAAGCATGAAAGGAGGGCTTGATTCATATTTTATATTAAAAATAATGCTTTGAATTCTTATTTTTAGTTAAGATATTTTTCTTCATACATAGCAATTGAACTCCTGTCACATCTGAGACGAGCAAATAGGGTTATACCTTTGGGCAGAAAGGGGCTTAGAGGATTCAGGATGGGCATCTACTAGTCAGTGACCCTGCTGTGGTGCCTGGTGCAGAAGTCATCCTTGTAGTGGTTTAGAGGATTTGGACAGGCTCTTTTACATAAGATATGGATACTGTGTTCCCATGGACTGCTGTGGTTTGGCCATGTGTCTTATCAGGTCCTTCCTGCCCCACAAAGCTCCAGCCAGGGGGTGGCAAAGAGGGGCATAGTCACAGTCCAGCAGCAGCTGTGCCCCGTGACAACCTGGGGGGACAATGTCATAGCAAGGTGTGAGGCGCAATGCTCCAAGAACAAGCTCCACAGTGAGGTTTGGTTTGTTTGGGGACAAATTTTGTTTAAATATGGCACTTTTCAATCCCATGCAGAGCAGCCAATGGCAGTGAGTATCTTGTGAAATATGTGCTTTGAAAGCTCAGCCTTACACAGTTTTGAAGGGTTCAAAAGCAAAAAATTCTCAATAGGAAGAAAGAAATGGTACGTATCCATTGGTGCACGTTTGTTGAGGCTCTTGTGACATCCAGGGATACACTGGGATATTGCAGAGGCTTATACATAAGAAACAGTGTAGAAAGATGAGTCCAGCAGTGTAAAGTGGGAAACTCCAGTCCATCCCGTCTCACTTGTTTTCAGAGAGACCCAGAGGATTATCTGTCTATCAGAGAGATTGAGAGGACTTGGCTCTAACATTTGTACAGCCTGAGGATGTGAGGACAACTTCAGGTCAGGTTTGACACAATCCAGCTGGCCTGCCACTTGGGTCCACCTTTTACAACTGTTCTGGTAAGCTCCCCAGACAATTCAAAGTCCCTCTGGACACAATTCCATATGCATTTATTCCTACTGCCAAAGGCTTTGCCCGAACCCCTATGATTTCCCAGAGCTGTGTGACTAGTTGGTTATACAGGGTCTCCTTGGTGACTCCAAAATAAACTCTGACCAAAAGCCTTAAAAAACCTGTCTTACACCAGACCTCTCAAAGAGACACATAAATGTGGTTTTCAGGTTCATGTTTTTCAGAAAACAGAACACAACATTTCCAATCTAAACTTTGGGATATAAAACTGAATATCAGAATTGTAAAATTCTTTGGTTTGGAAGGATCGTTAAAGACCATTTAGTTCCAACTTCCCTACCTTTTTCAGGGACACCTTCCACTAGACCAGATTGATCAAAGCCCCACCTACCCTGGTCTTAAACACTTCCAAGGATGGGGCATACACAACTTCTCTGGGCAACCTGATCCAGCATTTCATCACTCTCACAGTGAAGAAATATCAGCCTCTTGTTCCTTTAAGAAAAACAGATGTATTTATTTCCCTATTCCTAGTTTCATGTACATTGTATTTCATATGCTTTCTGTAATAACACCACAAAAGACTTCATAAATGCACTAGTCAGTGGGGAATGCTGTGCCTGCTTGTGATTTTACACATCTTTTCTTTAAGCCAGAAAATCTAAATGTAAAATGCAGTATTCAGAGACACTGAGAAGGGTTCTGTGGTGCTCTCTGGAGGATGCTGGATTCATAAAACAATGAATGGATTACCGTCATCAATAGAGTTAGTTTTTCCATCTGTGGCAGGCAGACAATATACTCCTGCTAACGTGCTTCATATTAATAAACCACCCAAGTATAATTCATTGCAGGTTGCAGCTATAAATCAGAGATAGCCTTCATTTTGTTCAGCTGTCAGACTGAGAGAGCATCAGGGGGTGGGGGCTGTTTGTAAGGAGGCCGGGGGGCTGCAGCACTTTGACCTTTCCCTGCGGTGTAAAGCATGTCACGCCACAGCTGTCCGTGGAGACAGGTCATGTGGCTCGGTGCCCTGTCACAAGCAAAGAGCCACCTTGTCCCCTGCCATCATTTTTTGTCCTGCTGTGTTCTGCTGGGAAAGAGAGGCAAAGAAATGCTGCAGGGACGGTGCAGTGCAAACGTAAGCACGGCTGCCAGCAGCCAAATCCCTCCGGCACCCGTGCTGCTGTTGCACTGCTGGAGCTCTGGGGCTGCACGTGTCCGACCCGGGCACAAACCCACCCAGAGACAGAATAGAAGAGGACAGAATAGCATAGAATAGCATATTTTCAGATGGAAGTGACCTATCATGATCATCTATCTCAGCTGCCTGACCAATTCAGGGCAGACCAAAAGATTGGAATCAGTCCCAGGAATTTCCAGGTGCAGGCAACTTCACTGTAATCCTGACATTTTGGTGTTGTTAGACAAATCTCTTTGTACCTGACTGAAGTTCCATGAAAGCTGAAAAGGGTTTTGTTTTTCCCTCCCTCCCTGACTCTAGTGGAAGCTCTCGCAGTCTCTAAACCTCTCAGTTTCCCTGTCTGTCCAAAAACTGGGATAAGCATGGATAACTTAAAGTGGTGTTCTGAGGATTAATTAGTTAAAATTTGCAGGGCATTTTGAGGATAAAAATGTTGAATATTGGAATTGCCACACCTGGCTCTGTGTGTGTCTCTGTCTATGCACAAAATGAATACCATACTTCCATGGGTAAAACTTACATATCAGATAAGTTTCATGCCTATGCAAATAAATATTCAGGCAAATCGATTTTCCCCAGTAATCCTCAGGCAACATGCAGAGAAGCAGAGGCAAAGGCAGAGGGCAGCAGAAGCAGGGGGACTTGCACTAAAGAGGGAAAAGAGATTCAGAAGTGTGTGATGGGGGAAATCTCTTTTTCTGTAAATGCATATGAATCTGCCCTACTGAATCACAGGCCACAGGCTGTGCATATGAGAACAGAGTTTTTCAAAATTATTTTTGCAATATAATTTAGCCATGCATCATGTTTTATGGTGACATAACCTCATTGTTCTGAGATTTTTGGTGTGCGCTATAACAGCCTTTGTATGGCAATAATTGTAACTCAGACATTAATTTTTGGCATTCCTCATATATTCATTCAGTCCCTGGAATGTGCACGGTTTAAAACTAGCACGCTGTAACTGAACAAATAGCGGATTAAATGTGCCTGTTTTGTCTTTTTTGCTAAGCTAGGTGGGATCAAAGCTATCAGCTTCTGTGCCATAGTTTAATTATATTTTTACTCAGGGTGCCAACATTTTACAAAACTAAATGAAGGAACAACAGGAGAAAACACAGCATCATTCAAAAAGGCTTTAATCAGGTCTTGGAAGGATAATAGAGAGCAACTGAAGCAGGTTTGTTAATCCTGTTGGCTTCAGCCCACTCTAAAACCAGCGCTGAGAGCTGTTGTTTCAGAGATGACCAGCGCCGGCCCGTGTGGACCTGCAAACACAGGGCGAGAGGCAGGAGCACAGCGCGGGTAGATGCCACACAGAGGGAGCCGCCACAGAGGCAGTGACACAGCCCTGACATAAGGGCGAGGAAGCGGCTGAGATGCGGGAGGGAATCCTGCGTGGCCAGAGCGGTAAATGATGGCTCCTTTCCGTGCAGTTAGCTGCGAGCGGCAAGCGGCGCTGAACAATGGCGAGGCGCATTCCAGCCATCGCCTTTGTATCCCGTAATCTTGAGCGAAGACACATTTCTTAACACTTCCGAGTCGCCCACGTCATTCTAAATGTTTAGGAGGTGCGGGCTGGGTTTAATTGTGGGAGAATTTCCATGTCTGTAACAGGGAAAGGGTTAGCCTAAGCTGCTTTTGGAATGACTCTGTGAATACGACTTAGAGAAATGTGCTCACTCTAATGACAGCTCTTAGCAACATGTTGAATCCCCGGGGTAAAAGCTTATTCACTGACTACAGACGAAGGTTGTTAAGGGAGTAAAGGAAAAAGATGCAAAAGCAACTTAAAAAAAAAAAAAACAAACCAAAAAGTGTGGAATCAGGTAGCTTTTGCTTCTCTGGAATCTGAAGTGCTTGCAGGAAGTGCTGTAATAATTATTTCTTCTAACAGCTGGCACTTCAACCTTCCTTCACACCAGGGGAAGTCAGTACTCAAGGGCTGGAAAGTGAGGTGGAGTCTCAGGGGAGCTTTTATCGCTGAGGATAGCACTTTCATGCCATATTTGGGAAAGAAAGAAAGAAAAAAACCCAACAAAACCAGATTAAAATGCAGACTGCTTTCTGCATGAACCACCTGTCTTTCTCAGGGGCTTTTAAAAGAGATGGACCTTGATTGGAGAGTCATCTGGCCGCAGAGCCTTTTGAATAGCCTTTTCTCTCCCTGCTGGCTTTTGTGGCTCCTGTTCCCCCTTCTCCTTGAGTCCCGTCTCTTCTGGATGCTCCTTCTCACCCAGTGGATGTTTCTGCTCACCCCACATCTCCTCTCCAGTTCTGCCAGAGTTGCAGTTTTGTAGGGGTTTGCATTAAACCAGAACGGAGACTACCCTGGGATAAAGTAACTGGGAAAGTAGCACAAAAACAAAAAGGGAAGAGAATGGTGATTTCTTACATAAATCTGAATCCTAATAAGGACCTGCTGGTACCTGAAGCTGGTCCATGGGCACAATCTTGTAGGCAGCAAGAAATGTCCAGCCATCACCTACAGTTAGAGATTTTTCTATGTCTTCATTTTCCTGACATTGCTCTGTAAACATCAGAATTTCCATCTGTCACCTTCATATAGCTCCCTGTGCATATGTGTTTTGCCTCAGACTTTAAATGCGCGGTCATCTATTATTTTTATTTCTCTGTATGGATAATTATTAAATAGTTCTTTTTATCTCCTTTCTTCAGTGTATTGCTGCAGGGTCTATTAATCACAATCTAAAGCCTCAGCTGAATACATTGTTATTAAGTTCCTCATGTGGTTTTTATGGTGCTCTTTCTGCAATTTGTCAGTTCTTCACAAACATCATGAATTTATATTCACAGCAGCCCTAGCAATTAAGCATATTATTACCATCATTTTACAGATGGAGAACTGAAGAAAAGATAAATTACAGACAAAGCTGTCAAAATCCTACACTAATTTTTGATGACCAACTTTAGACACCTAGCCTATAATTTCTGCAGGGCAATAGTATTAAATAGACAATCTGCATTCTAGTCATCTATCCATGTGCTTCAGTCTTCTGAATTTCTGCGAATCATTCCCAGAAAGCTGGGAATAAAAATGTTAACAGCTGACTTCAATCCAAAATGAACACTGTGGCAGAGGTAGGGAGATGGTGTAAGTGCCTTGCACGCTGTTCAGCGTTGAGTTGAGCTTTGTACTGAGACAGCTACGGGCAGAAGTCTGCGCTGTGAGTCTTCGTCTGAGTTAGGCATCTGAGCTCCCAGCAGTGCCAAACAGGGCCTGGGGAGCTGCTCATTCACCCTCTCAGGTGGCACCTCTGACTGCAGAGCCCAGCACTGCTGAGCGCTCTGTCTATGCTCTGACCAGGTCTCAGCTCACCCTGCTGGGGGCAGAGACACTCAGCTGGCACAGACACACCGGGCTGGTAGGAAACCAATTTATTTGCATGAATCTGCAGCCAAACCTCTCCTCAGTGTATTTAGTGATGAAACAATATACCTTCTACAATATTCTTCCTTCGTCTTTTCTTCGGCACCTTGCGTTACCTGCAGCAGACTGAAGCTGGGACACCGCAGACACATTCTCTTTCATCCCGTGGTTCTTACTCACATAACACCGCCCACACTTGCTGAGTTTTTAGCACTTATTCACACGCAGAGGAAATGGATTTCCTACTGTACACAGGAATGTGTTTCTCATCACACTGTTCATGACTGGACAGTATGCACAATGCTGTGTGTTCTTACCCCAGAGCTCCTTTTTGACAAGCCCTGTCCTGACACTGCATGCAGCAACTCTGCTTTTTAAGCGGAAACAAAATTTTAAAGTACTAATCCACTGTGATGCTGACCAGTGAGAATGCAGCTGAAACCCTAGAATGGATTTTAATTATACTAAAATTATGTTTCTTATTTTTAATATGTTAGGGGGTTTTTATATCAGCCAAGTGTTCAGTTACTTGGCTAGTCCATTAAATAAACTTTAATTCATGATAATTGCACAATCTCTCAGTATCACACCACATAATTTCAAGTGTCTCTGCTACTAGGAGTGTTACCAAAGTGGTGGTATGATCTACAGAATAATGTACAGGCCTGGGAATAAAGGAAATATTCTATTCCCAACTGTGTCATAGACTTTGCAGGTGGAAAGTTATTGACTAAATGCTGATGCCTGTGCTGAAGACATCTGCATCTGGCTGCTGGCTCGGTGGGTAGTCAGCGAGGAACTAGTCAATAGAATCCAGGGGGCAATTCATCCTCTCCTAAATTACATGTCTGAAACAGGGCAGATGATTGGCACCCTAAAAGGGCATATTTGTCTCCAATGACTATACATCGAGCCCCAGGGGCTAGCTGGAGTTTAAATGTCTACATTGTTGATTTCTAAAGTCAGGTGAGATGGATCCCACCCTTTGTATCCCCAGGCCAGTTATTTCATCTCAGTTTGCCTTTTATTTCTCTTTCTGAGTGAGCTAGTGTAATACCAGGAGCAGAAGAGTAGAATTAACACAGAGCTCTGCCTTGACTAATTAGTTTCTCAGTAGGGCTGTTTTATAGATCACTGGGGTATCTCCTCATGGCATGATGTTGAGTGATGTAGAAATACTCTAAGTGCTATTATAATAAGCCACATGGTAAAGCTCAGTTAATTACCAGCGTCTTCAATATACATGGGAGCTCTCTTGCCCTGTAGGTTCTTTTCTTATGAAACAAAGATCTTAAATTACATCAGTGCAATATCAATTTTTGGAACTTTTCTGGTATGAAAATTTTCATAGGAATCATGGTGATTTTTTTCTTAACAGAAAACCACCATTCTTATCTTACCTCCTTTCTGTCTCCAATTTATTTCTTTGTCTGGTAGACACTGACGCAGGAAGCTTCAGAAACAGAAGCCTTGTGGCAAGCCAGAATGAATAATAAAGCTGAATTCTGGGGATATTGCCAGGGAATGTGATATAGGATGCTCTGCACCAACAGCTCAGGAACTACAGGTGGAATTACAAGATTATATGTTGCCAAGCTCTAAGACAAGTCAGAAAGAAAGCAGAGGAAAGCTCAAGGTAGTTACAATTTACCTCTTTCTTGAAACCAGGAAAGTTGTAAGGTGTTTGGCTTTAACTATGCCCACACAGTAACCCTGGGCAGCTGTCAGTCTCCATGGAATTTCTCTTTTGAGCTCAACTAAAGACCAGTGCTCCAAATGTATTTAATTGTGTTCTTGCATCTATGGGGATGGTAATCTTTCCTTTTGTTTTTATTTCTGAATAAGACCTATTCTCTTCTGCCTCCTACCCTTCTGTCTATGCTGTGCTGTATGTGGGGTATTGCCAGGACCTGGGAAGAAGAAGAGTAGCCATGAGCGCATCACCCTGTTTAGAAATTCAAGGCTGACTTTTCCTTCTTTTCCTCAGTCTGTACGTCAGTTTCCTACACCTCTACTCATAGTTTTCAGCACTTGCTGCATAGTTCTGTTGCATTCAGTGAGAATATCCTTGGGAAACATCTCCAAATTTGGCTACAAGAGGGATTGTTTTGGAAAGTTGGAAGCATAATCCTCAGCTTGACCTGAATGTCAGCTCAGAGATAAATAAAATGAAGGCATACTTTGTTCACTATGAAGTGTCAGGATTATCCAGACAAAGCTGTATTTCTGGTATCTTCAGAAATGGGTATCTTTATGTTAAGAGAATAGACACTCGTAAGACTTTTTTCATGTCTACCTTCATGGACTGTAAACAATCTAACATAGGACTTCTTGCAAATTAAAACAAAAAAAATCCTAAAGAGGTATGCACACTCAAACCCAAGGTGATCAAAAAATCAGCCAAGAGCAATAGAAGTTGTCGTTACCTATAAGTTGTTTTATCACCTTGCAGCAAAGGTTTACCATGACACTTGGTGTGTATGTGTGTTAATGGCATAAAGGTGCCAGACTTTCACTTTTGCTTAGAGAGAAACAAGAAAACATTACATTTTGTATTTTCTTTTAGGGTAAGTGGAAGATAAATTCATTGGCCAGTCTTCTTATATTATGTCCCAATAAGGAATTTGGTTGTGGACCTGCCAGACATTTCTTTAGAAAAGCAGCTGTCCCTGCTCTCCAGTTGAACAAGAAAGTAACCACCATATTTCATTTGTCTTCTCCATCTTTGCCCCTTTTCTGTCAGCAGGTGGGAGGTAGCCCCGTGTGCAGAAGATAACTGGTTTTATTTTTTCATCCAGGGGTGTCAATCTCTTGTAATGGCACTTCATTCGATAAAGGGAATCTAAACAATAGTCCAAAACACAAAATTAAATTCTAATTTCCAGGTAAGATCATTTTGGTAAAGCACAGCTCAGTCACAGGGCCTTGCAAAGGGGGACTAACTGTAAACTTTAAATACTGCCACAGTGAGACATATATTGCAATAGCAATAATGATGTGGGTTAATAAAACGGCCCACAGTAATGTGAATCCAACCATACACTCAAATTTCCTGGGAAAAAACATTCCACACTTGTACAAAAAATACATTCCACACTTGCAGAAATCCATCTTTTTTTTTTTTTTTAAGTTTGACTGGTATCCACATGAGACACCAGGTAAATGTTTACTCTTACCTCTCTCCTGAGATGACCAAGACTGACAACATGGGGCACTAGAAAAATGTAACTTGACATTGGACTGAAACTGAAATGATTTAACAGGCTCAGAATGAGCTTGTTTTTCTAACCAAAAAAAAAAAAAAAAAAAAAAAAAAAAAAAAAAAAAAAAAAAAGCCTGAAATGAAAAGTAGATGTTTCCAGAATGCCCTGTCAGAAAACAAAAATATTTTCCCTGTGTATGAGCCAAGAGCTGGTCCACTGCTATGGCCTCTCAATTTTTTTTTGTTAAGTGCTGTTTGTATTGGAGGGGGAGAGATGCAGGAGAAGGGGGAAGAGAAAATCAATATGTTTTTATGTAAACTCAGCCAGACAGCAGCATAATACAGCAACCAGCCAAAAACACCTGTTTGGATTCCAGGCTGATGTTCGAAGAGTAATATGACATTTTTCTGGGTTGAAATTCAGGTGTGATGGAAACAGAAGCTTTTACCTTTTATTTAAGACTATATATTCAAAAAGATTTGATTCCTAATTTTATTTTTGCTCCCTGACTCTAGTGATTCTAATGGGAATTAAGAACTCAATATCTGGCTTTAATTCTTATTATACAGAGATGACAGAGAGTTTTCTCTTTGAAAAATAAAAATTGTTCTATCACTGTAGATTTCTCTAGAAGAAATTTGTCTGTTGGTTGCAAGAGACACATCCCAGTGTGTTCCAGTTTGTTTACCAAAAGATCTGGTCTTTTTGTCACGCCAGCTGATGATCTATTGCTAAACTGACCAATTCAGACAAGAAGTTCAGACTTTATTCACTAATAAACAAGGGAACTCTAACTTGAGGCATCTTTGATAGAAACATACCTAATAAAGCAAGCCATCCTCAGTTTCCCCTGAAAAGAGTAGGGCAGAGTGGATATTTAGAAGGATTTTGAATTGTGATGGGTCAGCCTGAGGTTCCACTAACTCAGTCTCTGCTGGCTGTAAAGGCATCCTGGAGAGAGCAGTTCAGTTCATTAGATGTCTCAGCAGAGGCCTCTGCCTTTAGAAAAGATGAATCCAAGCCTAAGTTTTTTTAAAAATACTCAATTGATTTTAGCTTCCATTGCTGGAAGTTTGCTTAAGTGATTAAAATTAGTCTTGAACTTGCATGTATCCCAGCTTAATACTCTTCACATCAGAGCATTGTTTATAATAATAGATCAATTTATACATGTATGTGGTTTGAAGCACAATATTGAAAAGCACTGATTTCACTGCTTTGGGTGAAGGACATCTCTTTCTCATTGCTCAGGTGTCCATGGGATGGGAACATTTTCTCAGGCAGCTGTGCTAGAAAGGTGAGCTCACTTTTCCAAGATTGGCAAGGAGAAAGCCAGAAGAGGTTTTAATTTTTTAGGTTCTTTGCTACATTCTTTGCTTTAGGGAAGACTGTCTAATCTGCTTGTTGAATATATGATATAGATATTTTACATTAAAACCTGTGGTGGAAGTGATATCTAAGAGTATTTAGGAATACTGCAAGCCAATAGGGGGAGTATTTATAGATGTTTGCCATAAGGTTATTGGAAAGGCTCCGAAATCAGAAGCAATATGATCACACTACTGAAATAATAATAAATTAAGGTAGACCTTTTCCTGTTTGAAGAAAAGGAAAGTATCCAATCATTGACCACCTCTAGAGACTCAACACTTGAGCATTAATTGTACTTCCAAAAGTCAATGGCAAAGCCAATGGCTTCTCTACGACCAGGATTTCAACCAGTATTTTCCGATATTCTGTCATACTTTTGGATGCATTTTAATTTCTTGAGCTGATAATGGTAATCAATGAATATTGAAAGAATGCCAAACACATTTGAAATGCATATTACTAGGCATCAAGTAATTGCAATTTCTAGTCAAATCCAGTCATTTGGGAATTTATTGCTGCTTGTTCATCCCAAATCAATGAAGATTAGCCACAAAGAGAAAGAGAACCTGCTTGCAACGTCTTTGATAAAAAGATAATGACTGAAAACATATTGAAGTTCCACAGCTGTTTTGCTATTTCAATTACATTCAGATTAGGAATAATATTAATATTAAAAAATTTTTAAAAATCACAATCATTAGCAAAGTTTAAACAAGTATTAAATGCTGGGCTTGAGATGAGAATTTCTTTAAAAATTAGCATATTTACAGTCATGTTTGCTTTTGACTTATTTATGAAGTTTTGTCTTTAGGAATCAAGACTGTTTCACTTAAAAAAATTATTTGTTCATCACGTATTCATGAAGCCACCAAACCATTCTATATGTACCATCTTAAACAGGTAAAATAGGAGCACCTTTTTCCTCCATGAGTAGCCTCGTTAAAACCTTCAAGGAAGGTCTCTGCTTGCACAGACTGCCTTTTTATTACAGCCAGAGTGAATTCAGCCCCAAATGATGTATTGAGACTCACAGCACCATGAGCAAGGATCAGCCCTGAACCATGTGACAGCACTGCAATTAGACAGCATAGTTACTGTGAGATTATTCATGCACATCTGTCATTTGTGGACCCTGAGAACCAACAACTGGTTGAACATCTGGTGCTGGAGACAGGAATTTGCTTTATAAAGCCACAGTTCTTTTTGATGACTGAGAACTTCTAGGAAAAAGTAGGAAAGATCTGACCAAGTGAAGAAAAAAATTTTGTTGTCAAGAGGCTGACCAACCCACAGAAGACAGCCTTAAACTAAGAATGATGGGGGGAAGGAGATGATAACACACAATCAAGACTGGCTGATGTGGAAGGAGAGACCACAAGATCAAAAGAAAAGGATAGAAGGCCACCCTATATGTCTACATGTAACCATATAGACACAAATAAAAAAGTGCCATGATCAGAGCATTATCAGGGGAAATGCTCATTCTTTTTTGGGAAATACATGTGCAGTAAAAAAGAACAAACAGAGGGAATGAGAGGGGTGCATGGAGGTGCAGGGCTATGAGATAGTGCTGGAAGAGAGCAGACCTTCAGCAAAACTACCCAGCTGAAATTATTCAACTAGAAATGGTAATATACCGGATAATTCTGCTGCCATTCAGACAGGCCTGGAACGGATGGAGAAATGGGACAAGAGGAACCTCATGAAGTTCAGCAAAAGGAAATGCTGAAGGCCTGACCCAGGAGAGGAAAAGTCTTACATACCTGGGTAGGGACTAAAAACTCTTACACACCTGGGAGCCAACTGCCTGGAAAGCAGCTTTGTAAGGAACATCCTCCAGGTCCTGATGGACAAGAGCTGAACGTGATCCATCAATCTGCTGCAGCAGAGCAGCCCAACAGCCTGCTGGGCTTCATTAAGAAAAGAACTGCCAGCAGGATGAAGGAGGTGTTCCTTCTCCTGTGCTCAACACTGGAATTAAGAAACCTGGAGTGCTTGTCCCAGTGCTGTGTTCCTCTGTATGAAAGAGACAAGGACAAAGAGAAGCGAGTCCAGCACAGGTTCACAAAGATGTTTAAGGAAATGGAGAGTTTTAAGGAAAAGCTAAGAGAGCTGGGGCTGCCCAGCTTGGAGAACAGAAGGCCAGGGGGACCTTATCCATGGGTATCAATATCTTCTGGGCCAGAAAAAAGAAGTTAGAGCCAGAATTTTTCCAGTGGTGCTCAGTGGCAAGAGAAGAGACAATGGGCATCAGCTGAAATACATGAAATTCCATGTTAAATTAAGATAAAAATTTTATTCCAAGGGGCATGGGGTGTCAAAGACTCCTAAATCCAGTTTTTCAGAAGTGTTTTGGAGTCTCCAGCCTTGGAAATATTTAAAATCCAGCTAGCTCATCAGTCTGCATGTTTGTTTTCATGTATTTAAGTAGTGGATGTTCAGCAGCTAAGGAAAGTAATTTTCACAGTGGTGAAGCCAAAATTCTGTATATTTTTAATTGCTGAATTCCATACAATTCAGGAGAGCAAAGTACACAAATATCTCTGAAAGGAAAATTCATGGGTACTAAAATATGAATTTGACTTTTTCCACTACAGGCCTCCAAATCAGACTAAAATGTCATGTAGTCTTGACTAACAGGAGCAAACAGATCTGCTACAGTAGTATGTAAATGAAGCTGAAGGAATAATAAATAAGTTTCCTAGTTTTAGGTATATTCCCTCAATGGAGCCGTGTTTATGGAAATGGATCTGTCATTGGAAGTCAAATTTATTCCTACATTCCTTCAGGTCTATTTTTAGCAATAGATGCATCTTCCCAGCACTCAGTCAACAATTAAGAAAAATAGACCTGCATTTAAGTATTTAAGAACATGTTCTGCCTGGATAATTTTCCCCTATAGTAATTTTTTTCTGAATCTAGAAATTGTGAAGTCTCTTTAAATATTAAAACTGGGTTTTTTAGTGAGTTTGAAATCATTCCACCTTTTTTATTTATTTATTTTATTTTATTTTATTTTATTTTAAGAAGCTGGTGGTATCCATTGACTTCACTGGAATTACGGATCTAAAATTCAGGTAACTATTAAATGCTATTGTGTCTATTTTTCTCTTCCAAGCAGAAAAAATATAAATACACATGTACTTCTGGGTTACAAATAAATGCATTCACTAAGCATATAGAACTATTCTGTCCTGGCTGCATGCCCTGATGAGTTTCTAGTGAATTCTAAAGCAAATGACTGTGAATATCATTAGAAACCTGATAAAACATTTAAAAGAATGCTATTCTAGTTTTGTGTAATGTAAACTTCTTCCTAGCTATGTCTTGAGTGAAGAGGGAAGGCAAGTAGAAATGGGATCCCCAAACATATTTCATGCATAGAAACCTCACTGCAGAACTAGGTCGAAATATTGAATTTGGCTGCTTTAAAAAGCTGTGTCATTCACTGTGTTTTATAAACAAAGGCAACCACAAATTATATTTTAGAGAAATAAAATACACCTAACAGAGAGTGTAAAAATAGCAACCTCTAGTCAAAGCTAGGGATGCAGTGTTTGCGCACAACAAAGCCAGTGGATTTTAATGATGCAGTAAAGACAATCTGGTGTATCATTTAGAAATTAATTCTGTGTATGTAGATAATCTAAAGCTGAAACATGAGCTACCTTTTCTTATTTGAAGTGGCCTTGGAGTTATAAGCAGTAATTACTTAATGCTAATTTGTTTGTAATAGTCTTGATTTATTTCAACTTTTATCATTTAATTAATGGAGTGTATATCAATTATATTTTAATTTTTCATTCTTAGCTGTAAGTAATATCTCTATTTTCTTAAATTTGGCATTAGCTCAAACAGTGCGTGAAGAATCTGCCTCGTGCACACTTCAGAAATCTTCCTTCCTCGAGGAAATCCTCTTTCTGAAATTTCCTTTTCATTTCCTGTTTTCCAAATAATACTAGACCAGACTCAGCATACTGACTGCCAGAGCATGGGCCAAGACAGAGCCAAGGCTTTTTAGTGGCTCCCAAGTTCACAAGCACCAACCCCTGTATTAGAACTATTTCTGCAGGTTTTAGGGGATTTATCCAAAATCTCAACACCAATTGAAGCTATGAAGCAGACATGGCCTGATTTTCATATAGGAGCTGACAGAACTTCACATTTTTGAAAAAGAGGTTACATATATTTAAGAGCCTATATTTAGGCTACTCTTTTTGAAGCCTTGGTTGAGATTTTCATTCCAGCTGTGTCAAACTTCAAATTCACTCAGTCCTTTGATGAATTTTGGCTTGCAGAGACCAGTCACAGAGAGAAAGTTAGCTTTTCATATGGGAACAATAATCTGGCATTTCTCTTGCATTGTGTCTAATTGACTCAACTCATCTCACGAGAAGAATAGGCCAGTAGAACAGAAAGGGCTTTCATTTCCTTTTCAGAGAAGCTGGATTGTAGATGAATTTTCTTGTACATCTGGAAAGTCATGACCCTCCTCCCTTTACCGTTTTCCTTCTTCTTTTTCTTATGTGATGTTTTGACTCCGGTAAAATTTCCTGTATTTTATTTTCTCTATCTACTGGAAACAGATTTGTGATTACTGTATGAGAATTTGTTTCATCCCACAAGCCCGTAGAGGAAAGGGTTTGCCTACTCTTAGACTTCTCTCACTGCATCAGAAGAAAGACCTACTTGTTATTTTTTTCATCCTTGGCAAAGGTTTATGAATGTCCTGCAAAATTTTCAGCTACTGGGCAAGACCTTACTGTTTGTTTTTCGTGGTGTGGGGGGTTTTTTTTGTTGTTTGTTTGCTTGGTTTTTTTAAGCTCATGGTGGGCAGTATCGTGGCATCCTACCCATCACTAGTGCTTGGGCATTCAAGAGGAAGAAACTAGGCAGGGCTGTGAGTTTAGACCTTCTCCCTTGGAGGCTGGGCTGTGCAGGGCCTGCAGCCCTGCTGCTTCCTATCCCCTGGAGCTGCCCCTTCCCTGCAGCTGCTGGACTCCTCACAGTGGAGAGATCATGGACAATCTCCTTTCCTCCCCCACTCACACCCTCATTGTATCCTTACTTTGGATACTCACTCCCCCAAATGCGTCTTTTTCCATATGTGAAAACCCAATTCATTGATTTCCTTTGTTGAACGAAGACTGCTACAACTAGGAAAAACATTGAGCAACATCTAAATCCTGCTTTCATGTAAAGGGCTTTGTGTGTTCATTTTTCAGCCTGTAAAGCCAATTTTTCCAGTAGTCTCAGAAGCCTTCTGTTAAACAAAGCTACCTCCATTGTCTTTGCTACATGAATCTATTCTGTTCCTGCTCTCTGTTCTGTACTCCGTGAATGTCTTTCCACAAAAAGGAGATATTTAAGAAATAATTTTATCGGTTCAATGCATTCTCAGCCTTTTATTTTCTAATTCTGGTGCTAATAAGCACCAAAATTTGTATTCCTCTTGCCAAACACTACATGCCTTCAGGCACTGGTGTGGTTTGTATGCACGTTGCCTCTAAACCATAGTTAGCAGCCTGCATATTGCCTATTAGGTGAAGTCTAATGAGCAGTGTTATTTTTAGAAGCAGAACTATATCCTTTGATTTCTATTGTATTTTTTTTATTGCTGGAATAATTTTTGTTTGTCTTGTGCTCTGCAGCTGCATATCAAGCTGAATGCTTTGGGGATTTGTTATTCTCTGCAACAAAGCCTAATATTCCTTCCTGGTCAGTATGTGACTGCACCTGGATCATCTACTGCATTTCTAATGCCTGTAACAGATATTTCCTGTTTTGGGATTCTTTCCATTGTTCTCTGCTTTGAACTTCTCTTGCCTTCTTTAGGCAAGATGTTTAAGTGATTGAGGCCTTAGACAACCATTCCTGCATAGTGACCCATTATTTGCTCTTCCTTTACTGTGTGCAATGTACAAATGTGGAGTTTTCCAAGAGCCTTATCTTGTATAATGCAGTCCTATTTTTAAACACAATCTACATCAGTGCTACCACATCACTCTTTTGAACACATGAAGTTAAAATGTTGCAAAGCCTTGGTGGATTAATCTAAATTATTTTACAATTATTTCTTCTTGATTTAATTTAATTAATTAACTGCATGTAAGTGTGATTACAAGTGCTTTGGAGTAATTGCTGTCTCTTCCTAAGTGTTTGTACAGAATCTAAAACAATGAAGACAGTCCTATGAATAGTAATAAACTTAAGGAAGAAGGTTCAGTTGTATATTTCAGTGAAATTTTTATGATATCTTTTTTATCTTTTCTCTTGGCTGTAAAGTGTGCAAATACATTAATAAAGACAAATAATATACGGTTACATGCAGTGATTTAAAACCCCAAAGTGAAAATTTTCATTTCTTTATTCCCACAGCGAACAAGGAAAAGAGCTTAAAATTCAAATAACTCAGTGTTTTTTACTTCACCTAATGTTAAATTAGTAAATAAGAATACACCAATATTAGAGAAGTCTTGAAATTCTGTTCAGATGAGCACTTGCTACCCCCTATTAAGAACAAAAGAGAATGAGAAAGATAAAATGTGCTAGAATAGTTGTGAAGACAAAACATATTTAGTTAATGAAAAAGAATTTAAAAGGAAGAATATAGCTATATATAGAAGTGGTAAGTTGAAACTACAAAGAGAATTGAAGTTTCTCTGGATATAATCACACAGGCTGAATTCTGACAGAGGTATGTGAGATATTAGGAAGATATAATGAATTATGAGTGGTCAGGAGTGAAATATTACATTTCTCCAGAAATGGAATTCTCCCTAATGCAGAGGTAAAAATGCTTTGAGGGCCAGGATTTGAGTCATCCTTTTTTCTTTCCTCTTTGCTCTACCTACACCCCCAGTGGTCAGGGACTTAAGTGGGATTTACCTGTGTGAGAAAAGATGAAAGTAACAAGAACTAGTATTCTTAAAAATGATCCATCCATCTGACTTTGTCACACTTAATTTATGAAACTTGACATAGTTGGGAAAAATGAAAGAATCAAGTTGTGTTCATTCTGGCTAAACACATCTAGTAAAACAAAGTCTAGTAAGTGCTTCACATTTTGATTATCTTTAGTACAGTAAGAAGAGTGAAATACACAGATGATTACACCAAAAATTTTTAAGACAGTGTTGCAGCCTGTTAGCAGACAGGCAACACTTTTTAAATTTTTAATTAAAAGATTAAAAAAATGTTCCAAACCGAACATCCGAACTGCACCCATATAATGACCGATGATTCTTCCAATTTTCTTTGAAATATAAAGAAAAAAATCTTCAGGTTGCGGGGGTGTTGGAGGGGTAGGATTAATGAAATTTGTTCCAACCATAGATATATTGTTCAAAAACTAAACAGAAGCCACAAATAAGGAGCACTTTTCATATATCCGTTGGTATATGGCCATTTACTGCTAGAACTGATATTGTTAACCCATTTCTAGTTCCAAATGCCCTTTTTCATGAAAAGGCAAATTACATTTGCGTCTAGAAAACATAAATGGCTGTAATCAAATGGAGATTGTTGAGAGCATATCGCACCAAATGTATATCTGGTTATGTGTAAATGGTGGTTACTGGTTTCTCTGGGGTCAATGAGCTTGTCACCAGCTTTGTGCTGAGCAATGTGCTTTGTGCTCAGCAGCATGCTTAGCTCTGCCTGCCCTGGGGAGCAGAGCATATGAGATAATTATGTTGTTCTCTTAGGTCATTTTAATCATATGTAAACACAGCACGAATATTTCAAACTTCCCATGCTTCTATTTATCATGAGGAATGCTCTCTTCTCCATTAACAGCTGGGCAACCCACATTTCAGACAGGCAATCTAAAAATTCGGCTTGGGGTACAACATCCACGTAGCTGTGTCCTGGAGTAATTTATATTTAAAAGGAAGAGAAAAAAATAGGAGGGCAGAGGTCAGTGAAAATCCAGTAGGTTTACAGGCCTTTGCTATTTTGCTGTTCAACCAAATGGCGACTTTCACCATATGTGTTTTCATTCATGTCTATCCTTTATACTTGGCAGGGCTTCCATCTCAGCCAGACCCTCGTGAGCAGGACGCAGAGAAGAAAGATGGAGCGTGGACAACCCAGGCAACAGTGAGCAACAGATTTGTCTGCACAGATTATCCCTTCTCTCATGCACATGATTGTCTTAAGTACACATAAATAGAATTTTTTCCCCTCCAGCCTTCTGTCAGACTATCACTTCCAGTATGACCCAGCCTCTAAGGTACTACACATTTAGTCATGTATTAGAGAGAAAAGGCCTGTTTATCACATCACATGATGGGTTTATGGCATAAAATAGCATCTGGGGAGGGTGTCCTTGCTAAATCAGATGCTGATTGCAGGTAATGCTAACCCATGAATTCAGGAATTACAAGCACCATCCCGCAGAAGAGTAAGATGGGGTGCAAAAAGCAACCCTCAGACATAATATATGAAATCTGATGTTGTTATTCCCCTGTGTGTTCATCTAACAGCCGGTGTATTTCTTTAGGCCTAGTGACACAGTTTTATTTTGTTGCTATATGCACGTTTCAGATAGAAAGGAAGCAGGAAGGCACTGGTTTGTGGAGTCTAATCTCACCCTGGTACACTTTGAGCAGAGGTAATGCGAGTGGAAATGACTTAGTCATGAGCCAGCCAGGGCAGGAATCAGATGCTCCAGCTCACTGCAGAGACAAATGTTTCTGACAACATTTAGCTGGTGCAGACCATCAGTTCTTAGAGACCAGGATATTCACAACTAATCCAGCTGAAGGATCGGCTAAAGAATTTTTTCCAAGTGCACCTTGAGTGCACAGCCACTGTGACATAACTAACAGCACTGATAGTGTTTACAGGCAAGTTCCAACACTGTAAAGCGTGAAATGTATGTGTCAAATTTATTATGCTTCCCTTGCCTGGAGCTGATTAGTGCAAATTAATATTTCACACTAATCAGCATGAGCAGTAAGCACACAATTTGGATTTACGGAATTCAGCTGATTGCATTAAAAATGTATTCAGGCTATTTTTGCATTGTGCAAATAGAGAAAAAATATCTGAGCTGTTTCCAGTAAGGGTTTTTTGATAATATTTCTAGTGTTAATATTACATTTTGTATAGCCATACACTGTTGACATGATAGTGGCTTTATGGATATCCAATACTTATAAAATGTACAGTTCATATTGAATGAAAAAATTAATGCTTAGTACTTTTTATAGTCAATGATTTGTCAAATTTTAATTAAAATTATATTTTCAACATGCCTTTAGAACATGCAAACAGCTAATGGGCTATCTGAAAGTTGACCCTGAAACTGCTTAAGAAACTCACTTCTCAGGTAAAATAGTTATTTTTGGCATTATGAAAATAAAACAGTATTCTCACTTAATCTGGATCAAGCAACACTTACATCAGTTTCCTGCTGTGAAGAAGAAATAAGGAAGACCACTTGCCATATTAAAGACTACATGAAAAACCTACCTGTTCACTCAAACTTTCCCAAAACAGCAGATCGCAGATTTCAAAGCCCAAACAAAACCTCATGCAGATGTCCCCATCAGTTTTCAGGAACATATAATTCAGTATGATTCCTGGGAAAGTTACTATGGAAGTTCTCACTGTCTTCTGTGGGAGCTGGCTCAGGTGAAGCATTTGCAGAATTTAATTTAGCTCACAGCTCTTGCAGTTGTCCAGAAAATCTTTGCAACATTGATTTCAAATACAATTGGATGGCACAGGAACTGTTAGACCAATTTTTAGATACTGTATTGGATTTCCAACAAGAAGACATTTGAGCACTTTGCACTAATTAAAAATACACACACACACATACAGAGATAGACATTTTTATAAATTAGGAATTAACTTCTGGAAACTAAACGAAACATTTTTTTGGACCAGTCTCCCATAATGACTACAGCAAATTATGCCTGCACAGCAAGAGGTTGTATTGTCTTCTGTAGGTCTGGAAAGTGATGACTCCATATTTTAAACCAGTGCCAGGATTCTTCCAGAGCCATTTTCTTCCTTCCATATGAACTTCTTGAGTCCATTGGATTAGCTTTGAATTTACTGTGGTATACCATGAAGAGAACCTGAATCTCAGTTGGTGTGGTGCCACACACTGATAGCCCAATGTTTAGTATGTAACTTGTGAGTTTGGTGATGTCTCTGAGTTATACCTAGGAAATAAAGACCTCTGAGGTTTGTCTAAGGGCAGTATACATTCATAGGCCATGGAATGTACTCGGTGTGGTGGCTTTATATCTCAACCTGAAACATTTCTTTTTTGATTTGGTTTTTGTTTATGAGAGACAATTCTTAAAAACTTGCTGAAGTGTAAAACCCTCAAATCAATAGATGGAGCATTCTACAAAGAACTATTGCATCTCTCTTTCATCAGAAAAATAAAAGATGTCTGTATCAGGCTTGTTGGATGCCAACCCAGAATCCCACAATGCTCCTCCCCAAATGTGGATTGCTATGTTGTGCAATGGCCCTGAGCAATCTGCATCTCATTATGAGGCTTGCTTTGTACCACAAAACCCAAACAAATATATTTCATTACATAATAGTTATTCATAATGCACATTCTACCATAATCAGTTATATGAGATCTCTTCAATTTTCTTATTTGCTGATCCAAATCCACCATTGCTGTTCCCTCTGATTTGCTAAGTAATGCATATAGGAAATTATGCAATTAGGCTTGTCAGCATGAAGAACTTGTAATGTTCTTACATATACCATAATTGCATCCCATTTGTCAACAAATGACAACTTTAATAAGAGAAGTGCTCACATCATATGAAATGTCCACATACTCCTTTAATAAACACTGATTGAAAAATTTACTGCCATAGCAAGAAGCTTTAGGACTTTAGTGTGAGGAGGAGAAAAGTTCAACCATAATTGGAAACATATGTCCAGAAAAAAGAACCCAGCTCTCCACACTGTCAAGTCTTACTGCTAGTTCAAATTTAGGCAAGTACATATAGTAAAGTATGTTAAACCTGGAAACCTGGCTTTATGCATGGCCGGCAAACCCTGTTAGAACTGCTTGAAATGAAGTTGTGATAGAGTGCTGTGTATGCTCTGGATCCAAGCAAAGTTAATGTATTGTGCTCTGTATTATTTATTTTCATATTATATTTTATGTTATTTATTTTTGTTGTAATGATTTGTTATGTACTCCCCTGTTCTCCTGAGAAATGTTGTGTTCCAAGGTTTGTCCCTGCCCCCCTTCCCTGTCAATCCTCCCACACTCCTCCCAGACCCCTCCTACACGCCCTGCCTGTCATTCGATTGTTCCTCCCAGATTCTTGAGAGTTCGGGTAAGGGCATCGAGTGATAGGGCAGGAACCGTGGGGGTTCCTCCCTTTATGTTCTCATTGGTTTCTCTGAATGTCCCTCCAACCCTGTTCCACTCCCACCTTGTCCCTCGTTGGATGTTGGTTTGTCTCCTCCCTTAGTCCCTCCCCTGCATTTAATCCCGGAGCTCACTGCCCCGGGTGGCTCGGCTGGAGCAGCACCCCTGAGGTTCCGATGTCCCCACGTGGGACTGAATAAACACCTTGGACTTTTCCCTCCAACTGAGTCCGACTCCTCCCTCTGTCTTCAGCGAGGTCTCTCCCGTCATAAAGGGAAAACCTTCTTGGCCACTCCTCTGGTTCCCAAAATCCTGAGGAGTATGCCTTGACTGATACAGTGTCAGAGCTAGCCTGAGTGGACGGAGCGCTGCTCTGAAAAGGACACAGCAAAAGTTAATATTTGTGCTTTTGTAGACTGTTGACCTTTATGCAGCTCTCATGTTCATTTGTGTGTGCCAGCGAAAAGGAGACAAGGTGCCTTCCTGCCATGGGTTCCTCTCCGTGCTTGGCACGGTCAATATGAATTGCTGCGGCAAACTTTGAATTTGTCGTTTGGCTGAAGTTTCCTATTTTACATCTCGACATGATGATGCAGGTGGTCACAAGATAAACTGTTGTTACAATTGCAGCCCTGCAGCACACCATCCTATGCAGACTTTCTATGTAGAAAATAAGAATTCAAGCTTTCACAGAGAGTAGGAGAGTCAGACAAACAAACAACTTTTCATGGTGTTCTTGGGAATGCAACACCCACCTTCTTCAAGTGCTTTGAAAATCCTAACATAATTTATTAATCTTTAACATGTTTATTGAATTCTCTGTTAGAGCATTGTAAGAATAAGCTACAAAAAAGAATTTCGACCATGACATTCATGCTTCCAAATGGAAGGAAAAAGATATCAGCAGACTAAAGTTTTAATGAGAAGACAATTAATGATTAATTAGTCTCCAGCAAATAACAGTATAGTTGATGAGCGGTTATGTGATAATAAAATAAGAATGTATGTACAAAAGGAACTGTCCATCATGTTTAACCTTAGTATAGTTAGAGTAAAAAGGTTAAATTGTATTGATTAATCAGCTTTATTTATTTATTGTAACAAATTGAAGAGAAGACTCTGAAGCTGAATAAAATTCCTTATCTTTCCCCTGTGTTGGTAGCTCATCTCAAGTGTTGGAGTCCTTGGGGTATCCTTCAGATAGCTATTGGAGGATTTTCTAGTTTTAAACATATAACAAGTTGTCTTTTGGACATTGTAAAAGTTGTGGTCTGCTGTAAAACTCATTTTGTATTTATCCATGCCCATGTAATCGAATAAGTAAAAAGAAAACACTGTGGAGCCCTCAGGGTTTCTTTACTGCTGTGGATGCTGGAAGACCGAGCTGATTACTGTGAAAAGAGGCTCTGGAATCTTTAAATAAAGCCACTCTGGTCACAGCTGTGCCATGGATGTTGGTCAGGATGGTGGCTCAGGATTAATGTGATCACTCTGAGAGCTAAGAGCAAACCCCATATCCTGTGTTAATGCATTTGAACAGGATCCTCAAAGGTCAGGATGACCAGCACATGCATTAAATTATTTTCCAAGTACATTTGCTGCAAATGCATGAGTTGGCCTCCTTTTCAAATGGGAACAATTATGTCATGTTTGTGTCTAGGCTTCTGTACATCATAAGGAATAATTTAAATGCACATGCACTTTGATGGACCAGTGCTCATTTCAGCATGTAAAGTCTGAATGCAAAAACAGGTAAATATGTGGCAGCTTTGGACAGGTAACCTAGTAATGCAGGTAGAAAACAAGAATCACATATACAAAGCCACAGTCTGAAGGCTTATGAATGGTGAAATGAAGCTTCAGAGCCTGGTGTCTGAAGATTTACACTTTCATGGGCTCTGAGAGGAAAAGAAACAGATCCCTAAGCAGAGATACCAAAAATACCTTGATTCATCTCATCTATTCATTTATCATAGCAAGCAAGCCTTAAAAATTTACAGAATACACCCAAGCAATACCAAATCTATAGGTTTTATTTATTCAGTCCTTCCTGAAAATCAGAAGCATTGAAGAAATCTCTGAATAAACTTGATATGTTGGGGCACCCAAAATCACTAAAAAACAAAACAAAACAAAACCAAACAAAACCAAACCAACAACAACAACAACAGCAAAAACAACAACAAAAAACACTTGGGAGTAAAACTGTGAGATCAAGAATATTTATTTATAGAAAAAGAACATTTTACTAAGTGTGGAGGTAATTTTCAGTGATTGAAATTACCTCTATCCCAAGAATGCTGGAGAATCTCAGAATGGTTTGAGTTGCGTGGAAATTCAAAGATCATCTAGTTTCCACTCCCTGCCGTGGGCAGGAACACTTTTCACTAAACCAGGCTGCCCAAATGACCATCAGCCTACCTTTGAACACTCCCAGTGATGGGAAATACGCACTTTGGGAAACCTCTTCCAGTGTTTCACCACACTCACAGTAAAGAATTTCTTCACCATATCTTATCTAAATCTCTCCTCTTTTAGTTTAAACCTATTACCCTTTGTCCTATCATTACATCTCCTTGCAGAAATAGAAACGTGAACATAAATAATGTATAGCATCAACTGTACGAATTTGAAGACTTCTGTATTAAAAGAATATATTCTGGAAGCAAGTAATCTGAGTTAATTTGTGCATGAAAAGTATGTTTTAACTTTCTTATTTGTAGGCAAAATGTGGAAATTGATGAAAACCTCTCAGATGTGCTCTAAAAGGATGGAAATGTTTATAAGCTATGATACTAGAAAATTTCCATCTTGACTTTTGAACTCTTGGTATAATAATTTTGTAGTTAGTTTCTATGGTGATACTGCCCAAAGCACCAGAAACTGCAACATCAAAAAGACTGTGAAACACAGTCTAAAAGGAATAGATAACCTTTTATAAAGAAAATATTTATTTTTCTTTTTTGCATCTATAGTCTCATTGTTGGAGTGCCTCTGTTTTTAGTGTTAATTCTCTCAGCTGAATTCAACTACCTATAAGCTAATTCACAGGCAGCAAAGTCACAAGAGGAAAGCTGCACACTCCATCTATTTTTTCTGTGACTCTTCTGGTGATACAAATCATTTTCTTGAAACACCTCTCTCTGCCTCTCTCCACTAACTGTAGTGAACTCATGTAACCTATTTAGCCAGCTCAAATGGATCAAATGAATTGAACATAGGTCGACATTTGCTGGAGGCTTATAGTTATTTTTTTACGAAGAGGCCTGCTGGAGTTAACAACCACAGATTATAAAAATTGCTGTAAATATGATACTATTACAGCTTATATAAAATTATGTAGTAACTGCATATATTCACATATGTAGTTTTTTTTCTGAATAGATTGCATAACGTAAGTTTATGACCATGTGTGTGCAGTAGTTATAGTTTACTACCCATTACATATTATCACTGCAAAATTGGTTCCAAGAAGTAATTTGAATTACTGGATTTTCTCTTCCTCTCTCTCTCTTTTCTTCTCCTATTTTACTTCTATAGCAAATCTATCTTGCTGAAATTCAATAATATTAGTTATGACTATGGGGATATATGAAGTAAAAGCATGATCAACTCCCTGTTTATCAGTACAGCATTTAACTATAGTTCAATGCAAAAAAAAAAAAAAAAAAAAAAATATATATATATATATATATATCAAACCAAGCAGAATATGTATCTATTATAGGAAACATTTCTTTGTAATGAAATTGTATTTTGAAGGTACATTTTTTCTATTTGCACTTGTTTATTATTGTTGCAGTTTAAGCACAAACATTTTTAAAATAAAGATATTGTGAAAAAGGGTGAAGATAAAAGTGTATTGAAATTAATTTCTGCATTAGTTAGGTAATTCTCTCCAGTGCAAAGAAGGCGTAGACTCACAGCAGTCAGAAAGACATAATATCTGATATATTTAAGGAAGTAAAAGTGAAAGGAAAATGAAAGAGATGTGAAGATACCTGCTTTTTGAAAATACCTTTAGAATATTGCTCTTAGGCACATAATGTTCCATCTGTATTGTTTGATGCCCTGAGAACTGCTTCCACTTCTTTTAATCACCACAGTGCTCAGCATCTCTGACTTACTGTCTATTGGAAGCCTATCTGCAAACCTCCTAAAATCAGCTGAAGGAGTAAAGGTACAGAACCTGAATGGTGTGAGAGATTTGGTACTTAATTCTGAAAGTATTTGAAACCCAGTGACATCTGAAAATTTTCAGGATATGCCCCTGAAAAAATATAGATCAAGCACAGAATCAATATTTTATGTTTTGTGTTTGTTTGTTTGTTTGTTTTTTGGTTGTTTTTGGGGTTGTTTTGTTTTGTTTTGTTTTGTTTTGTTTTTAATGAAAATAACCTTAGACTACAGAATAAAGTTTTTTTATATGAAAAAAGAAATATTTTTCTTGCTTTTGCCAAATACATGTGATTTTCTTAAGTGATGCTTTTATTTGTTTATATGAAATAAAGCTGTTACATTCAAGTCTATTATACAAATGCAAATATCCTTTTCATGCAAGAAAATTTCATATTCTGATTCTGTGAAGTGCAGATGTTTTATTATGTTCTGGATGGAATTTATCTGACCAGACCTAGACTTCCAGAGAGAAAACATCCATGTTTGAGCTAATCACATTACCTACCCTCTTTGTAGCTGAGAAGAAAAGAAGTAAATTTATGTCCTTATAATGTCAGATCATTGCATCCTAGGATCATTAAGGCTGGAAAATACTTCTAAGGTGATGAAGTCCAACAATTGACAGAATACCACCATGTCCACTTACCCATGTAGCAAAGTGCTACATTTGCTCATTTTTTGAATGCTTCCAGGGATGGTGACTCCATCACTGTTCTTGAGAGCCTGTTCCACTGCTGAATTTCTCAGTGAAGAATTTTTTTTCTAATATCCAACCTGAATGTCCCTTGGTACAACTTAAGGCCCTTTTCCATATTGTTAGTTACCTGGGAGAGGAGACTGACCCCCACCTCACACAACCTCCTTTCAGGTATTTGTTGAGAGCAGAGTTGTAAAGAAATGTCCATATTTACAGATGACTCATGCCCTAAAAGTTTTTCCACTGTCCAACTACAGTAAGAGAGATCCCAAAAAGACTGGTGAAATATTGATACCTAAGGTTAACTTGGGTGAGTCACATCCTGAGTGAAGAGTCTTGATTTTACCATGTCAAGCAACTTGCACCTTCATGCTCTATTTCCTAATCTCTTACTTTCCCTAAACTATTTTCTTCTCTTATGAGCTAATTCTGAAGAGGATGGAAGATATAATGAATTCATCCTCAGTCATCCTGTTTCTAAACCTTATCCCATTAGAAAACACAGCAGTGCAAGCCAGAGGTGACTGCAGTTACAAACTACTCATGTTAGACAGCTGCCACATCTCCCAGTGAGCACGTTTAACACACTGAATACTAAGCTATGTTTGTATACAGCCTGTTAGAATTTCAGGTATTTCATTCCATTTCAGCAGTTCGTCCCACCCTGAGGCATGAGTTGCCTTGGGAGGTGTCAGTGTCTCTTTTCAAAGACTGCAGTTTGAGCCAAGGCTTTGGGCCAGATGAGATGAAGATACCATCCCCCAAGAGAGTTTGTTCTCTGTCCACAGAACCAGGACCCAAACAAAGGCAATGGATGGGGAAAGAGGGTTCTGCCCCTCTGTGGGGCAGGAGGCACAGAGGACCAACAGGCTGCTGTGCAGACTCTCCTTGCTTCTAGTGATGAGGGGCCTCTGTTGAACTCCTTGCCCCTAACTGACACATCACCTACTTCTCTCTGATTTCTTTATAGGGAATGATGAAATGTAGTTCCTATAAAAAAGAACGTGTGATGATTTTTCCCCTAATTTTGCCAATCTCTACAGAAATGTTTGGACTGCTGATGTGCACAAAATTCGTTAATGTTCTATAAGATAGCAGAACTGCATCTTGTAAAAAACTCTGGAAGAAATAAGGTCCAAGATACATTTTAGACCTTCAAACTGCCTAGCTGTAAGTTATATGTGATTCAGGCCTAGGTCTTTTTCACTAGTCTTGGGTTAACAAGCTGTTTTATCAGTTTATTTCCTACTTTTATTTCAGTACTTTTAAAAATTATATTCTTCAAATATTATGGTGATACAGATGGCTGGTAAAGATATGTACAAAAAATAAAATTAAATATATTTAAAGGAAGAAATACACAATGCTGGTAAGAAAAATATGTCTGAAAAGTTATATATTAATCTGGAACAGCAACTTAAAAGAGTAATATGTGATTTGAAGTAATGCCAGAGTCTAACACAGAACAAGATGTTATTTTGATTATTAAGCCGTAGTGTAGATTCTCCAGGATAAGAATTGCTTAGTTGCATAGCAAATACTGTTCAATTGTGAAAACTGTCTTTAAAAAAATCAACATTTTTGTGAAAGAAAAGCAGGCTCTATTCACACAATAGTATTTTTCTCTCTAGCATTTTTACAGGTGTGAAACTGAATGCCTACAGAAGTCATTGAGAAATTTTCCAGGCAAGAGGAATTTGCAGGTTCAAGATATCTCACACATTCATGAGTTCATTTTCATGCACTTGGTTACCATTTACAACCTGGCCCTAAGCTCATCAGATAAAACTTTTGCTGAAGTGAAAACTTGTGTTTGTTTTCAGCAGGTGCAGGATGTGATCCACATGGGTAATAAATGTGTGATTTACAGACACGAGCTGTAGCGCTCTATAGAAATATCCATGAAGAAAAACCATTATGTGTGAGGATACTCCTTTTATTTCAGCCTGTCTACAGGAGCACATATGCTGCCTTCTTCATTCTTAGCAGCAAGGTCATTTCCCAAAGGACACAGAACAAAAAAAATTGATCTACAAACATCTCTTAGAGCAGTTACTAAATATCTAGCCTTGAAAATCACTTCTAAAAGTAGAGGATGTATTGTGTTATTGTATATTGTATTTTCATCTTTCACTACCAAAGTCAATATTTCCACTACCATCAGTCAAAGAATTGTTCTGGGTCCAGCTGTGTACATTCAATCGCATAAAAGACATTCAGGTGTTACCAGGAGATCTATTATTTATTGAGCCTTTGTCTGAGAAAAAAAAAAAAAAAAAGGAGGGGAAAGCCTTTTCAGTTAATTAAGAAATTTGATACTCGAGGATTTAGTGGTTTAAATACGGTTAAAATGTATTTTAGGACACATTATGCCATCAACCAAGAAATGGCAAATCTGAGCTGAAAGCAAGGACTGCACATCTGGTAACTGTAGCCGCAGCTGGGTGAGGCTGGTTTGGCTGCTGCACTAAAGGACAGGCAGGAATTCAACTACGGGGGATATTGATAGCGTGAGGAGATTAAATTTGTTGCAGAGCTTAAATGTGATGCAGAAAACAAGTGTAAAGGAGAATTTAGAAAAATATTTACATAAAAATGTGGGGATAGGAGTGGAATGGAAGGAAGCAAATCCCTTCTGAGTGGTAGAGGAACAAGCACATAAAACAAGTAGAATTAGCCACTCTATCTGTGCATCTGTGCACATGTGTGGGGGGAGGAGTTTGCAGTCTTCTAGGGGAAAAATGTCTAAATTTCACTGGAAATATTACATAACCACAAACACAAATACTTAAATTTTCTATTTAGAGGCAGCAAAAATCCAAGATCTAGAGGGAATAAGGTGTGCTGAGAGGTGTCACTTCGTAGTTTATGCTTCCTGTATTCTGTGTAGCTTATGCTTCCTGGATTCTGCCTTGTAATCTGTCTGAATGACATTTCTTTTGTTAGTCCTTTGTCCTCAAAACGTAGTAAAGTATTTTCTCTTGAGGCAAGAAAAATTAGAGTTCTTTTGACAGTACTAACAGCTAAATATTTGCAGGTTTACCCGCCTTTGTTAAGTCTGGGGAACTTTGGAAAAGAAATCAAAATATTTTCCACAAAGGGGAAAAAATGGAAAAACCCCATTGTTATTATTTCAAAATTTCTAACATCAGGCACAGCAACAAGACAAAGATACCTTTGCCAGCAAATCAACCGTGTTTGTGAGCACTGGCCCTGACCTCAACTGCACAAGCTGATGCAAATATGTGGGGATTTTATCCTTTTCCAAGGGAACTGTGGGTGAGGCTTCTACTATCTCTTGTGCCTTTGCCACAAAGTCTGGTGGAATTTAAGTTTTTTGCTTGTTAACCTAGCAATTTCCCTTCCCTTCCCTTCCCTTCCCTTCCCTTCCCTTCCCTTCCCTTCCCTTCCCTTCCCTTCCCTTCCCTTCCCTTCCCTTCCCTTCCCTTCCCTTCCCTTCCCTTCCCTTCCCTTCCCTTCCCTTCCCCAGGAATTTCCAGTGTTAATGACACTAGGAAGAATCAGAAGGTAGGTAAGAATCAGAATACAAAAAACCTCCACAACTTATTACATATAAATATTTTAAATTTTCTGCCAATCTTCTTATCCTGTAGTTCTCATTCTTGAATGCTTTGGATTACCAAGGAGAATTATTCCCCTCTGTTTAACTTTAATAACTGGAGAACATTAAAATGTTATTATAGCTCAGTTTCCAGCAATATATTTGATTGAAAGCAATAGGTGGGGCACTGAAGCTGGAATCCATTTCACACAGGAGCAGGGCGCACTTCTGCTCACTCTGCTTGACTGCATCGTCCTTGTAATGTGGCAATCACAGCATGGACTGGAGGGAGAAGCCAAAGCCTCTAGCACCTCATCTTGTAGCCACAAGATCCAAAAAGCTACAAGAGTAGACACCAGGCAGGGCTGCCCGGTCCTCCCTCCCTCTCCTTCCCATGGGAGCTGTCCCAGCACTCGTGCTTGCTGTGGGAGCCTCACCTCCCTGCCCGCAGGCGCCTCCAGGGATGCTGCACTCACTTTGGGCTAACCCCAAAGATCTCTTGTACCAGACACGTTCAACGTGCCCCATCCTCTGCCGAGTCCATGAGGAGAGCCCCAGGCTGTGAGCGACAAGCTCCACCTTCCAGCAGCCCTGGTCTGGCCTCTGCTGGGCTCTGACCCAGCCCAGCTGTCTCCAAACTTCATTACAAAAGGATGAACCTCGAGAACAGTTTCACTGTCGAGTTCTAGATGGTATATCTAGACCTGGAGCTTCAGCTTTAGAGGACATGAATTTCAAAAGTGCCAAATTCATTTTGAAAGCTACTGGGATGAAGGGATTGACAAGTGCAGGTATTTGGGTACGTAAAGGCACAGGAAAACATCCATTTAGGATCCAGAACTAATGATACATCCAAATCCTGTGGAAAGCAAAGTGACCTAGCTAGGCACCTAGGCATTTCTGAAATATTCAACTGTTTTTTTAGCACCTTATCATCATGATTGTTTTCTATAGCACCTTGGAGGAATAAGTAAATGCTTTTTCTCTTCCTCCCCAGATTTCCATCTAGACCAACAAAGAATAATTACTTACTTGCAGGTTATTATTTGTGTTGCAGAGTTGACTAAAGGCCAAGTGCATTATACAAAATAATAGATGATCTCTCTCTGTAGATTTTAAATTAATATTTTTTTCTATGTATGTATGTATGTATGTATTTACTGAACATAATGTAAAGAGAGTTGTACTGGGTCAGGCGGTGGCCACAGGAATATTTAACTCTGTGAAGCTGCAGACAGTAATTTCCCGTTTGGTGGGTTGAGTGACTGGAGCACACAACATGATGTGGATGAGCATATTTCTGGCTTAGAGCAGATGGCAGAAGATAAAATGTAAATATGTTTAAATCACCAGGAGTTTCCCCCCACAATCATTATGTTATTATATTTCAGTCTTTCAAAAAGCAGTTTACCTTTTATCAGCTCCTGTTAACTAACAAACTATATCATCATGCAAATAGAGAAGACAGCTGTTTGAGTCACAAAAGATAAATATCACCTGAAACAGCTATTGTTTTGAGTTCCTGAGTCTACTAAATAGATACCTTCCGTGCATATAAATAATGCAACCCAAAGTGAGTCCAACAATACACTGGAAAAGTAACTTGTGTAATTTTCAAAGGAGAATATTCAATCTGTGCAAACAGACTACCATCTGTAAACAACAACATAAATAGGAAGTGTGCATCTGATGTGCCTTCTCGCCAGAACTGACACTTTAGGGTGATGTGTACCCTCAGAGCCTATAGGAGGACATTTTCAAAGCATTTATTTTCACAGTGAGACTGGGAAGCTGAGGGTCATTTCCAGTTGGGACAGGTTTTTAAGATGATGTAATTGACTGAATGGAATCAAGCCCTTAAATTCCCTTAAAAACCCATCTATTAATTTTTCACTGTCAAATTCACAGTCAAAAGCAAATTAATTCACTTTTAGAGTTAAACAGAACACTGCTCTTCTATGGGGCAGGACATTTTTAGAAGATAAATGCTAAACAACCACTATTACTTTAAATTTTCAAGACATAAAAAGCCCACTTGTAAAAATTCTTTCGATTTACAAGGGGCTTGCATTACACAAGACTGATAAGAAATAGATTAAAAATTAAACATTTATGACCCAAGGAACTGCTGAGCAGACTTTGCTCTGAAGAACATCTGTAACAATAAACCCCAGACTCCTGAAATTTAAATTTGCCTGTTGTACTTGCTTAATTACTGTGCACGCTAACTATTTAGTCTCTGATAGGGTAATGGTGCAATTGTGGAAAATACTATTCCCTTTAGGATTTTCATATATAATTTCTAGAGGGAAGCATTCCCATCTCGACATGCACACACAAGTGCCAGTACCATTAATGGAAGTTATGTGCACCATGCAAAGGGAGAGCACACTCCTGAGTATGTAACTAAATCAACAAACCCCCAGTATTACCATAATGCTAGAGGTAGGACCAGAACAAAATATTTAGAGATAAAGAATAAGCACAATTTCAGTCTTACCATATGTTATAATGGTGATATTATCTTCTGTCAAGGGACTCTGACTACCCTTGATAAATCAACATTATAGAACTAAAGCACAATGGAATAAAATGATGTTGTTACTAAGTGTATAAAGGCTGTTTCAGTTTTACCTTTGTCTTTACTTGATGACGAACAGCATCTCAGAATCACAACACAATATCCTTACTGAAACTTTCATCCTGTTCCTAATTTACACTTTGCTCTGGCAAATTGCTTTTGCACCCATGCTCAGGCCATTTTTACTCTAACACAGGAGTAACAAAGTGAAAATGGGAATTACCCTCCCTTAATCACAAGTTCTGCCTACAGATATATTGAACCTGTGTGACTAAAAGCTTAACCACAGCCATCCAGTATTTCTTTTATATATTTTTAAGGAGAATTACAAATTCAAATTAGATTATGAAGCCTTTCCTAAGGTTAATTTCAGGTATTCTTTTTTACAATGCCAAAACTAATTTTTTACTCCATTTAAAAAAAATCTCTAATTTAATTAATTGCTCTGAAATTGGCTTTTAATCCCCTTATTTGTGTTAACAGCTCTTATTAAGTCATTACCTTCTTGCCTTTGAGTTATGCACAGTTTAGTACATACAGATGTTTTATATGAAAAACACGCATGGATCATGTTTCTGAGTATACAATTACCCCACATAAACTGATATTTTGGAAGGGAAATGGTATAAATCATAGAGAGCAAATAGTTTTCTGGTTCAATGTCTTCAGTTTTACTGATCAGACATCAATAACAGAGATGCAGCTTCATGTTCAAACCCATCAATGACACTGATTTTACTTCCTGAGGGTTTGAAGGGGACAGGTATGAAGTATACAAGACATACAGGGTACATAGGTGTACAAGACAGGGCTTTTTTTAACTGTTAGCCACCTGAAAAAAAGAAAGTTTCATACTTTTATGTGTGAAATGTGAAATTGAGTTTAAGATAGGTGTCTAAGTAGATACTTGTTTCTAGTAGCTAGTTTTTAAAGCAATGCTTGGAGAAGAGTGAAATAGAAGAAAAATGTAAATTAAAAAAAAAGGACTTTGAAAGATCCTGAGGAACAAACATGTTGATGGGTTATTAGGTGCATACTTTCTAGTGAATCTTCTCAGAGTAATGTAGATCACTAAGGTCCTGAATGGGGCCCACATGGAAAGCCATAAAGTGCATCTCTAAGAAGAGCAACTCTGTATTAAAACACAGTTAGTAAGCTTACAAAGATAGCAGTGCTTTTGTTATTTTGTATAGAGTTCCTAATTGCAAAGCACATTCTGATTTATTATAAAGACTATGATTAGATTAGGCCAAACAAATCAATATGTCTTTAATTAGTGGCATGGCTGCTTCTTCACTATGCTCCATGCTAACACCAAAGCCTAATTTTGAGTTTAGCATCCCAAGGTTGTTCTCCAGCACTGAAACTTCAGCTTTGTTTCACATACAGAGGAAAACACTATTCCAGAAAAAAAAAAAAAAAAAAAAAAAAAAAAAAAAAAAAAAAAAAAAAAAAAAAGAGCATTTTGGTACATTAATAGTAAAATAATCATCATTTATGCCTCATCCAATAGCTGTGGGCATGCAATTGCTTTTCAACAAAGTACTAGCTTGCATTACTGCTCATTGGATAATATTTCATATTAATTAGTATTGCAGCCTTCTAGCCTATTTCTAAAGATGTTATTATGTGATTGGATACCACTGAGTCACCTAATCGATGAAACAAAAATTACTAACACAGAACAATTAATGGCAACTACTCAGTCATGTTAAACTAGGAAAACAAGAAAGGTCTCACTTAACTCGGTGTGCCCAGACAGTTACCACACTCAAATATTTATATTAATGTATCATCAGAAAAGAATATTTCCCAGTTGCAGAATTTTCCTTCTAAACAAGTAATCATTACTATGATAGTAAGCAATTTTAGGACAATAGAAAATTGTGACACCAAAGAAACAGGAACACGTGTGTTCTAAATAGTAAACAGTGTGGATGTATATATTTGTATGTTTTAAATAGATACAGTCACATGCACCTCTGTGATTAGTGCATGCAGAGGTCCCCCAGAAAGAGATGTGGTGCCTATTTGGTAATTTTGGTGAGAAACCCTTTCCTTTAGGCTTGCAGAACGTGTTCCATTGGCTCATTAACAGATCAGAGCACCATGCTGCCAGAGCAATGTGTACAATTCAGCCAAATAACTCTGAATGTGTGCTCATTTTTTGCCCGCTCTGTGATTGGAGACAGAGATATGATTCTTCTAGGGGAAAAAAAAAAAAAAAAAAAAAAAAGGCATGAGATTAAAATTGTGCCCAAGCCACAACCATAAAAACATTGCCACTGTTTGCAGAGAGATGTTTCAAAGAGATAAACAGAGCAGAGGGGTTATTCAGAGGATATTCAGGATCCCGAAAGTTTCTCTCCTGCCCATTTCCTCTGCAACTGAATCTCTTCTGCCCCTGATTCACATAAATTAGGGGCTCATAGCACCACATTTGCTATGATTTGCTGCTTGCTTGCTCTTTGGTATGTGTCTAGTTCCTTCCCTGAGGGCCCATGAGCTATGCTATGCAAAATTATGTACCCCTCCTCTCTAGCTCCAAGTTTACTCTCTGAATCTACTACTTCTTTTAAATTCCTTCACAGAGATTTTTTTTTCCTTCCCCTGTGCATTTCTCTCTGAGCTTGTCTCTTTAGAATCAGGAACCTAATAATTGGAAATCCCTTCTGAAATCTAAATGGTTTCCTCAACCATTGCGGCCTAGAGTTTTTAGGTGAAAGAAAATATTTTTCACAAAATAATCGACAAAACATCTTGACTGACCCTCAGTTACCTCCTTTAACTTTACAGAAACAAGATAATACTCAAAGCCTTCAAAATCTGGCTTGGAACAAAATTCAAGATTCTCTTTAAGGTTGTTCCAGGACTCATTTGTTGTGTGATCGTCCTGCTCTGCTCTGCACTGGTGTGGCCTCACCTCGAGCCCTGTGTGCAGTTTTGTGCACAGCAATATCAGAAAGATATTAAACTATGAGAGAGCATCCAAAGGAAAATAACAAAGACGAGGGGAAGCCGTATGAGGAGCAGCTGAGGTCACTTGGTCTGTTCAGCTTGGAGAAGAGGAGGCTGAGGGGAGAGCTCAGTGCAGTCACAGCTCCCTGCGAGGGGAAGAGGAGGGGCAGGCACTGATCCCTGCGAGGGGAAGAGGAGGGGCAGGCACTGATCCCTGCGAGGGGAAGAGGAGGGGCAGGCACTGATCCCTGCGAGGGGAAGAGGAGGGGCAGGCACTGATCCCTGCGAGGGGAAGAGGAGGGGCAGGCACTGATCCCTGCGAGGGGAAGAGGAGGGGCAGGCACTGATCCCTGTGGCAACAGCGACAGGACACGGGGGAATGGCCTGAAGTTGTGTCAGGGCAGGTTTAGGTTGGATATTAGAAAAAGGGTTTTCCCCCAGAGGGTGGCTGGGCACTGGAAGAGGCTTCCCAGGGAAGGGTTTCTCTTACTGTTTATGCTTGGATCAGGAGTGAGATTTTGAAGTAAACCTTCCTGTTATTGCCTCTGAGTATGCTTTGGATCACACTGCTGAGTTGTCGGAGCTCACAGACTGCAATGGAACCAAAACCTGCCTATAATTAGCAAGTAGTGTAGTCAAACAGGAATGGGTCCCCAGAGCAAATCTGCTGGTGCTGATGTTCAGTATCTGTGTGTGTTTTATGTGCATTGTCTCTGATATACAGACTGAATAAGCATGAGCTGGAATTATCAAATATAATTTAAAAAGAAGTTTAAAGAAATCCCAACTCAGCATATTTTGTGATGCCGTAATTTTTTCCAGTAGGTTTTCCTTAAGGAATTCCAGTAGAGACTTCCTGAAAAGTTTTTATTTGAAAACAGATATAAAATCCGCCCCCCCCCCCCCCCTTTTTTTTTTTTTTCTTTCCCCCTCATAAAATCATGTGTCTTATTTGTCAGGGATAGATCACGGCAGCTTGCAATTGAAGCAATGATCTCCATCTTTACTAAACCCTTTTTCTTACTGTAGTATCTTTTTGCTATGGAAAATTGTAAGTTTCTTCACAGCAGTCATGTCTTTGTCTGAGAAACAGATATTTTTAAATTTCACTATTTGTTGACAATTTCCCAAATAAACTGAAAATTACCAAGCTGACTAAGCTTTCCAAGGTACCAGTGGATAGTCATAGCTCATAGTCAAGAACAGAAATGAGAATGGACTCAGATAAAAAGGAATTATATAAATTTATATATATAAATTATATATAATTTATATACATCAGTATATAAAAGTCAAAAAAAAGAAACCTATGAGTGCAGGTGTGGCTTTATTTGACCTTGGTGTTTTGCTCTCCATGTTTGAGGTTGGCACCTTTACTAACTGCAGAAAATGAGTGTCTCAGGCTGTGTTTCAAGGGTCAACAAAACTTAGTAAATACCAAAATGGCTCAAATGCTAAAGAAAATACTAAAATTCTATATCCCTTGATTTTTAACCTGGATTTACAGGGAATATTGAGCCAGCAGTCAGTCCAGAGTCCTTACACACTGTGTCTACTAGAAGGAGCCTGATTTTAGCTCTGTATATGTGTCTTGGTCATGCTGAATTAGTGCAAAAGCCAGACAAGCAAAAGCCTTTTCTACTCCATTTCTCACAGGCAGAACAAACAGCACTGCAGGTCTCCTTCGCCCTCTCTGCAGGCGACAGCCACACAGGCAGCATGTCAAAGGGCTCAAAATATTTGCATTCATTTCCTATTTCTACCTTGAAAGTGAATCAAGGACACTTCTCAGAATTTCAATGAAAATTTTCAATGGAGAGAATGCAGATGGGGCAATTGAGTATTTAGCATTTAGGCTTTGACCTGCATTCTAGAGAGATTAGACATAAACGAGGTTTGGACATGCAGTTGTAGCAGTGAGCATACAGGCAGACTGTGCTTGTGCTCCTCCACTTAAAATGTGTTCTTGAAAGAGATGGCAAATCCCCAGAGGCACAATTCCCGTTACCCCCCAGTCTGGAGTCAGTGGCAACAACAGAGGCAGCTGTCTGCAACCCCCTGCCTGGTTTTTGGGTCATGCCCTGCCCTTTCACTCTTTATGTCAGTGGAAAAATACCAACCCTAACCAGATCCCAGTTCCTCATCCATGAGGCGGTAAAATTCAAGTTTGCATGGAAAAGTACAGACTCGCTAGAACTAGGGACCATGGGTTTGTTTCAGGTGCTACCTCTAAACTTCTTTCAGCACTATTTTTGCATAAGTCTCATCCTGCTTTCTCAATAACTATGTTCATATTGAAAAAGACTAGGCCTGGACTTTCAAAGTTTTAAAAAACAGTGGTCATTATTTTGAAGTTGGAGGTTTGTAGTGTGGCGTTGAGCATCGTTTATAGACATATTTCTGTCAGAATCTAGGCTTTCTTCTGTCACCAAATGACCCCAAAATCTTGCTGTTCCTTCTGTTAGCAGAAATACACCAGTTCTCCCAGGTCCTGCCCGTCTTCATGCACAAGCAAATCAGTGGAATTCTGAGTTTCTTGTACTGTGTTGCTCATGCAGAGAGTGACAGCATTCCACACAGTTGTTTTGGTGACTGCACTTAGATTATTCCATAAATTCATACAATGTATTAGTAGGAGCAGGTTCAAATAAAAGGTAAAACACCATTATGGAACTCTGAAATGATGTTGCGCCACAGGGCATCAAATTAATAACAGCTTTGGAAAGAGTTAAAACCTTTGCCAGGGGAACTCATTCAAATGCGCTTCATTACATCAGCTGGGAAATATTTCTGCTTTGCAAATACAACAGAAGAAATATGAGCTATTCTGCTCCCTAAAACAAAGCTTTTTCCCATTAACACCATTCACAACCATCTGTGACACACACGGCTCTGCCAGACAATGGGCATCTTGTCATTCCCTGCAGGGCACCTGTGGGGCACCTGTGGGGCCAGGTGGCCGCTTCCCTGCAACACAGGGGGGGCTGGGACACCCCAGCAGAGGCTCCAAACCACTGCCACACCACACATTTCTACTCCTGGTGGAAGTAAATCCCACTGAGTCATAAATCTGGACTCAGCAGTGTGACTGCTGCGCTCATTTTTTCACTGCACAATGCCATAGGAGATTATTAGGCTTAGCAGCTGATTTTTGCTTGTAGAATGGATCAATGATCATTGATAACAGAGTCACTTTTTTATACGCTTATTTTAGTCAACAAACTGTTGTAGCGTGGCAGCCATGATTATTCAGCTGTGCCGTAAATTGAATTTCCTTCGTCATACAAATACAAGAGTGCTTTCTTTTCTTTACTCGTTGGGTTACAATTATTAAACCTAAAAGATAACTCACATATTTACCAACACTAGAAAGAGACAGCAAGGAAAGGGATGTTTCCATTAAAAATGTTTCTTGGTTCTTTGTTTTATTCCTAGCACTTAGCTCAAGTGCAGTTTTGCTCAGAAGTCCCAGCTAAGACAGGAGTTCCTTTAGGGTTCCCTAGTGTCTAGTTATACAGACTTCACAACAGAAAGTGGCTTTCACTCCACCTTGCTGGAGTTTCCCTTCTGATGTTAGACAAAAATTTTTGAACAGTATTTCCTGTCTTGTCCTAATGAATAAGTTAATTTGTTGTAGTAAACTTTGCTCTGCTTTAAAAAACTCGTATCTTGATTGGAGCATCTTGTAACACTAACACGTTACACTAATAATATAAAATTTCTATCTAAGAAGACAATAAGAAAGAAATAAAAGTATGTTTTCCCTTTAGAAAATAGTTGTTCCGTGAGGATGTAGAGAGTGTTCTCACATGGCCAATGAAGTGTACTTAAGCAAAACCTGTCATAATAGTCAGAATTTATTTTTCTGAAGAAAATGTACAAAAACCCAAAAAATTGTTATCAAAAAGTGAAAAATAATATTTTCTTTGTAAGAAAAAAGACTCATTTTTGTATGAAGCATTTGTACTAGGCTTTTTGATGTAGAGAATTTTTCCTCTTACAGTAGATGTTTCCTGCCTATAATATATAAACACTCTTTACCAGAAAAAAAAAAAAAAAAAGTGAAAAGAATCCGCTGGTAGTTGCGAAGGATATTTCAGCTTGACTCCTTAAACTGTAGACCATGAAATAATGCAGCATTTCTTACATGACTAATTTCCAATAGGTTAATATATCAATGAATATGTCATCAATAATTCACAAATGCTATGATAAGGAAAATGCACTGGGTAAATAGCTGGCTATTTATTACTTACATTCTCAGTGTTGGTTATTACAGTTAAATGATGTAACCATTAGATATAATAACTATTCAGTCAAAAAAATGGGTTATTTATCATAAGTCCATATAGGAAAATTCAATGCAAAGATGTAGCCACTGATGGCAAGAGGAGTTTTTAATAGTATTCACTACAAAGGAAACCACAGTCCCTGCCTAAATAGCTTCTTTTTTAATGACAAAAAACCCCCAAACATTAGATGGTAAAGGCATTCCATATAAGTAAATGGATGAAGTGATATGCAGGTGCAGATAGCCTATATGCAGTTATAAACTCTTTTCTAATTGTAGTCAGCCAGTTAAGCCATTAACATGCTGTGTTTACTGCTATCTGCCTCAGTTTTCCCCCTTCTCATAAAAATGACTTAATGACTCATCTGATAAAGCCAGAAGAGACAACTCTTCACTGCACAGCTTTCAACCCACTTAAACCCCTTTGAGATGTACACATAAAATGAGCTGCATGAAGACTTTTAATATCAGGAAAGGAAATTCTGCTCTTACTGTTTTAATGGCTCATGTTTTATATTCAGTCTTGCTTCTGAGTAGCTATGTTAGATTTACTCTGGGGATGCAAAGCCCACTGTGTGCTGCATGTAGGTGACTGCTGGATTTCCAAAGCATGGCAGGGTGACACCTGGACAGATGCTGGCAGGAGGTTTCCCTGCAGTTTCCCTGCCTATCCGTCAGAGACCTGGGGATTCCTGCTGTCCTGGGACTTCACCAGTACAGCCCATAGTTCCAACCAAAGCTGAAAAGAAAAACATTCTATGCAGGAAAAAAAAAAAAAAAAAAATCAACTTATTTTTATGCATGCAAATATGGAAAATATCTGAGGAATCTAGGTTTATCTTTGAGAAGGGATAGTAGTATTGCTGCTACAGCACCATGTCTACAATTCTTTCTCACTCACAAAATGAGTCAAAATCTGTCTTCATTTACTCTTGACTTGTCCTTGTATGACCAAGTGTTTTTGGAAGCTGAATATTTCTCACATGTGCTTACAAAAGAGGAATAGTTAATTTTATTGCTTGAGTCTGAAAAGTACCTGACTTTGAGTTCCAGTTTTTCTCATAGTGCAATGTTATGTCCTAACTCCTTGTCCTTCAGAGGAAACACTGGAGGCCTGTGTTGGCAAGGGGATTGCTAATGTGCTTCTCTGCTCCATTAGCTCCTCTCCTCCTTTATTTTCCGTATTCAGTTTGTGGAATATGTGTGCTTGTTTTTTGCCCAGCCTCCTTTGGCACTGCCCCAGCCTGTGTCCCTCATGCCTCTGCAATGACACATGGTGCCCTGGGGTCTGCTAAACAAGACTAGAGCAGACCCAAACCCAGCAGCTCCTGGAAATGCTCCTTGGATGAGTGGATAGCCCAGGTGTGGAGGGACCTCAGCAGGTCTCCAGTAAAATCACCTACTCAAGGCAGGGTCAAGACAGGGGATCAGACCTGATTGTTCAGGACCTTGAGAACACTCAGGGATGAAGACTGAGCTGCATCTTTGGACAACCTTCCTCTGCTGAACTACCTCTCATATTTTTACCAGGACTTTGTACCAGAAGGGTCACATCCAAAGCCTTGCTGGAGAGATGTTATGAACAACTATATCTTGTAGTGTCAGAGATCACTCAGGAGTACCAGCCAATCTGTAACGTACCCATCTTTACAAGGTCTCAGTCAATGTTTTTATTTTAATCTCAAAATGACACTTCAATTATTCTTTCTTTGATGCTGTGGGCAAGTAAACCACCAAACGCAAGATGGTTTGCTTCATTGAGGTTTGAAGGAAGAAAAGAAATGGCCAGCTTCAGCAACAACTGGAAAAACAAAGTAATGTGTAGAACAATGAAGTAATGTAATTAGGTGAATTTTAAGAGAGAAAATGGATAAGTAACAGTGAAATTTTTGCCTTGTTCAGTTTTTTGTTTTGCCACTATGGAAAAAACAACAAGAATTTTGTATCTAGGCCATCGAAATGTCCTAGGGGTAGCCAGGGTACTGTTATTGAGGAAGGAAATGGCATCTTTTTTATTCTCTACTGTTAACACTTCTCTTTTTCTTTCACTTATTTCACAGTCCTACCTCCTTCTTCTCAGTCTCTGGATTTTTTGCCGTGGGAATTAGGAAGGAGAGGAGAGACAGAAGACTACATGTTTGAGCTGAATAGAGCTAAATCCTGAAACACAAAAAATTCTCAATTTTTTTTTTCCTCCTAGAAATGGTACTCTATTGCAAGTTTCAGCAATAGCAGGAACCTCAAAGACCCATTTTTGATTTTTGATAAACCCAACCAATTCTTCCTGATTGGTTTGTTCTTTGCACAGAAAATATGGCACTCTAACAGAGGGCCAGTGGAGGACCTGTCCACTGTATATTTCTGAGTGGCTATCTCTAATATCAATTATAATTGGCTATCTCTAATATCCATCACATTGAGGATGCTTTAAGATTATTTTTTAATGCTAACAATGATTTTTGAGATCATTGATTGAAAGGTGTTGAAAAAAAAATCCACATATACTCTAGAGGCATGATGCTGTCAGGTGAAACTGAGTCCTCCCTTTAAAGAGTACAATGCCCCAGACTGTGTATAGATAATTAACTGTCCTTCTATTTCTTTTCATCTCTTACACTAGGACTAAAATAGGACTATTTTATCTCAAGTTATTTCTCTTGAGGTATACAGTGTCATTTCAGCACTATGTGCCTAAACAAATTAGACAAAATTGTTGATGTGTATCCCAAAGAGCAGCAATGGAACTTCATTACAGCAATTATGTGTTTTATGACCTCTTTTTAAAATATGAAATAGATAGTTAAACCTTAATTTAAGTTCAAAAGACAGTTGAGTGCATATGGCAAAGAAACCTGAAGGAAACTCAGTTGAAGCAAGTTAAGAATTGCATTTGGTCATGTTAAAACTAAACCAAATTATCTGGATCAGACTACCCTACCATACTGACTGTTTCTACCCCTGAAGGCACATGGTAAATCACATCTACTGACCCCACTACACAAAGAAAGGAAGTAGGAGCCTCTGGTTAGGGTTCCAAACTCCTCAGAATGGCTTAAAGGGAAACAAACATCCTCCCCTTACAAGACACAACCCAGTCTCTGACATGTCTAATTAACTTTCATTTTAGAGTCTTCAAATATCATCACTTGCGATTTATTTTTTGAAACATTTCCTTAATTCTGGCGGTGTCTGCTGTGTTTTTGTTATTAATGATCTATCAGATTGCCACTGACAAAATACCTTGAGGGATTTGTAAGATACTCTGAAGTTCACAATGAGCAAGAGCTCAGTGAGAGAGTGGTGGAGAATATAGGTGTCAGGGACAAAGATATGAGCAAAAAGTAGAAGGATACAAGTGAATCAAAATGAAATGGAGCAGGGGTGAGAAAGATGAAATCAGAAAATCACAAATTACTTAAAGAGTATTTCACACGCTTTTTTTTGCTACCCAAACACAATATATTTTTACAATCATATCTCTGTACATCTTTAGTGTTTTAAGATTGCATATCAGAAATCACTTTTAAATATGATAAAGGATAGAAGAGTTTTCAAGTGGGGCAGAGTAAACTCATGAAGGACCTAGGGTAATAATATGATATTTGTGATTTATTCTTAGGTAGATTTGTGCCATTTTTTGCATCTACATTGAGTCAGTAGAGTTATAAAGGAAAACTATAATCACAGGTGGCAAGCCACACTGCCCAACAGGTAATCTCACGTGAATAATCCAATATGCTGCAATGAGACTGACCATAGAATCATGGAATGTTTTGGTTTGGAAGACACCTCAAAGATCAGCTGGTTTCAAACCACTGCCTCAGGCAGGGACAGCTGTGACTAGATCAGATTGCTCAGAGCCCCATCCAACCTGGACTTGAGCACTTACATTAATAAAGAAATATAAAGAAATCTTTCCAGTAAGATCAAATCACTGCAAGAAAGGACTGTGAAAAGCAAACCTTAACACAGAGTTTTTCCACAATGGTGGCAACATTTGGTTCATCAATTTCTTCTGAGGTTCCTTTTTTCTTCCCTTTTTCTGGTCCTCTATGTGTAGGCCATTATTGAGACATTATTCTCTGTTCTTTCCATTTTTCCAGAATGAGAAACGCTTCAAAGGCATTAAATGTTATTCAGTATTGAATGTGAAACAGTTTGTCTCTGAAAAATGTTAAGATAAATATCTCTCAAAAGAGATATCTAGAGACGAGTATTGGAGTAGATGAAGTGAAGAATTAAGTTTTTATGTAAAAGAACTCATGTGGGAGCTATATAATTAAACTAGGCAAACAATCCTGACTATGTTCTATAATCATGTCAGCCAACAGCTATATGATTATGGTATTTCAGTGGCTGTGGAAACACATTTTACAGATTTTAAGAACATCTGAACTTGGTTTTCTGCACTTTTCCCTTATAGAATCAAAGAATTTTGTGCTTGGGAGCCTTGAAAATCAAGTTATTCGCTGATCACTCAGATTATTTCTTACTTTTGCTTCTTGTACTGGACATATTCTCTCCTGAAGGTCAAGTACATGTGGGAAGCAAGCTTCTCACTGGACTTGCATCTTGGTCAGCTTCATCATGTCACTCAATTGCTTGAATTCATTCAATCTACAGTCATGAACATAAAGTTCATCATGCCCGTAAATACACTGATATTCAGAACAGATCCAAAGTACGGTCAAGCATGAATTGCTACCCATGGTAGCTGTGTGATGCCCATTGTAAAAAGAACTGTCTTTATTCTCTGGAACGAGACAAACAGCAGTTTTGCAGCAAAGAGTAACAGGTCTCTGTGAGGTGTGGGAACATTTATCTCATCTACCTTTTTAACCATGAGAAAGGAACAGAGAGTAAGTTCATTTATCCAGAGAACATTGGCTGGATTTTGCCTCACTAGGCTTTCAAGACCCATGATGCAGAGGTTAACATCAAAGCCAGTGACCTAAATCTCTCTTAAGAGTCAAAGGAGAGAAATAGATGTCTCAGGGATGTGATTCACCTGAGCTATTTCAGACAGAAATTTACCTAGGAGATGAATTGCACCCAGGACTGCACTGAGTATATTGACTGGATCTTTGCAGACTATAAAGATCATGGGCTGTTCAGTTCAGAACAGTACATTTCATCAAATGAATCTACTTAGTGTCAAAATGCTAAAGGCTGGTACAGGGTCAGCAGTGCGGCTTCCATGGGCACACTTTGGATACTTTCCACCAAAATGAGGACTTCCTTTATAGGCACATCTCTCACTAAAGCAAACTGACCCCTTGAAATACCTGCCATTCCCCAACCACCAAGAAAGAAAAGTTCTCAAAAAGGTCAGTGTTTTAAAATGCTTGACACAGCTGTGTTTGTAGTTTTAAAGGATGGTAAATAAGAAGGGTAATTTTCATACAGTAAAATCTCAGCAGCTTTCAGTTGCTACAATAGCTTTTCCAACATCTCCAGGAAATCTTCAGAAAACTTCTGTCTGTGAAATATCATTAATTAGTTACAGAAACTGTGTTAGACTTCACTAATGATTGCACTCAATCAAATAATACTTTTTAATCATAAAAGCTACATTGTGATAAAAATAAAAAATCTTCAGAACAAAATCACTAGAACTCTTTAAAAATGGAAATAACATGGTTTTGTCCTTTTCCATAAATTATAATGCACAATTCTTTAGCAGGCCATAGAGGGGAAAAAAAAAAAAATTAACCAGCTGTGGCTACCATGATCCCCATATCCCCATGAAAAGAACTTTTATTCTTTTGTGTGTTTGTTTGTTTGTTTGAGGTGAAAACCAGAGAATGACAGCCTTGTGAGAGCTCAGCAGGCACTTCAGTTTTCTAATATAGCACAGCAGGAGAGAGACGCAGAAGGAAAGCAAGCAGAAGTAATAACCAGCAGCCATATGAATAATGGGAACATGAACCATTGGCGTGTTGGGAAAAAAGAACCTGAGTATCCACTCTCTTGACCTTATATTGCACTGTAAGGCACCCAGTCAGTTTTGTTGTCACCCTTTTCCCACAGCTAGTAAGGACTTTTGGAGTTTCAATGGTGTTGGATGAGGGTCTCAGTAGTTAGTATAATTTCCAGCTCTTTGGACAATTTAATCTTTCATTATCTGTTCTTTTTTACATCTGTGTAATGAAGTAAAACCATAATATTGGAGTAAAATGGAAGGATTTTCCTTTGGACGAGAAAAATAGATTGAAGATATGTTTTGGGCATTTTCTGCTTACATCAAAAAGTCATTGTTATTGGTGTATAGGTTTTGTGTTGAATGATACAATGAAAATCGGAATTATCTTTGGATGTGAAGATTTAGTAGCTGTGGTTATGGGGATTATGGTTGTACCTTTTGAGCAATTATTCCTACTCACAGCACAACAGACTCAGATTAATTTTCTGTTTGGTGCACTTAATTTCTTAATCCAGACACCAATACAGGGCCATAGATGTACAAGAATATGCACATATGCACTATTCAGATTTTTGTCATATTACAGAAGATGGAACAGCCAGAACACATACCAAAAAAGTGGTTTTTTGGTAGAGACTGATAGATGAATGCAATATACTGGGGAGGATAAGGTATTTCACCAAAATATTATCAGTTTGCTTTACATTATCATTGAAAATTTGTATTAATAAAACATTTCTTTTCAAGTTGAGGGTTTGTCCATTTTTCATACCATTTTAAATTGTAGTGAATTTCTGGCAAAGTTGCACCACACAAGATTCTACATACCAAGGGGTATTTAATCACATCAACTTCCCACTGATGTTAATTAGGATATTCTAAAGAGCAATGAACACTCCGGCTAAGAATCAGTCACTCAGTGCTATGACTTTGAAATCCTTATAAATCCTCTATTCAGTCATGATCAATAATTTTGAGTCCAAAGCCATTCAAAATAAAAGAGGATGATAATTCATTGTGAAACTATTGCTTGAGAAGATTTTCTAAATAAATTCCCTTGTTAAACCTTTAACATAACTTCATCATTCTTCATTATGTCCTTGGGGTCCATAAGTTCAAACAATGACCACAGGGTTCAATAATGTACTCTGCTTGATCATTACAATACAAAACAACCTTTTCACTATTACTGAGTAAATTTACAGGAAAAGTTGGCAGAAACCTTTGTCAAATATTTAATTCTGAACATCTTGACTCTGAATTTGTTACCTTGGTGTTTTTCCTTTTACTTCGCATAAATCAGGAGTTTGACAAAACAGATTATAATCTAAAATACTATTTTATAGTATTTTATTGTTAAAAAGAATTAAAGTGTATAATATAGATGTGAATAAATTTATAATGGAGTTTAGACATAGTTTTTTATTCACTGAAGAAGCAGATTTCTAGAACAACCTCACAACAAACCTAAGAAGAGCAAAAATAATAGTAGTTCTGATATGGTTATATCAATTTATAAAGATATTAATTATACCTACACTAGTGAAGAAACTCTCTTGAACATGGAAACTCAGTTGTCTACACTCTAAAAGTTATCCCAAGCATTTCTTTTCTGATAGAAGCAGGGACTTCTATCAATTCGTTAATATTTCTGAAAACAGTCAGTGAGTTTGCATCAATTGGGGAGCATTCCTCATGCACACTCTAGATTGGAGAGTAAGAAAACAGATTAAATAAAAATGAATGATTCATTGTCATGTGGTGTCAGCAACAAAGAATTGTTCATATTTTATTTACCATTATGAACATAATTGTATAACTAGGAACTGGACTTGATGATGCAGAATGTCCTTTTCAGTCCTACATCCATATTGAGTTATCTTCATTTAATAAATATTCTCTCTCTTCTTTTTATTAAACTCATAAAACTCTAAATCATGTTACTTATAAGTATGGGGAAACACAAAGGCAGAGAATGCCGTGACATGAGTATCTCCAAAGAGAATGTTATACTAGACTGATAATTTAAGGTAACTCAAGAAAATTCAAGACTTTCTTAAATAAGAAACTTCTTGAGTTGCAACAAATATGTCCATGTTTCCCAAATGTGAAAATACTGTACTGTGTAACACATACTATATCTTCAGTATGACTTCTTGTCCAAGTCTTCTTTTGGCTCCCTCTTTTGAAAAATTATAGACATTTAGTTGCTTTTTGCCCTTAAAATCAAAACAAACAACCAATGTGTAATGTAAATCTCTAGCATTTTGTACACAAAACTTATGAAGAAAAATAGAGAGAGAATAAAAAATAATTTACATGGTGGATTTCAGAGCTCTTCCAGCTCAGAGTGTCCCTTTTCTTCATCCTCAGGACAAAATTGCCTGAGAAGTATTTTTCTTGAAACTCTGTTTCAACATACTTATTTCAAACAATATTTAAATATATTATAATGCTTGTAACTATATTTCACTCATAAATAATGTAAAGTAATAAAGCATTATAGAAAAATAGTCAAAAGAGTTAAAGAAATGTCCTGAATAAAAGTGAAAATCGAATCAGTTTTGCCTTTTGACAGTGTAGAGCTCTCACTATCATCAGAATTTTTCCTTATGTGTCATTTGAAAGGACAATTACCCTTTACCCAATTTCCCTTGCATGAAGTTTCATATTCATCTATTTCAGAGTAATTTCTGCTAGAAAAACAGTACTACTAGAGTTTCCCTAATTGTCTTTAATTCAGAGTAATAATGTCAGTTGAATTTAGGAACTAATGTTGATGCAAGTTACATTGTCATACACTGGAAGCAATGTTGTGAAAGTTAATGAGATTAAATTGGCAGGAAATTTTCAGAAACATAAGCACAGCCAAAGCATAAAATTAGTAATTCTTATATGTGAAGGAATACCAAGAAAAAGAAAGAGATGTGAATTCTAAATAAAAGAGAACTGATGTATTTAAAATGCAATAAAAACATTTTGATAGCGTATGCTGCCCTAAATCTATCAGCATTCTATTACTGAATAACTTATGGTAAAATGTGGGTGACCAGGTTATCTCCTGCAACAGGTTTGCTGCCTAGGAAAATGATTTATTTTTTGTGTAAATATATACCAGTCAAATAAAACTCAGACATACGCCCATGTTATATTGTATCATCACACCATATGGCATATTAACCAAAGACTGATATTTTTTATTTCATTGTAAAATCACTGTGAGAGAAGGATAATATGCACATGAATAAGCACTAACACAAGCACACATAAACACCTGAAACCCAGGCACATGGTAAACATCAGAAACTTCATTTTATTTCACAGATATTTCTCAATATTAATGACATTGCATAAAAGATTCACAATACCATGGTGACTAGGAACAACAAACTGCATATGCAAGTAGGTAAATTATTTTCTATTTAATTTATGATATATATCAATATTTTACTTACTTTTTTATTATCTGCAGTTCATTCGCCAGAAATTTCAACTGTGATCCCTATTTTTCTCCTGAGTAATTGCTTACAATTAATTTAAAACCTAGTAATGTGTGTAAGCAGTTCAAATTATTTCTTCCCGTGTTCATTACCTTGTATTTGTCATCAGAGAATTCCATCTGCTGTTCCAATGCCCGTTCATCTAAACAGCACTAATGGCATTGGAAAGCTACTTTTGAAGCAGTGTAAAATAAACTGTGAAGTAGATGTCAAAAGCTATTTCACCTGTTTTACATTCCAATCCTTGCTTTGCTTCACTTGCTTTGCCTCACTCAGTTTTCTACTGAGCAGAATCAATAACAGTATTCATGATGGGATACAGACATTCAGCTCATAAGCTTTCAAGATATTAGCTTTTTTCACTTATGAAGAGTGGATGGGGAGAAAATGAAATAGTTGGCAAATGTGCTTTTCCTCCTTCTCCAATGACATCTCTCTTGTATTTATTGCAGTTTATGTAGATATTAAAGACATTTGCTTTAAGGTAAATTTGCCAGATTTGGCAGTCTGCAAAATATAAAGGACAGCTTCTACAACTATAAGAAAACTATTTTTCCTCCTTTTTTTCTTCATTACTGGTTTTTAGGCATTAAACTTTGTCTAGGCTGTGTCTTACACTGCAGTTACAAGATGACAAACATTTCAACATTTAGTAGAATTCAGCCTTGTCAATATTTTGTAGGGGTGGATAGTTATAGGGTTATCCCTGCTCCATTACTGAGGCCAATTTGATGTGAGACAGCTCTGATCATGTCCTGTGTTCCTTGGTTTCGTCCCCTGCCCCAGGTGTAACTCCAGAACATAGAAGGGACAAGAGGTCTTGCTATATTGCTAATTCTGTCTGCTGTCCACCCCCCACAACTTATTGCCGCAATAAAAATTGGGGTTTGATTACCTTTGGGTTGGCTGTGGGTGAAGTTAATGGGACAGATTACTCTAAAAAGTGGTTAAGATGAACATAGAGAGTGAACAAAACTTATAATAGATGACGAAATTTACATCCATTTTAAGCCATCATCATTCTTCACAATGTACAAAATGTTATCATGGACTGCATTTGGTGATTTGCAGGCTAGTGAGGACAGGACAGTATAAGAATCTTTTTAACATGAGGTAGAACACCTCAAACAAGAATACTTTGAAATGATTGATTTCTGTCTGTTTATTTGTCTGTTTTACAAGGCTTTTTAGTATTTTGTAGGGTTTGGGTTGCTCATTAAAAGTAAGTATAGCTGTTGGCAGATATTCATCACTTTGTTCTTTTCCTTCTTCTGACATTTAGAGTATAACAATATAATGCATTGCTACATTGCATCCAAGAAAAAGCAAAAAACTGCTTAAAGGTTAGACTATATTGGAAAAATGAACAGTAAAAATATATTTATATACATATACACCATTCTAAAACAGTATGACAATGACCTAAATGGTATTTCTCTTCATCTCTTCTTTCCTTTCTTTGTTTTCTTTGTTATTTCCAGAATACAAACATCCTTGACAGGCATTAAGGGTAAGAGTTATGTTTAGTCATTGAAAAGTCAGGCGTCCAGCCTTCCACAGAAGGTACCTTGAATCAACAAGGGTTTTCAATAAGATTCTTTTAACAACAGATTTTGTTGTACACCAGAACTGTCATTTAGCTTGGTTATTAATAGAATAAGGAAGAGGAAGCAAGCACAGATAAGGAATATGTAGACAGCAGGTCATATGTAGAAAGGTCAAGTAATTCACTAATTCAAATAAGGAAGATGCAAAGTCCTCTTCACATGTGGTTATCAATCCCTTATGAATTGGTTTATTACGTTATTAAAACTCTAAAGCCTGGTTTAGCACTCCAGCTCTTATGCACTTTAGTATAGTTTGTTTTAGGCATTACTCCACTTAAATTCAAATAGCAGGTTGGAAGCTGGCCTTCCTACATGTGCATCTTTGTCACATGATATTCTTTCTATGGCTGAAACAAGTCAGAACCCACAAAGCTATTTTTTTCTCATTTATTAATTAGCCAGTTTCAGGCACACTTGCACTCAGTAACACCTCTGCTCAGAGACAGCTTAGCTGTGTACCAGGTGACATTTATGTATTTCTGTTCACCACATTATACTCCAAAGGACATGAAATTTCCTGGTTTTTAGACTATGCACCTTTATTAAAGCTCTCCTGCCCCACATTCCACAGAAACCTTTGGAGAGAATATATTCCCAGAATGTTCACAGAGAAAACCAGCTCAAATTATTTCTAGTGAGCTGGGGCTTGGCTGGGAGCACTGTGAGATCACTGCAGTGGTGGACCCATCGGTTCCTGCTGTCTTCCAGGAATGGGCAATCAGGGAATTGGAGCATTAAGCAGCCATTAAGCAGAATAGCCTTGTTGCAGGTCATATTTTATAGCTTCAGCAGAAAGCTGCATTTGAATCACTTATTACTTCCGTGCAGCTAAAGAGGCACTGGTTAGTCAGTTGCTGTGGTGGATGTGGATCTCAATGTAGTTTCTACCATAAAATATATCCATATTCATTTCCACTTCCAGTTGCACCGGCAACACTTATCATTCCTTATTTGCATATCACCTCTAAAAAAAAAAAAAAAAAAGATAAAAAGTGGGTTTTTTTCTGTATGTAATCAGGTAGGTTAGGTTTTATTAGTTATCTTGCAGACATTTTTCACTTCTGATCAAATAGCACAAGCAGTACAAGATTCAGATGGTGTTCTTTATTCTTACACATATATTCTATGCATAACCAGAACAGAAAAACAGTAGCTCAGATGAGGTCTCCCAAAATCCTTTAAAATTAGCATCAATATTTTTCTTTCTGTAATTATAAAAGGGAACAGTTTCTCCACCCTAAAGATGCCTTAAAAGCTTTCTAGTGTCATCCTAGAGACAATTCTGCATTTGTCTCCTTCATAGCTATGTCGTATTTCATAGCCACAGCTTGTCATTAACCTGTCCTCCTCTTTCTCATTTATATTCAGTATATAGGAAGTAACATAAAATCCTGCCAAGTGCATGACCTAGAATTTTGCATGTGTGTTCAGGGTTGTCTGGCATGTTCTGTATACAGAGTTTCAGTTCTCCCTGGTGCTGAAACTGCTCCCAGCTTTATGACACTATTGACTTTCCTCAGGATGCTTTTAATATCTATGTGAAATAATTGATGAAACCAAAATTTGATCCTTGAGGAACTCAGCCTCTATTCTCCAGCTTTATGATTCCCTTTTCAACAATACTCAGTGCTTTTTCCTTTTTTTTTCTTATTTCCCCACCTAACTTACAATTCCTCTTGATACTGTGTGTTCTTCAGATTCATTAACAGTTTTCTATGCGACATATCTGAATCATTGACAAAAATTTTGCTAGAAGAGAACTACTTCATTCATTGCTTAAAGAAACAATTGGGGTTTTTTGTTTTTGTGTGGTTTTTTTTGTTGTTGTTTTGTTTTGTTTTGTTTTTTTGGTTAGTTGGTTTTTGGGTTTTTTTTGTTTTGTTTTGAGATTTTTCTTTTTTTTTTTTTTTTTTTTTTTTAAATCAGAAAAAGCCTGTCACAACCTACTATTGAAAAGCTCTTTTTGAATTAAATTTTCTTTTCTCTTTAATACTTTAATTCTCTTCATACCTTTAAGGTATGATACAAATCTAATATATTTAGAGCATCAGAGCTTTAATACAAGTCTTTGTGAATGAATTAATGAATTCAATGTAAACAACAGCATTGCAAGGAAGTTGCTCACCCTGTCAATTACAGAGAGGAAATTCCCTCTTGACAAACAGAAGAGGTAGATAAAGTACAGCTCCTTCTTGTAATGTGTTGCATCATTTAAAACACAGTTCTGCTGTCTTTAAGTGACCAAAGTCCGGATATAAGGAAGTCTATTTCCCTTTGTGGTTTCAATAAATCAACAGTGTGCAGTGTGCACCCAAAGCTGGAAAGGCAACCTAGGATATATTAGAAGGAACATTATTTCTAGACTTTTAAAAAGGAATTTTTCCTGGGGAGTTTTATCCTCAGCACTGAATGTCAGATGGCTAAGAATCATTTTGGTCTCTGGTTTTTGAGTGTAGCCCAGTGCTAAAAGGGAAAGTAACTGAGTCTTACCCATTTTTTAAATGTAATTATTCTATGATGAAATAAGAACATACAGTCTATTTTTTTGCTAGATCTGGACTTTATTTCATGATTTAAGGAAAAAGAAAACACCAATGTTTTTACAGGTGAAAAGATTTTCCATTTGTCAGGTGTTAAATATTGTTATTTGTCAGTATTTTATCTGAGACATTCAGCAATACTTCAGGAAAAATTACCAATATTAAAGTTCCCAACAAAGGGCTAAACTTCAAATCTTCAACTTTATCATAAATCTCAACTAAAAAAGAGTCAGATACAACACTGAAAACAACAGATACTGTGCTGAAGAGGAATTGGGCTGAAACAGGAAAATCTCATTTTAATGCTGTCACTTGTCTGCTAAACTCCTTTAGGGGAATTATATCAACTTGCTTGCTTTTCGTTAAGTTCAGTCTGTAACTCAATTATATTGGCATAAGTCATGACATCACTTAAAAAAAGCAACTGAAAAACAAACCACAAAAAACATATGAAGCAAAGAAGCTAATCACTTACAAGTATTCATTTTTTTTTTTTCCAGATTATTAATCTAAAAGGACTCAGTACAGCAATAACAGAGTATCTATTCGGATTGCAATCTGGTAAAATGGTAGAAGGTGCTTCCATAATTTGGATGAACTCACCTGTTCAGCCTGAGATAGCTATTTAATCAACCCAAATTTCCTTCAGAGACTTATGACTAACCCAATCAAGACCAAAATGATCAAATGTGCAGTACTGAAATTATCTCAGGTGCACAGTAATAAATCATACAGAATTCCACAATAAAAGTACTAAAGGAGAGAAGCATTTCAGTAATGCAGGAGGCACAGTTCATGTTATTACACTACTTAATGTTAATGTGCTTTAATAGCTCTAATGGCTCAGCATAAACCACATACTGTGTTAGAGCTGCATCTGTAGGATGGTGCCATTTGTTCTAACCTTAAATTTGTATCAAATTGGGCTATTAGGATAAAAGTTTAGGCTAAATTTGTTCAGGCTATCAGTGTTTTAGTTTTTGACATGTTCTCTGAGAGGTAAATTTATAACTAATTTGCACATTTGGTATCATTAGAAGAAATAAAGACCAACTTACAGAAAATTTAATCTGTAACTAATTTTTTTCTCTGCTACCCTTTTGTTAATAATGAGAGATATGTCTATGCTACTTATCATAGCATATATTTAGATCACTAAATTCCATCAGCTCTATCAGCTTTACCTTCTACAAATAGAGAGTACCATCGAAGTGCAACCATCTTGCAAACAGATGGAAAGTAACTGAGCAACTCAATGAGTAATGCGGAAAGGAGAATTTTGCTCAAGGACGGTATAGAAAAAAAAAATCAAGACTTGAGCATTAGAAATAGGTATGTATACACAAAGGATGGGATTGTATTTTCAAGATTCTTTAGTGAAGTTGCTTTGGGTTTATACTAGGAGGGGATATTCAAAGAATTAAAAGGAAAGTCAAATGGTCAATCTTTTCTGACACCTTCACCCAATAAGAGAGCATTTAATTGCCTAAACAGAAGAAAGAACTCTACTTGCCTTAATCAGATAGGAAACAAGGATTTCAGTCTATATTTCAATTTTCTTCCACATCTGCAAAACAGTTCGAAAGGAATATGAATTAGATCGCTGTGAAAAATAAAGAATTTTTTTTTGAGGTGTCTCTGAGCAGTAGCCATTAACTTAAAAATTATTTTAATTGTACACTATTATAGCAGGAATGTATCTTAAGTTCTTTCTCATCAGTGAACTGAGAGGTAAATTTATGTTGCACTGCCATATTATGTCCTATTAACTGATTTACCACATAGAACTCAAAACTTCACAGATCATGTTTGAGCACATAAGCTGCTGGTATGGTTTGTCTTTTTCTGGTTTTACCTGACAGTTTTGAATTCTGAGCCAGCTTTTCCTATTTTTATTATTCATGACAGAAGCTGCAGTGAGGTTATGTTCCCATGTGATGGGTTTACCATGCCTGGACACCAGGTGCCCACCATGCCACTCTATCACTCCCCTTCTCAGCTGGATGGGGGTATGGGTGGAAAAGACGGAGAAAAGCTTGTGGGTCTAGATAAACACAGTTTAAACAAGGAGATTTAAAGGCTGTGAGTGCAAGCGTAGAAAACAAAAGGTTCATTCTCTACTTCCCATCAGCAGGCAATGTCCAGCCATTTTCACGAGGTAGGGCTTCAGTTCAGGTAGCCGTTTCACCAGAACACCAATATAATAACAAATACTCCCTGGGTCTCCTCCTTTCTCATACCATTTATTGCTGGGTTGGAATATCCCTGTGGTCAGTGGGGTCAGCTGTCCTGGCTCTGTCCCCTCCTAAGATCTTGCCCACCCCCAGGCTGCTGGTGAGCAGGGATGCTGGAGAGGCAGCCCTGATGCTGTGGAAGCACTGCTCAGCAGTAGCCAGCTCACTGGGGTGTTATCAACACCTTTCTGGCTGCCAATGCCAAGCACTGTGAGGGCTGGTGTGAGGAAGTGAGCTCTGTCTCAGTCAGACCCAATACACACCATTTTCATGTTGTGTTCTGCTCTTTGCTTCAAACCTTATAAACACGGAAAAAAGAAAAATGATATAAAGGTAAGTTCCAAAGGTATAAATTATAGTACCATTGCAAGGGTTTATTTCCAAGATTTTGACTCTTCAAAAGAACCACCCCCCCCCCCCAACCACCACCCCCTCCCCACACACACACACACAGAGAAAAAAAATTCCTCAGTGGAGTGTGTTGCTACAGATTATTATCATGGAGAGCAGTGTAACGTGTTCAAGAATGAACTTCACTATTTAGTGCTGAACACATCCATTAGTGAATATTAAAATAAAAATGTAGATAAAGTCTTTGGGTCAGGAAGACCCAAATTCAGCTGCTGATTCCCAGGAATTGCAAGTGTGAAGAAAAAGAGGATTACCCAGTGCTCACCTTGTTCTTACATTCACTTTTAAGCCTCTGTAATAGGCCATTTAGTACAAGAAAATATTCTCATGATGCCCTTCCAATCCTCTGATTGTAAATCTATCTACTTAAGCCTGCTCCTCCTTGTTCACCTCTCTTTCCCACATGCTTATTGTTTTGGGTGTCTTGAAAACAAACACGGCACTTTTTGACATCAAAGAAAATATCAACACAGATGAGAACAGTACTGTCAAAATGTAAATTTATAAAGAGCATGTATTACTCTGAGGTTCTTGAAAATGAAAGAAGCTGCATTTTTTTAACAAAGATAATGTAGACCATTCCTGATACTGCTCAATGTATAATTCCTTTTCTAGTACTTTAAACTATGTCAACTTCAAAACAAGCAAGGCAAGAGAAAAAATAAACATTTGTAAAATATCCATTAAGATATAAAGATCCCACTTTAATTGAAACATTTGGTCATTGAAACTGTTTTTTTAACAAGTTTTAAAAAATCCTGTGTAAATTGCAATTTATTTTGAACCCGTGTGTAATAAGATTGGTCTGTAAACCACATCCTGTATAAAACTGTTTCATTAGAAACAACTGAAAAAAAATATTGATTTTGTGCTATAACAATAGCATCAGTAGCATCTTGAGTTTAAGACTTGGAATGAGATCTTCTATTACAATAGCTTGAATAAATACCACAGTTTTCCTGTATTCTTTTTGTGGGAGTAAGTAAAACAGGTTAATAGATCAAGGTTTAAAGAACGTATGTCAGGTGACCAGATAACCTATTTATTGAATCAAAAAAAAAAAATCAGAAAAAACCCATTTATGAACAGACTTCCTCCTGACTTCATGTCTACCCTTTAGGACACAGTTGGAAGTACACAACACATAAAATATGGCACTACTATTTTTGACAAGCAAGAAATCCAAAAGGTAAAAGCAAAGACATAAAACTTATTTGAAAACTTGGCTTGAGTTTTGCTCTGGATGGATAAAGACCTCTGTCACTGGAGCTGCTATTTATTTTGGAAACAGGCTGTCCGTACCTAATTAAAGCCAGAACACAAGGAGATTGCACACTTATTGGGTCATATAACAATCTTATGCAAATCACACACTGACTTCAACACAAATTTCCCACGCACTCTGAGCTGCGAGTTTTTGTCTTGAGCCATTTAGAAGTATTGGAGGAAGTCCAATAAAGAAAAACCCCCATTTCCCTGCCACAAGGCATGCAATGGTTTGTTTAATGAAAACTAACCCAAACTCTGCCCGGGTTGCCACAGTTGTGTTTCTTTGGCTACTGATTGCATGACCACCTCTCTAAATCAAGACTTTAAAATCCCTGGGAGGGGATGAATAATTAGAGATAGGGTGGTTGAAAGCAAGGTTACTCAAAAATCATATTACAGACTGGATCAGCAGTCAAGGGAGAAGTTGCAGCCATGCAACATCTTTCACATTCCCACAGGAGAACTCTAACAGCCCCCACTCTTCCCAACACCCACACATTTTTTCTGGTGTTTTTTGAAGGCAGCTGCAGCACTGTATTACAGTTTCAAGCCCTGAACTAGCTTGACATGCCTGATTGGCCTAAGAGAATTAGAGCAAAATATTATTTCAGTTGAGTGGATTTTGATAAAAAGCATGTAGGTATCAATGAAATTTCCCAAGTAAGCTGTTCTTGCCTAGAAGCCTTAGGGCTGATGACATGATGCTTGGCTTCTCTTCACAGATTTGCCACTGACCTGTTTTGTGACCCTCTTTAGTGCCTCCTTTCTTTTCCTCCTGCCCAGATGTCTGCTTAAATTGTGATGTGTCAAGGAGAAATTATCCCCTTCCATGTATTTTTGCCAATCAAACACTGGTTTTGTTTGCTGGTTCTTTCATGCTTCTAGGAAAGAAAACTCTAACACCCTTGGCCCCAAAATCCCAACACCATCTCCAAAATGACCAGAAGCTGCAACAGAGAAGATAGGTTATACTGGAACAATTTTGTAAATATTTTAATACAGATTTTATTTACATCTGCATATAACACATATTGGGATGGGAAATGATCATAAAATTTTTTCTTAACTCTAATACACTTTAGCACATTATTCTGTTCTCTGATCAATCATTTCACTGTATTAATACAATCATGCTGCAAATGTCTTCACTAGCATATTTTTTATGTCTTCATCTCATCAGGGAAAGAAAGCCCTTGTCACTAGAGAAGCCCTGACAAGGCTTGTCATCTTTTTTCTTGTCTTGCTTTTCAGTGTCACTGGATTCCATTGCAGATACTGATAATTTAATAGCATGTCTTTCATACTGGGATACATCAGATGTTGTCTAGTGCTTCTGTTCTGAGACAAAAAGAAATCCGTGAAGTATAACATACAGTTACTATGATTTTATATTATTTATAAGTAGGATAAAATTGAAGTGCTATTGAACTGGTACAGCTTTCTTTGTTACTTTTCCCCCGTGTTTTTTTGGTGGTGGTGTTGGTGGGTTTTGTTTGTTTGTTTTTGTTTTTTTGGGTGTTTTTTTTTTGTTTGTTTGTTTTTTTTTTTTAATCCATGTAATACTTGACCAAAGAAAAAACAGGCATGATCCAAGGAGGAAAGAATCTTAGAACTCCAGACACTTTGTGAAATGCCCTAAGTCACTAAAGTGATATACAACTTTCTGTTAGCTTGGATCACCCTCTAATATCCAGGCACACATGCATTACAGTCATAACTGACTGTAAACGGTTCCATGCTACAGATTTAAAAGATATTTTAAACAACAGAACTTATTTTCTGCAAATTCTAGATTCTAGATTTTCTGCAAATTCTATGCCATGAAACATAGGTAGATGGGCTTTTAATGCAGTCTTCTATGTTTTATGGTTGTTGCCATTATATGTTAATAACTAATTGCTTTGAAATGCGATAAAATAAGACCTGGCAAAGGGTTACAATATTTCCTCGGTAAAATTCTCCAATTATTCATTGCATATCTCTATCTTCTTTTACTTTTGTTGATTTCTTCCTTAAACTAAGCAATCCTTCTTTTCATTCTTCCTTGTATATCTAATAAACTGGCATTCAAACCTTCATGGGAGACTACAAATAAAATTATTGTATTATTCCAGATGTGAAAGTCTTATTGATTTAACCTGACATTAAAAGTATTTACTTCTATCTTGAACCTTAATCAACCTTACAATTCCTTTCTAAAGCAAAATTCTTGCTGAGTAAATAATTTCAGTAAAGTGCCTACAGTCCAACTATGCCTCTTTATTGAATAATTGAACAAACACAGTGACCATCTACTAGCTGCTTTAAGCATTTATTTACTCCTTTAAAATACTTTTTTGTTGTTGTTGTTCAGCAGCTGCTTCTCCTGTAACATATAGCACTGAGACAAAAATTTACTGTGATCTTTTCTTTGTGGAAATCTGCTTCTCCTGACAGCCTGAAAAGACTCTGTACTTGGTGAGAGATTTGATTTTCATGTAGGAATCTGATCATGCCCATCACAGGAAAAATCTGCCCAGACGTGGACAAGCTGAAAGAAAATGAAAACCGGCAGGTTACAGGTGGCTGTCACGTGTGATAGCACAGCTTTGCTGTGGATTGTCGGGGCTGAGGGCACCACAGGCACCCTTGTCCTTGCCCAGTTCCTTGGGAACAACCCCACCCTGCCGTGACCCAGGACGTGTGTCCGTCCCCCCAGGATGTCAGTCCCTGCCGATGGTCTCCAGCCCCTCCATCCACCCCAGCCGGGTCCCTCCTGCTGTTCAGGGTGCCAGGGCTGGGGATCCCCAGTGTCCCTTGGCCACACTGCTCCTGACTGAGGTTAAGAGTCCCACGTGGTGCCCAGACCCCTGGCCATCATCCTGCAAGATTCCCTGACGTCCCTGAGTGAGGCCACCTTGGCAGTGAACTTGAAAATCCCAGTGGTGACCACTGCGATGTGATGAGTCGTCTGTGGGTACAATAAAACAGGAATACCTGAAATCAGACTCCCACTGGAGCTGGTGATGTGGAGAGGCAGGCATGTCTGAGGTGCTGCTGGGTTTATTCTTTCCACACACCTAATCTGCACATCTCAGAAACTTCTGCTTCTAAAAATGACACAGGAAGAGGACATTTAATTAAGGTAAACCCGTCGAGATTGTGATCTGCAAGTGTTGCCAGATGAACTCTAGCAAAACAGATCAAGACTTCTTAATTATTTACCCAGAGGGCAATTAGTAAATATTTACCATTTAATGTCTAATTAAAATAGAAGCAAGAGTACAGTCAAGTTAAGCACCCTGTCTTGGAGGTCATTCCAGTACTTTTTGGCAAAAGACATTTACGGGAAAGCCTTGCAGATAAACAGATCTGGACGCTGGCTGTAGCAGACTTTTTTATTACAGCACGTAAATCATTTAACTCTAATCTCTTTAATTAGCCTTGATCAGACTTACTTTTTTTTTTTTTTTTCCAGGGAAAACATGGCATGTTACAGTACCTCAGGACAATTTGGTTTTTTTTTTTTTTTTTTTTTTTTTTTTTTTTTTTTTTTTTTTTTTTTTTGTGTGTGTGTGTGTGTGTGTGTGTGTGTGTGTGTGTGTGTGTGTGTGTTTGTTGTTGTTTTTGGTTTTTTGGGGGGTTTTTTGTTTGTTTTGTTTTGTTCTGTTTTTTTTAAACACAGAGATTGGAGAAGGAAATGCTGTCATGCTCATCTAATGTGCCAGTTGCAGTGAACATAATGGGTGCCTCCAATGTAGGTTAAAATGCTGAAAAGGGTTTTCTAGAACCCCCCAAAATTCTGCAGATATGTGTTGTAAGAAGATTCATTAGTTTTAAGTAAGGTGTTCTAGAGGCTGGCTTGAGTCAGAAGCTTCTGGTTTTGAAGCAATTTGGAGCAATTCTGGAGCAATTCCAAACACATCATAGAATATCCTGAGCTGGAAGAGACCCACAAGGATTAGCAAAGTTTAACTCCTGGTTCTGCACAGGGCAGCCCCAAGAATGCCACCACATGCCTGAAAGTATTGCCTAAACACTTCTTGAACTCTTGTAGTAGAAATTGAAATTGAGGTAGAAATTGAATCAAAACCTGAGCTCCCACTACAAGGACATCAGGAATATAAACACCTTACATGCACACATGTTGAGCCAAAATCCAAATCCTAAAAACTCTGTACATTGGAGAAATAATTTTGCATAAATCCTTTATATGACCTTTCAGTTTATAAGGCTGAAAGGTCATATAAAGGATTTATGCAAAATTATTTACTATAAACACAGTACTGGTTCTGCCACTGAATATCAGTGTGTCTGAGTGAATTTGTGCCTGAATAAGTTTAATATGCATTTTATAAAATGGGGGTTTGTTGTGATATGTGTTTACCTGTAGACAGCTAGAGAAGAACTCAGACCAATGTATTGGGTTTTGTCGTTTCTGTCCACAGTATTTGTCCTTAGGGATGTGCCTTGCAATTAAATGTGATCATAAATTGTAATAGTGTGTAAAAGACACACTGTTACAGTAAATCTTAACAGAGCAATGGGGAAGTTGAGGCTCTCCCCCAATTAAAAACACTTGCTGACAGAGAATAGAAATTTGAATTTTCTACTGCAGTGAAAACTAAAGAAAAATAATCCTTTACTCACCTGAATAAAATATAATTAAAGTTCTGCTTTGTTGTTCATACCACAGCAGTAGCATTTTGGTTTGCCATAACTCGCCTTTCTACTGACTATAAAACTGACTGTTTCATGAATTTAGGAGAGATTTATGAGGACATTTAGGACTAAAATCCTGTTTGCCAGCTCAGGACTCAGAGAATCAAAATCTACTGATTGTCCCAATTACTGAATACAATAGAAGGGAAACTGGAAAAAAAACTGGTGACTGAAAGGAATAAACTGAGTGACCCCAGGAATGTGTTGTTAGCACAGAGGTTGTTGAGCCCTCGGGGTGAGTTCTTGTATTAATGTATATGTAGATCAGATAAATAATGGTTAAAATTGTTTCACAAACCCTGCTCAATCTTTTAGTACTATGGATTAAGTAAATAAAAGGCAAACATGGTCCAAATAAAAGCAGTGAAGATAGCTGCCCTGTCACATTTCCCATCACCCCCCCCCCCTTTTTTCTTGGATAGATTCATAGAATCTATGCACAGAATAGGTTGGGACATGGAGTTCCATGTAGCTTTGTTTCTCTCTTGGAATGCAGTGTTCCACGTTATAGCAAGCCCAGGTGCCATTTCAGTACAGCAGCACTTTAACAATAGCCCATTTCCATATATTTCAAGAGGGCGAGAAACTATTGTTTATTAGAAGAATTCTAAGTAATTGGCAGCCTTCACAAATTCTCCAGCTGGCCAAGTGCTAATGTGTTATTAGCTGAATCTCTGAACATTTTGTGATCATTATAAATAGGCATAGGGGAAGTTGTTGTTGTTTATAATGGAAATATTAAAATTAGCATACGTATATAAGTATATAAATACACACATGCACACGTATATTCCAGTAAACATTCACGGCATCTGATTACAGAGCTTCTCTTGTCGGATTGTGCTCTGAGCTATGTAATTGAGGATTTCAGAGGGGAATAGATGTGTGACTGATAAAGGATTTGACATGCTGTGACTCTGACTTTAATATGTGAACCAAGCTATTAATGGGGTTTCCTGTGCAAAAGGAGGAACTCTCAATATTTTATTGTGGCTTTTTCCTAGAAGATTGAAAAAAGTTAGATTGTGTCTTTGGTGGCCAGCGAACAACAGTCTATTCATAAAGGCCATAAAAGGAGCAAAGTTACAGCTCTGATGGAACAGTTAGCCTACAAGTGAGAGAAACAGAATTAGGCCTTCAATTCAGAATATCTTCCTTTAAGGCTGATTTCCTTAAATTGGAGTTTTAAGAGAAGATTAAAGCAATCATAGTGTGATGGAATTTATATGACCTGGAAAATATCAGTCTACTTTGATGAGATGAACACTTATAGTGCTATTATTTAAGCTTAAAAATGGGAAACAAACAACTGATTTCTAGCTTAAAAAAGAGGGAGGCAACAGATTTCTTTATCAAGTCAATTTATTGCTTGTTATGCCAGCATATTAAAAATTAGTCTCATAATTCCAGTATGTTCCTTCCAAGAAATTTTTAGTAAATTAAATTATGGAATTGAATATCACTGTTCAGTTCTTCCTCTTGGGATCTGCATAATGCCGGAACTCTTACTCAGATCAGAAGAGAATTTGAAATATTTTCACCAATCTTGCATTTTATGTGTAACTTTGCTGTAAATTTTAAATAATTTATCTGAATTTCATCAAGCTTGCAGCTGCAAATTATAAAGGAACACTCTTCCACTGCACACACTTTTAGCCTTACAAACTGTTCTCCTCACAGTCCATGACTGTGACAGTCATAGACAATTTTGCTCCTGTCTATTTAAATTGTTCTACTGCCTTTGATATTTTTGAGACCTAGTAACCCATGCTTATGAGACAGCAAGGTCTTTCACTTCAGGTTGGCCTCTATGAAATCAGTTGGTTTTTACAGAATGTATATTGATCCTATTCAAAATTTAAATAGTGAAACTGTGACCTCCAAACTGTAATATGCAGTAAGAGACATCTCACTTAACCTCGGGTTATACTGTAATATGAATCTTACTTTGTTAATTTTCTGAACTCTCTCAATGGTCAGTGGACAAAATAATTTCAGTGTAACCTGTTCTAGTTGCTCTAGGTCTGTCTTAAGCTGGGTAGCAAAATCACTAAAGCTTTATCCATTTATTAAAGAAAACATTCTCTGACTGGACACACACCTAAAGATATTCACCCTGATGTGTATACTCAAAGTAATGTAAAGACAGCTGAAGCTATGTGAGGTTATTTTTAATATGTGTCCCACACAGTACAAACCCTACAAAAAATTTGAAACGTGTAGATTGATTTTCGTTAAGATATTTTGGTTTGCATTTGTCTTAATCACAGTAATTTTATCTAAATAAAGAATTTATTGTGGAAACACCCTTATGTGTACTGCTTAGATATCATGCAGGCCTTTAAATCCAAATTACAACATCAACATTCAGGTGTTTGGACACCAGCTGGAATTTTCAGTCCTCAGTAGCACACAAAATATTCACATCGTCTAAATTAGGTGACTAATTCAGGAAGAATTAAGAAGACAAAGGCAAAGGATTAGACTCCTTTTATAGTCACTGGAGAGAGAAAAAAGACTCTTTTGTCAAACACTGCTTCCTCTTGTATGGAGTAATAAAATAATTATTGGACCGAGAGAGAACCTTAATAGCATAGAAACTGGAGAGAGACATCTCTTGCAAGCTGTCTTACATTTTAAATAAAATGGAGCATTTTCAATAACAGTGAAAGCACTTACCTGAAAACACTCAACCTTGGCATTACAAAGCAATAAGCTCTTTAGATTCAGTCCTGCAAATCAGAGAACACGCCTGAGATCCAGCATCATCTGGCTAACCAGAGATACCAGTGATTCCATCTCTGGGATTTGAGAAAAAAATCTCTGACCCATTAACTGACTGGGCAGAATGAGAGGTATCTCCCTTAACCACCAGCAAAGAGGAGGAATGTTCAGAATTTTGTTATCAAAGAAGGATTGTAAATTTTGCTGAGGCCTGGGATAAGTGCCAGTACATCCAGAGCCTGCATAAACAAAAGTTCTGCTTGGCAAAGTGCAAAACAACTGGGAACCATTCCTGAAACTAGTAGGTGTATCATTTCAAGTAGTTTTGTGATTTTTTTTTTTTTTTTTAAATTTAAGGTACATATAATGAAAGTTTTATTCTTAAATAAAAATGTATTTATTTCAGTAGTTCCACAGTAAACAAAGCCTGTATTCAACACAAGAGATGAGTCACTACTTTCAGGGAACACCCCTCTCATAGCTTTCCCACATTGCTAAGTATACAAAGAAACTCCCCTTCCAAATATTTCCCACCACCTGGGAGGGTTAAAACATCCTTGTAGTAAAGGGAGGAGAAAAGGCGTAGGAGCTATTTCAACACACGTGTTCAGAAACACATACTACCTTTTCTCCCAAGGTCTTAAAGATTTTCCACATTTTCCAAGAAGCAGCTTGTGATCGTCACTTTTCTGTGCAGCAGATTCTCTGAGAAGCAGAAAGAGCTAATGTGGATAAGGATAAGATCAAAGTCTCAACAACCACCGTTCTTCTCACCTTATATGACATGAAACCAAATCCTGCAATAGTTTGCCTAATGCATTGTACAAACATTTATAATACTGATACCTATAACAAACTGTCAGATTTTTATATTAAATATTGACTCATGTTTTGCCGAAACAAACACGTGCAGAAACAAAAAACAAATGGTCTGATATAAAACAGAAAAAAAATACTTATATCAAAATTTAATCTTCAGGTTGCTTGTGTACCAGACAAAATATGCTCAGCTTTCTGCAATTGGTAGTTACTATTTTCCCCTTTTGTTAGAAAAGCAGAAAGGCTTCAACTTACTGTTCTGAACAGAATTCTTATACTCACATCAGAAAACATATATGAGTTATTTACAAAAATCTAAATCTCTGGTAACCCTCCAGCTATCATTGTCTAAGTATCATTTAAAAAAAAAAAAAAAAGAAAAAAGATTGGTGTTTGCAGTGTTTTGTAGTCTCATTGGTTTAACCCAGAGAATTGGAATGACCCAGCAGTAAGTTGAGGTCCTTAAGTGTTATAACACCAGCCACACAGCTAGTTATGTGAAGTTTAATTAGCTAATATCCCTTGTGATTTTCTGAAAAAAATGATACTTTAAAAGGAAAAGGAGTTAAATCATGGGTCACAAAGCAATGACTGAGGGGAGCGTACACCCCTGAGTCATTTGAATGAGACATTTAGAAAATTTGGGGATTAGTAAAATACTTTTTTGTTTGGATTTTGAAAGGACCATTCAAACAGTATTTTGTGAACACCAATCTCAAAGCGAAATTTAGGGGTAAAAGAAATAGCACAGCTATATCCCACATGCTTAAGCAACAAGAACAGTTCTGCAGCATAGGATTTTAATTAACCAACGATCAATCAAATTTAAAAACAAAGATGATCTCTTGAGAATCCAATATTTGAGTTCATAAAAATAGAGAATGGAGTTCAGTTTCCTTTCATGCTCATGGTCCTCAGACATTTAGTTCATACAGCGAGAAAAAAAGTATAACCTTTCTGAAAAATCAGGAACTTCCAAGTCATGTGAGGGCTGGCTTAGCAAGAAAGGCAAAAAAAAGCGCTAAGTTTAATCAAGTAAAGTCCAAGTGGAAATTATGAAGGAATTAAAGAGATGTCTCAAGAAAGAGTATTAGGATAACTGCTCCTAAGAATAATTATTTTTGTCTTCTTTTTTTTTTTTTTTTTTTCAAGACCATCATATCTAATCCTCAAAGAGTTTGCCAACACCAAAGTTACTTCAAGGCTTATCAATAGAATGGGGTGTATGGACCATTTACTTTTCTTGACAGCTCATATTTCCTTAGCAGAAAATAACAAACCTTTGTGTAGACCTAAGATAGGGCTAATCCATTGCTTAGGTGAGTCACCCTGTATATTTTATTGAAATGACAAGAGTACACCCAGTCCCCTGGCTGGTTAGACATTAACCAGAAGTTAAATGCATAATTAACTTCAACCTCTATTAGTGTTTCGTTCTGAAGAAATCACATTCCAATAAATACCTGTTAATCTTTTATTTTTTTAAAGTAGACAGCTCTGCTTCCTGTAAGACACCCAAAGTGTCCTGCTACACAGGACCTCCTACACAGGTCAACCCAGAAGACTGTTTTGCTTGTTTACCATGGTGACAAGCTCCAATTGCTGCACCAAAAAGTTAACACAAACAAAACTGCACCCAGAACGTAGTCTATTCTTCAGGTGATTTTTTTTCCTTTTTACTTAAGAAGAAGAGGGTGGTGTAGAAGGCAAACATTTTTCTTTCGCTTCCAAAACACTTTTTAGTAAACTACTATCACATGCCTAAGTATTTTCAGCCTTCACTACCATTATTTTGAAACCCAAGGTTTCAGATCTTGGTTTTAAGGCATGCCATATCCCATACAGAGAGATATTTGCTTCTCTGAAGATGAAAGTTCAGGGGGGAAAGTTGTAACCCTCCAAAGCTGCACCAGTTTCAGCTGAAATAATTGTGTGTGTCCTGTCTCTAACAGAAGATTACAACAAATTAATGTACAAACCATAGTTTTTCTATTTTCCTTTTGGAGTTCCTCAGATATTTAACTAATTGTTCCTTTCAGTGTTGTTTGAGAGGAATACTCTGAAGGGACACTCTCAATCCTTGAGCAAAAGCACTGCCAGCTGTAGAAGTGAGCCTCAAACAAGTTTCTTCAGAAGCTGCACCCAAAAATGGTGATCTACATCTGAGGAGCACCTCAGTACTGTGGGCTGCTTGATGAGATCAATGCCATAGGGGTCTGAGGCAATGCTCTGTTTAGTCATAGGGTGAAGTGGGACTTAGTTATCCGAGATAAATTCTTTGGGAGTTTGATTTCACACAAATCAGGGAAGAAAGCCACACAGCAAACAGGAGAGTTTTCTTTATTGCTGTTATCTTAAGTCATAATTTAGTTATACCATTCAGCATGACAAAAGATTTGAGTCCTTCAAAAGCAGTCAAACTCATTGGTGTTGTTTAGAAGTGCTTAGATGGCAGAAACTGTATATTGCACTTTTTACAATTCTCCAGAGAATATACCACTATTGTGATTTACTCTCAAAGAAAATCATTGCTTTGACCAGTGGCCAACAGGGAAAAATTTGAATTTTTTTTTCCTCCCAGCAAACAAACACTAATTATACAAGTTAATCACTAAAGTAGGCTCAGGAGCTCATGTTTCACTGAATGAAACTACAGGAAATGTCCTTGGAATAACTACAGTCAATTAGATGAGTTTCAATTATAGCATAAATGTCAGGAACAAGAAATGCAGATGGATACCCTAGATAAATCAAGAATGCAAGATAAAGAATACTTTTGCAACCTGTTAAGGTTCAAACATTTTACTTTTCCAAAACAAACATCAGGTTGCTAAAATTAAGGTGGAGTTAATGATGTTTATGAAACCAAAATACAGTGATTCTTCTATCACAATATTTTTATTTAATTCCTATGTAAAGAAACATTGGAGAGAAGGTATTTTTCACAAGTTGCTGCAAGACACTTATTTTGGGAAAAAAAAATCGAGCCTATGTTTTTTGCATAATTATTAAAATAAAATAAAGGATTTCATGTCATGAGAATTACAGCATTTTTGAAACACCTTTCCATCCTGCCTTAGGACAGTAAGGTAAAACACGAAAAGTTGTCAAAACCCAGATAATCCCATGTGTGCTCAAATGAAGAAATGATATTTTCAGGGGTATGGCACTTCCTCAGCCCATGATTCATGTTCTGTTACTAGGTTTTATTATCTTAGACAATATCAATGAAATATCTTTCAAAATATTCTAATAAAAAAAAGCATCCTGCAGCAGGATTATTTTCTGCTTTTGAAATGCCATGGCCACTGCATTTTAGAGCTAATCATGGAGAAGCATATTTCCTAACTAGCTCTATAATTCCCTAAACATAGTCACCTGAAAATTAGGTCACAGACCCACTCTTAGAAAAGAGACTTCAGCAAATAAAAAATACATCGTTTAGTGTGGCAATGTCCTCTCACGCCTGGCAGGCACGCAGGCTAGCTCAGTTCTGCACTGCCACAGCGAGGATCGGTCAGGGTTACAGGCAGGGCGAGTAACCTCCTCCCGGTGGGTTCTTGGCTCCCCACAAAGGCGAGTGGACCTGATGGAGTTGCGACTGCGGCAACGGAAAAAGGGTCGACTCTCTTTAGGCAGGGTGGAAGGTAGTTTACTAAGGGGAGTCTGGCAAGGAGCTTACCCTCAGACCACTACTGCCCAGAGAGAGCAGAGACCAAAGCTTGACAGCCACTTATAAACAGGGGAGGATCCAGGGGTGGTGACAACGGGTCAGCCAACCAGGGAACACAGGGGTGTAACATGGGGTGTCAGCTTCTAAACCATTAACAAATCACAGGAGGGGAGGAGGGGATTCCCCGGGCACCAGTCTATCACTCGACACCTCTCCTGGATCTTTCCAGAATCCAGGGAAGGGTCTCGAAGTGACAGACAGGGCGACCACGAGGAAAGAGGCGGGGATTGACAGGGACAGGTGCAGGGGAGGAATGACTGACAGAAAACGTCTGGTTATATAACTAACTCATAAGGGGGAAAACTATTACAGAACACAGGGAGGTACCATGGACTGAACCAGTACAAAAATAACTTATAAATCTCACAAAAATAACTTAATAACTTAATAAAACAATTCTCACACCACTACAGTTTAGAGAAAGGCTTCTGTATTCATAAATACTTGTAGTCAAATGTGGTAAGAGTATGTGGTAAGATAGGCTTTGGGTGAAAACTTTTTTCAAAGTTCCTTAGGAGTGGCTCAACTCTTTCAGATGTCCTCGATTTTTCAGTGGATATGCAACAGTGTTGTGTTTGTCGGGCCTGGGCTCATGGAGAAGTCATCTATCCCCGGGGTGCCGTATCAGTACCATGCAAGGATATTTGGGACAGAAATTGGCAAGAGAAGACCTTCTGAAGCTGCTGGGACTGCAGCTCTGTCACAGCAAAAAGTGCCAATGCACACGGTTAGCTCTCCGCTCCCAAAGTCACTCCTCCAAGTAACACAAAGGGTGATGTGCCCGGGGTGGCTCACAGGCAGCAAGGCCCTTATTCTCTGCTGATCACCAAGAGCACAGATAATAAACGTCCTGGTGCTATTTGCTTAAAGTTGTTGCCTCACTTTACAGCTTCTTCAGTACCCGGGGTGTAACCGTGGCCGAGTGGCTGAAGCCCTGCCCGTGCACGAGTGAATCATTGCTGCGCTGTACAGGAGGCTGCGCACATTCATCCCAGTGGCTCTAAGGTTAGGAAATACAATATATCTGACTTTGTTCTGCAGTTCTCAGAGTGATTCATGAGATCTTATCTATAGGCCAGCCCTCCCCTTTACCCTCAGACAAAACAGAGGAAATAAAATGGGGTGTGTTAAGAATTCCTCTTGTATTAAATACTTTGGGAAATGACAGACAAATGTTCCCCAAATGATTGGTGGGCTAATACGTCAGCTAAGTGAGCAAAGCAAAAATGTGCTTGCACATGTGCATGTGCATGGAGAGTAACACCAAAATTGCACATCTTGCATCTAAACTGATATCCTCCATACTGGAGCATGTGGTTCACTTTTCTTAGATTTGATTTATACATCAGAGAAATACTTTGCTAAGAAGCAGTAGTGAGTGGCTGAGTACTGTTAATACAAAAAACTTTCAACAACTTCAAAAGCATCTTACCAGTGCATTTCTCATTACTTTTTTTTCTTCTGCTTTTGAATGTTCTCTAACAAGAAAAAAATAGAGAAGCTTGAGAAAAGAAAATCAACATCTATTGTTATCATACTGATAAATCATCTTTAATAAGGGCTTATGTACTTTTCTGTTAAGCAAAACAAAAGATATTCTTAAATGCTACAAGATTCCACAAGCATTTCAAATACATCACAAAAAAAAAAAAAAAAAAGTTAAAAAAAATACATAGGAGCTTTGACTACACTAAAAACATTTGGCTTGCCATTTACATGGTGCATTTTGAAGTGTTAAGCTTGCAGAAAAAAAATGTTTATTTTTAGATTTTTATTAAATAAGAATGTAAAACAAAAGCTCTTTTCTTAAAGAGTAGGAAAACATTCTGTGTTGAGACAGACTATTATTACATTTGAAACTGAAGGGGAAAATTTTAAAGAATATTCAAAGTGGACTTTTGTGTACTATTAATGACAAGACTTGAAAATGTTCCTTTTTGCCTGTAGAATATGTGCAATCAGTACTTTGTACTTGTAATTTACAGGACAAATTTTTTTCTACGTATTATCCTCTTACTTTCTCATGAATTGTATTGATGACTCAACAGTGTCATCAATAGGTCGCTGTTTTGGGTTATAATTGATTGTATAAATCAAATGACATAATTTCTATTTCCTGACTAAATACACTGAACTCTTAACGTCAGGTTTTATGGTTTGGAAAAGCCTTTGAGGGCATGAAATTTCTTAGGGAGGAGAAGTAGCAGATAAAGAGGATTGAAAATTTTTGATATATTTTAAACCTCTTTTCTTTCTAGGCAATGTAAGCCTTGCCTTAGGGATAGTTCCTAGAAAAATTAGACGACTCTAAACTTGCATGACTGAGAGCACACCAGTTTAAATTAATTTTTCATTGTCAATCCACATAATGTAATTATATATGCTTGTGTGGTCCCAGTTGTAGAAAATGCAGAGGATTTTAGAATTTTGCATGAAGTACTGGAAAATTTGACCTCTGCTTGTCTGAGCCGCTATTGTCACCAAAAGTGTCACTTTCCTTTGATGTTCACCTGCACCATTAGAAGAGGTGGACCCAGGAAATGAAAGAGAACAAAGGGAAAGCTTGCAAGGATATTTTCCATGGGAATCAGCATAAGAGAAGATAATTGCAATCCAAGGGGATGTTTCAGCTAATGCCCCTACGTTGTTTATCAAATGAGTACATTGAGTAACTGGCCATGCTCACACTCCTAACTCACTGCATATTTTTGAAGTCTGAAAGTGGCTAAAACTAACATTGCAATGGACTCATGTACAGACTTAGGAAACAAAGATCACTGGAAAGGAAATTGAGAAGTTTGATCTTGACCACTTGTGGCTGTCAAGGTCTACCCTTTGGTGACTGAAGAGATTTTCTAAAGAACAAAAGACCATGACCTACCCAACTGTCAGAAGAAATATTGGGGACAACTAGGTGGAAAAACTTTTCACTTTCTTCAGGTTTTTTTTTTTTTTTTTTCAAATATCAGTTCCAGAACAGATCTGTGTGAGGGGCTTCAGACTTCTGACAAATGCTTGAATGTGAGTTTAAATGTTCACTTCAGATGCATAACTACTGAAGGAAAATAGCATATCTCAGATGTTGGCTGCAAATTCATGAGCAAGAATATAGCTATAAAATTATTTTGCAAATACATAATGATCAATGGTGGAAGATTTTTGCACTCTTTACTGCTCCGTATTTAGGCAAATTCTTTCTAACTATTTTGCCATCAAAATCTTAGCCTGCATTTTGAAGAGTGTATCTGTACAAATTACAGAGAGTTTTGTATTAGCTGTTTAAGCCACAAGCCCCTGTGGATTTGTGACTGAATGTGTAGGATAAGGTTCCAGCTTATTTGGGTAGCCTCTAAAAGAGTGTGTTTTAGTGCTTACCTTAGAAATTTTTTACCTAATTAGTAATATTACAAACTAAATTTGCACTTTCAAAAATCAAAATGTTTCTGTAAAATACTAGTGGTTGTAAGTTGTTTAAGGAAGTTAAATGGAAACCTTTTCACTGAGGATGAAGAGCCTCAAGGAGAAACAGCAATTTCACAGGAGAGAGACTTTGATGGATTCTGAATTTCAAAACAGGTTTACAGACCTAATTTTCAAAGGAACATTCAAAAAACCCACATTTAAACTAGATGGCACCAGAAAGTATTTCTATCTTTCTAAGACATAAAAATTGGGGTTTGAGTGAAGCTGCAGTGAAAAAAAAGATCAGTCTTTTGGTATAATACAATTTAATTCAATAGGTTTTGAAATCATCTCACAGAAACAACAGCTGAAATGTGATTAAATTCCAAGAATCAATGAAAACAAGCTGCAGTAAAGCATCAAGACTGATCTTCCTCTTACTTGTGATAGCACAGTTTGGTAGTTGGTGAATTTGTACCAGGACCCTTCTTTGAGGAACACTATTTTGAACTTTTTTGTTTGTTTGTTTGTTTCTCTTTGTTTTTGTTTTCCCCACAAAGAGAATACAGGCAGAGAAAGGCACCAGTATATTCCATGAATATAAATGTATTTATATTGGGATGAGTCTTGGTACTTTTCATTTTTTAATTTGTTATTATTGTTTTTATTTTAAACTTCTGACATTATCTAAGAATGGCCATTTCTGCAGAATTGGATGAAATTAAGTGGTCATGTGCTATGCATCTCCACTTAGAAACTGTTGAAAAAAATAGGAACTGTTTCTAACTTACCTTAACAGGAATCCATCCTGTTGACAAATAATTTCAGCACAATGCCCCCACAAAAAACTCCCATATTTCTGATGATTCTAGAAATATATGATACACATGCATCAGACATTTGTCCTAAGCAAGCACAAGCTCCTTCTGTTTTAAGACAGCAATATTATCCTCACTTTTACTGAATAAATCTGTCTTGGAAGGTTTTGTGTTAGGGTGTCACTTTCTGAATTTGATAGTTTATACTTATATATATTCAGTTATTACAAACATTGCTTTGCTAACTAGAGTACCATAACCCTTCATCCTGAAAGAATTTTTAGGAGAAGCTGACCTTCAAGAAGTTATCTGCCTACTGTTATATCAAAAGAGTCTCAACTAACACACTTTACTAATTTTTTTCACATTATCTTCTTATGTAAAGACAACAAAACAGGTGCTGATATTCATTTGCACTCAGACTTCACAGCCCACACTCTGTAAACTTACTTGAATATATTAAATAATAAATATATTAAATTATAAATCATTGCCATGAATAAAACTGTTTGCAGATTTTTTTTTTTTTTATTGGAAAAGGAATATTATACTTTTTAAATAGAAGAGATAATATATTTGTTTGAAATAATGCAATGGGGTGTGAAAGAAGTGCAATTGAATTGCCAAAATATGTAGGATTTGGCAGGCACAGCAGAAAAAAAAATAACCATTAGATTGAAATAGCACTTTTGGCAGTACTCAGAAGTCATTAGGTTTGAATGAAACTGCACCCTGCTACTATAAGCAAGCACAAGTAAAGTTTTGTTGCGTGTTTGCTCACAAAGTGACACTGTTTGTTGCTCTCAAGTATAGTAATATTTTTTGCACACAGTACTCAAGCTAAACTTTTTTCATAACACCTTACCCACATCTATCAGAACCTGTGAAGATGGGCTGGAATTTCACTTCTTGACAGCACAGCTCTCAGTCCAGCAAAGCATGAATCCTGAGAGTCATGCTGCATTTCCAGGTACTTGAAAACCATAAATCCATATTTAATTAGATGTTCATGAAATACTGTAGAAGATAAGATCTCTGTTCTAAAAATGAAATAAAAACCTGTGCCTTTGGCTTTCTTCTCTGACTCTGGGCCATAATTTAATTAAAACTGCATATCATATGCTAAAAATCTCATTGACAAGCCTTAGTTGAAGAATTCGGATTCCTTGTGGTCCCTCAATCTGTGCTTTCTATTTTGCCATCATATTGTTTCATATTCTTATCCCGTCTCCCACCCCCTGCATCATGCACTCCTTCCTGTCTTGTTTCTCATTAACAAAGTGAATTCCTTTGAGATTTAATGCTGCCATGTTGAAGTTTGAACACTGGCATCTTACTATCTTAATGGATATCTTACTTGACAGCTCTGTGAATTTTAGCTCCCTTCTTTAACAGCATATATTTGTGGGGAAAAGCTGGCATTGAATTTAAGTGCAGGGAGCTCAGGCGGGCTTGAAATGGAAGCCTAGCTGAAATTACTGTGATTTCTTCCTATTTCATTAGTAAGTGGAGTAAACTTGAGACAATAGTGCATCAGTGATGTCGCTGGAAACCTATCCTATATATCAAACGCCAGAGAGTGATATTAATGATTTATTATAAAAATTTGTTATTATATTTTATAACAAAATTATGGACAATGAGGACACTGAGGCAGAATTTGCTTGTATGTCTGAGAAATTCTGTGTTCATGTGGAGAAATATCTGTTCTTGAATCCATGAAATAGTTTTCATATTTGGCAGTGAGAGTCTTAGAAGTGCAGAGTCGTGGGAGTGAGGTTTACGTATCATCGTTAAAAAACTTGCAGTTTGTAAAGAATTGTAGTTCAATAGCATTCCCAGTCCCTAGAATAGCAAGGAGTGGTGGCATTTTAGACCTTTTTCATCTCAGAGGAAACATCTTGTGATTTCAAACAATTTCAGGTAACTACTTTGTGTTTTCAGTGTGTGTATTCATTTTTATGACTGCCATTGAGGGGAAATATGGACATGACAGAAGACTCTTCATTGACAGAAGACACCTGGGAAGCTTGTACTATATCTATAAAGTTATTAATCTATCGGGAACAGTAAAATATTACTTTCCATATTAAGAAAAACTACTCATACATAAAGATGATACCATAGTCTCAATTTACATCAAATTGGCTGTTCATTTGGAAGTGGTCTGTAAGAAGTCAATTCACATGGATTTTCTACATAATCACATCTACAGTGTTTCTCAGACACTGGACCCACGTGTATCATTTGCATGAGATATCTTAATATAAGTATTTCACAGCATATTTCCTTCTCACAGCTGTACTTCTGAAGTAGCACCCACACCTTCTGTTCTTAAATTATTGCACTTTCTCCCCAAGAGCTGAATTCTGCAAGTAGGAATATTCTACCCACTCTCTCTCTCCTCAGTTTTCAGGCAGAATCCAAAGCCTGATGATACTGATAAAAATCCATTCACTGGCTCATGGGGCTTATAACTGTACAACATCTTACACAGTCCCTGGTCAATATGTTACTGTGCTCCCCACACAGGGGATCTGCCAGATTAGATATTCAGGATTCATGGCACTCAGAAATAAGCTGATAGGGAAATCAGGAGGCAGACCCCATATTCATTCCAGTCAGAGGCTTGCTTAGTTTTGCATACTCATCCACTCCGCAGAAATTATGCCATAGTGAACTCTATGGTAAAAACCTTAAATCTTTCTTTCATTAATTAATGTGCTGAAAGAACTGGTGTGAATGCAGGAGCAAGTGAAAACAGAGTCTGTCCCTGTTATCTAAAACCAGGGAAGGAATAGAGCTGAAGAGAAAACCAGGAAAGGTAATAATTTTCATACTAGAAGAACCTCTGGGGATGTAGCAACAAAGATCTAGACTTTTTAGGCATTGAGGTGTTTTAAGGTTAAAACACGCATTAAATATGGTAAATTTTTGTGAATATCACTGGATTAGGGGGCAAAAAATAAGCAAGGTAGTGTAACACACAGTCTGGAAGCCGTGCATGGAGCTAACCCTATTTACATTGGCAGGGGGATGGGGGTTGTTTATATATGACAGTTTTAATCTACTTAGAAATTCACTTTCTGCAGGAAAGAATATCCGTGTTTGGAGTTCTAGGTTTAGGTTATTTTGTAATAAAATCCATCATGTGGCAAGTAAAAAACCATTTTGTTTAGAATTAACTACAGCGGAAGAAGGCCCTCGCAATGTTTCTGCTACAATGGTTTCAGTACTTCTATTTTCAAAATAGTAAGCAGAACATAATTCTCATGTTTCACCACTACTGCCAGTGCATACTAAAATAATATTTTTGTCCTTTATTTTTGGTTCCATGGTATTTTCAATAACTAGTTTATCATGACTTGTTTTTTCTATTTTCTTCTTCTTTTTTCTTTTTTTTTTTTTTTTCCCATGGTGCTATTTTTCTTTTGATGTACTCTCTCCACCTGTACAAGATGCATATTTACCTCCTCTGCATGAGGGATTGAAATGGCTGGTATTGACTTGACATCTGTTTATTTCTGAGTAAAAAATCATCCCCCGCCTTTAGAATTTGATTAAAAAGGTTTGCTCAGGCACATGCTGCTCTCAGCAGAAAGACCCTGGCTTTCTAGTGACTGTGAAATGCTGGAAACCGTGCTGTGTGAGTCCTACATTTTCACACATAGTCATTGGGAGCATCCAGCCTTTGGAATGAAGCTCAGCATATCTTTACTCCAAGGACAAAAAAATTGCAGTGCACAGACTCCATCTCCAGCAAGTGCTTAGCAAAGACATGAGGTTGGAGTGTTAAAGGGCTGAGGTTTAATTCCCTGCCCAGCTTTTCTCTGTGACTCTGGGCATGCTGCTCAGGCACCCATAATGGTTAATAGGAGCTTGTTTCCAAGCAGAGGTTAACTTGGCTACCATAGAAAATAGCATCTCCTGGTGCTACAAGGTGTGGACAGTGTAAATGCCTGCAAAATTCTGAGACAATGAGGCACAAAGATCACTGGGAGTGAAGAGGAGACAGGGAAGAGAAAAGGCAGATGTAAGAGTAGATTCCTTTCTTTAGAAATTATATTTGCTGAACATATCTTAATGTCTGAGATGTCTGATTTTGTTGGGGTTTTCTTACTATGATCAGATGAGTGAATATGTCCTTTTTGCAAAAAAAAAAAAAGCCATTTACAATAGTCTTTTTTTTTAAAACTAAATATAGTTTCTTAATTTTCTACTTGTGCTAAAAAAACCTCTTTTCAGGTGCTCTCTACTGCCTTGCCATATAATCAAAGTGAAGGAATTAAAATACACCCAAATAAGACAATCATGACAAAGTCAAGGAAATGAAAAATTATCCTCCTACCTGCTTTTTTATAGAAAACTGTCACAACTGTTTCCAAAATAACTTTTATAGAGGAAAAAAGAAAAATGGACTTCAGGTTAGTTTATGTTCTTCTCAGGAGATGTCTTTACTGATAACATCTGTGCTCTTCTGCACTCAGAGTGAGCAATGTGTCTTTGCTTTTTATAGTGATTTTCTCACTTAAATCCAGCATTCAGCCACTGGGTATTTCTGTATAATCTGAAGTTGTACTTAAGCTCTGTTTTAAAAATGAGAAGCAAAACTGGCCCAGGAACTCTCTGTAGTCTCTAGGTGCATTATTCAGTAAAATTCTCCCAGTTAAAAGCAGACAGTTGTGTTATTTATCATAGGAAATAAAATAAGGAAGAATTAGTAAAAAATGGGAAAATGCCTGTAATTCTCCTGAGTATATCTAAAATATTCCTTTTTGTGAATTTCATCACTTATTATTTGTTTCTCAGTTATTTGCTTTTTCTGTGACTGTTTCAGAATGAGATTTTTTTTTTTTTTTCTGTTCTTGTCTTCACAGCTCATAACTTTTATTACTAGGATCAACTTTCTTTCCTTCTCACCACATTTTAAAGAAACCGGATTTTTATGATGTGGTAAGTATTACTGAGCACAGTATAAGTGAAGTTTTGCCAGAGATTTCATTATTACTTCCTTACATTTACATCCTACATTTACAGCGCTGTGTTGGCTTATAAATTTATTCCCAAAGTTATCTAGACATTCATGGGCAGAAGACCACTATTATATCAAAATTCTTGAGGATTTGCTTTCCTCTGCTTCATTACTACACTCTCCTTGGTTTAGGTCTTTTTTTATTTTGATAGAATTTTTTTCTCCATTTACAAACATATATGCAAGGAACTGAGCGAGGTCACAAGGTGGTTTTCTTTTTGTTCTTTTTTTCTTTTTCTTTTTCTTTTTCTTTTTCTTTTTCTTTTTCTTTTTCTTTTGTTTTTCTTTTTCTTTCTTTTTCTTTTTTCTTTTTCTTTTTCTTTTTCTTTTTCTTTTTCTTTTTCTTTTTCTTTTTCTTTTTCTTTTTCTTTTTCTTTTTCTTTTTCTTTTTCTTTTTCTCCTGTAGGGTACTATTACATTGAGAAACTGTGGTAAGAAATTACCATCTTATCTGATATTTGTGTCCTACACTGAGTGTGCAATAAAATGAACCAAGTACGTCATCAGAAGATGGATGATTTTGTGGATAAGGCTCAACCCCCCCCTACAATGAACTTTATAGCACATTTACAGGCTTATTGTGGACTTGTAAATATCACAGAAAATGTTGTGTCATGAAGAAATCATTGGATTAGTGCCAAACCAAGGCTGCCTGTCCACAAAAAATAGTTCTGTGCTGGGGAGACACATTACCTCGAGACCCAAGAGCGATGCAGTTGTGTTGGTCTGAGGATAATGAGCTTCTCAGCAATGTGCATTAGCACTGATGGAAATGTCACCTCCCAGTTTTGAAGCTTGCCTGGCTTGGGTCCACCCAGCCCTGACAGTTTTGAATATTCCTTGGTCTCTCCCTCTTTCTGGGACTTTTAGCAAATATTTAAGGCCTTAGATTAATTAAGTTGATCTATGTTTTCCCTCATCTCTTATTGCTTCCACCTGGGCTGGTCAGAATGAGAAGCCTCATCAATGTTTGTGTGCAGTTTAGCTACAACCTGTAGAGAATAATATACGCCTGTGTCACCATAGATGTAACAAGACAGAGTGAAAAAGAAATACCGTAAACTAAAGAATAAGGAGCTATTTTTTCTTTAATTATTCTTATTCAGAACAGCAAATCAGCTGTTCTGAAATGGCTTTAATGACTTTAATGACAAAAAAAAGACTTTAATACCAAGTCAGATGTAAGGAGCAGACAAACCATGGCCTCAACAGGGGAAGTACTTCCAGAGATTTGACTACATCAGCATCCCCCTGAACGTTTTACTGACTGCTGGTGACAATGGGGGTAGTAAATCAGTAGCAGAAACTGAATCCAGTATCCATTCATCATGTTATGCATAAGATCGTAAAAACTTTGGGGATGCTTTGATTTTCAGACCACATCAAAGTTTTCCCTACTACTTTCTTATGCAGGGCAAACTCTTCCTTGGGTGTCTGTGTATGGTCACTTTTAGTGTGTCTGCATTCACGTGGTCCAGGTTAGAGTCATACTTTTGAAGTGAATCTCCTGATCATCCCTTCATGGTACTCATTCATCTGCAATGAGTGCATGAACAGGCTTTATTTCAGATCATGTGCTCCAGAGGGCACCCAGTGTATTGCAAACATCAGGGGGTGTTGGATTCAGAGGACCAAACTCATGGTAAAATTTGGAAGATCACAGATTGCACAACTAATTCTCAGGACCAGATGTTCCATTCTGTGGAACCTCCTATTTGCTTGCACTAGTTGCAGATGAAACAGATTTTATGTTGTTCTATAGGTTTGTCCCTATGCACCAGCAGCTGACAGAGAAGAGGTGCGTGGAAGAATTAGAAAATAGGACAAGATTGTTTATCCAGGGATTATTTTCTAAACCTTCTGATCTCAGCTGCATGACCGAATGTCACTGTCCTGAAAACAGGGTGACTAATGAGGTCAGGAAATTGTTCTTTTCCCTGGCACTTTTACAGTGTCCACAATGTTGGACAAGACAGAAGACAAAGATAACAAGATTTGCTAAAGAGCGCCTCTTGACCTGATTTAACAAAGCGTCGGAATTTTCTCTGGTCCATCTTCATGTAAAAATTCACTGTTTTTAATAGACCAACCCAAAAATGCAGTTAGAAATACTAGAAAATGCATATTTTATTTATTATTTGTATGATAAAACAGTAATTTTGTGAACTTTAACTGAAAAGTTCATGTTAAAACCATTCTCATTAAACCTGTAGCAAAATCAGAGATAGAAATGGTGTATAAATAATTTCAGAATGGGGCCATACAGTATTTTGGTTTACATTCAATAAACAAGACTGTTGCTGTTTGTGTGCTTTTAAATTAAACTGAGTTTTCTTAATTTAGAATAGCAAGATCTGTAATTATCAACTCTGAAAAATAAATATGCTTTTCTTTCCTTTTCTTATAGTTTTTTTTCCTGGTGGGATAGCATGAGGGCTTAACATACTGAAAAAAAGTTACCTCATACTTTCTTTGGAATCAAAAATTAAAAGAACTTAAAAGACTAAATTCTGATCAAGGTTAGACATACATCAGGTAACAAATGAGAAGTTCATGCAAAAGATAAAATATATAAAAAATATAAAAATATCTGTTTTGGAAATTTTTTGTTAGATAAATTAGATCAATAAAAATGGGATAAAGAATTTTCTTGGGGGCACAGATTAACTAGGAGGGAGAGGGCACAAGGAGAATTAACATCATTGTCAAAAGAGGCTGCAGTGCAGGGGGTAGAGATGCTCCTCTGCTGACATAATTCTCTTAAATGAGATTGTGCTATCCAAATCTTCTAGGTTCAGTGCAAGCAGCTTCCTTTGGACTGTGCTTCCTCTGCAGGTGTGGAAGCAAGAAAGCCTGAAGTTGCAGTATTTGCTGTGGATCCAGCAGCGTAGCCTTAGAGCAGCAACTTGCAGCAAAACCCTCACTGATTTGAGCTTGCTGCTATTAAAGCTTGCTGATTTCCTTAAGACTTTGCATAAACATTAGATCTTTTATAAAAGCCAGATTTGATCTATTTTTTACCTTTTTTTCAGAGTTATGAATTAATATACTCAAAGTATTCCTTATTTTGCAGAGAAAGGAGGGCAATCACAAGGACTGTCAAGTATTATTCATTTTGAATCTTAGACTCGTTCCAATGCCACTGGAAGCAAAAGGAGGTTTCTCAGATGATTTCAATATTATGGGCCCATACTAGACTGGGAGATTGGGAGATATTGAGTGCCATTCATTGCATTGAAATTAAAAGTACATGCAGCTTTTCACAAGCTGTTAGACTGAACTGATTTAAAGTTCAAGTTGAAGATTTTGGAATTAATTTAAAATTGAATCTAACTTCTCATATTATTAGTCTTCATATTTATGGAATTGATTTAGAATCTCTATTTAGAATTAAATGACTTCTTATTCTATCAAATTGCCATTTCTACATGCCATAATAACATTTGCTCTATCCCAGGAAACTTTTGAGCTAAGGGCAAGGAATCTGTGAGAAAAGACAGCATCATATAAGATACATGCTGTGGGAAACTGAGAAAGAGGCAGTAGAAAAATAATATAAAATGTAGTCAGAAAACTGTCAAAGAAAAAAAAAATAACAAAACCAAGCTTATTTTAGAACTTCCTGTTAAAACGTATCATAAAAGTTTTTGGAGCCATGGACACACCACACACACACACATATATGTACATATACAAACACTTTTGGAGACATGGATTTTTTTAAAAAATATAGACAACTTTCTCTATTGAACATGCAGATATTTCTTCGTAATGCTATCTCATATCTATAGGGTGCATTCATTTTATATAATGACGCGTATTTTTCAAGTAACAAACATTTTGTTTGTTTTACATCTAGAAACTTACTAAAGGTGGCTGATTTGGGGTAAGTGACTTGCATCTACGCTCTAAAAGTAGTAAAGGACAGCTTCCCAGTCCTGATGCACTCAAATACACACAGTATGCCCGCTTGATACACCAGCTGAGCTTCTGCTTCATTCTTCTACTTCTAAGGTGGTAGGTAGGAGTGAGGAATTGGTAAACATTCCCTCTGTGCCACCTGGAAAGAACTGTGGAGATAACAACTGTTAACAACAGAGAAGAGCTGAGAGAGATGAGTACAAAGACATTGAGTTCAAAGTGAGCAGGAACAAATTCATCAGATGACTTTAGGGGGAAAAAAAAAAAAAAAAAAGACTATTTTTCTCTTGAAAGCATTTAGGAGTTGTATGTTTAAAACTCATACACTGTAAACTATGAGAACAGTAATTGATAGACAGTAAATTTGGTGATTAAAATATTGAAGATATCCAGAAATAGAAGCTGTAAAATACTGCTCCCATTACCTCACAACCTTCTGTTCTCTCTCTGAGATTCCTTTGTTCCCAGACTTATGTGGACAGTTGCCATCTTTAGGTATGCTTACAATAAGTTCTTGATCTGGCTACATTATTGCTAAAAATATATACATACAGAAATCAGTAGGAATTTAGACCTGTAGTGTTGTTGTGTAATCAGAAACTTTTATAGCAAAATTCTTCTCTGGATTGGAAAAGGATACTTGATTTTTAATGAAGTACTGATTTTAAAAGACATTTCAAAAAAAATTGAAATTCTTAAGCAGTGTCCCTAAATTAAGCCTTTCTTAGTACATCCTTAATATACAGGATACTTCCCCAAAATTTCCATAAAACAAAAAAAATGCCAAATCAAATCAGCAGTACTTTGGGGCACAAAGTAGGATTCAAATGTGAAACATCCATCTGTCAACTGCTACCACACCACCATGCCTTGCTCCAGCAGATTGAGATGCTGTCAGTGAAAACATCCTTTGACTTATTGTTCATGCCAAGACTAATGCACCTTGAATCCTGTGCTCAGTTTTGGGCCCCTCACTGAAAGACCTGTCCAGAGGACAGCAGAGGTGGTAAAGGTGTTGGAACAGAGATCCTGTGAGGAGCAGCTGAGAGAGCTGAGGTTGTTCAGCCTGGAGAAGAGGAGGCTCAGGGGAGACCTTAGCACTCCCTACCACTCCTTGAAAGGAGGGGATTGAGGTGGAGTCAGTCTCTTCTCCCAGGCAGAAAAGGACAGAACAAGAGGAAATGGCCTCAAGCTGTGCCAGGAGAAGTTCAGGTTGGATATTAAGAAAAAATTTCTTCACTGGAAGAGTGGATAAACATTGAATGGGCTTCCAAGGAAAGTGGTGGAGTCACCATCCTTGGAAGTGTTCAAAATACAACCAGATGTGGGGCTTTGCAATATGGTTAGTGGACATTGTGGTATTCATTCAAAGGTAGAATTTGATGATCTTGGACATCTTTTACAACCATAATGGTGCTGTGATAACCAGTCCTTTGGCTACTGCATGCAGGAACTCTTTCAAATCCCCCAAGCAATTTCCTGAGCATCACTGTCCACTTGTTGTCTCTCAAAAAAAAGCAAAAAAAGTGACGGGTAAGATTAATTCTTAAAAGAATGACAGGATAATATAATTTTCTGAAGGAGGACAAGAGGTTAATTCAAGCATAGTGCAGTAGGACTGTGAACCCTCCCTTTCATTAAATATGATGTTCCTTGTTGTGTTAATGCTCCAAATCGTGTCAACGGGCTCTTCTGTAACATACAGAGAAAAATCCAGTAGGAACTCCTTTGTAAGACTTCTCCTGGATTTCCTTCTACAACTCAGTCTGGCCTTCAAGATTTCTCAGATAAATTAGTAAATAAAATAGAGAAATCATAGAACTTACTTGTTGTTGTTGTTTCTGTTGTTTTTTAATGGAAACAAAAATCCAAACAAACTAAATTCAATGTAAAGTAAGTAAAAAAACTCCTTTGCCATTTATTTTCTTCTGAGTGCTCTTCTTTTTCTTGACAAAAAAAGAAGAGAATGCAACGTAAGAGTTACTATTCTCATAAAAAGTGTTATGCTTTGCATTAACAGCACATTTCTTTGAAACATCCCTTCCCTTTCTAATTGATATCTTGTGTTTGGAGCTGATCTTGGCTCAGGGACCAAAATGCAGAAAGCAAAGCCACCAGCCTTCTTCCCTAGCCCCATTGTCCAGTACAAGGGTGTCTCCTGGCTATGAAGCAAAATCCAGAGTTTCTCCAGCCTCTGAGTGCCATATGTGATGTTTATAATCCTTGGACTTGATGATAGTTCTGTTGTCCAACCTAAGCCAGTGAAGTCCAATGCAGAGTATGTTCCTGAAAGAGTGTGAACACACAGGATAACATTCCTCTAAGAAGTTCCAGGCTTTCTTGTGCAAGGGTTTCCCCACAAATTATATTCATAGATTACTATGCTTATGATTCCATAAATATTTATACCTTCAAGAAAACTGAATAATATAGTGACTTCACAAAATAACAGCTCTTCATGCATTTGTATGGAATGTAGTGAAGATTTTTCCCTTTTTGGAAATCTTCGTCTTTGTTAAGGGGTTATTAAAAACTCCTAAATATTGAAGTCATTCCCACTAACTATTGAACTGATAAAAGATATGTTGACTCTTTTAAAGCTGTCAATTATGCCTGGTACCTGAGCCATTTTAGGTTTTATTGCACTTGTAACATGGTTCTCCCTGGATTGTGATTCTGAGGGAAACCATGATTCAAAACATTCAACAGAAGTTGAATGGAATCATTCACATGACCAAAGTGACTCATCTGCATATGTTTTTGCAAGCTTAATTCTCAAAACCAGGTGCTAATAGTTTACCAGTTATACACAACAGTTAACTAGCTCCTAGCAGAATGTAAAACAATGCTGGGGAAGAATTTATTACTTTTTTATTAACAGGCAAACAGTACTAAACAAACTCTTAAAAGATTTTTTAAAAATTAAAAAAACAACAATGCTTTATCCTTTAAATATTCTGGTATCTGAAAGGTTGCTTACTAGACCAAATCCAATGAAATTAACTAGGTAGATTAGCTCATTGCTTTTAATTAAATACATCCTGAGCTATGCTCTCAATGAATGAGCAAGAACATTTTCAGCTTCTCATTTATACACTTGCTAAAGTAGCAATTGAAGGAACTTTATTTCAACGGAATACTGAGGGAGAATGGTACATAAGGAGGCAGGTGTAGGTTTTCCAAACCAATAGAATTAATCCCAAGGGACAGGGAGAGATGATCCAGGTGTACTTTAACTTAGAAGTACCACATTTCAAAAGCATGTAATCCACAGTGTAATCCCAAATCCTTCTTAAGGAAAGGCTTTACTGCAAAAATATTAACCTGACCTTTCTCTTACTGTTGCTATGGAAAGACATGTTTCCTGGCTTCTGGCAAAGGACCAGTAATTGTATTTAAATGGGGTGTTGAACAACTATAGTATGTGCAGTGTGCTATTATTTCTTTGTGGGAGGTTTATTATAGGCTTCTGGTATATAATCTAAATTAGATGTCTGAGGAAAAATAATGCTTTTAAGTTTAAAATTGTATTCTGTCTTCTAAATTCTCTGATTTCTCTGATAGTCTTTTGAAGTTTTTCTGAAGCTCTAAATGTTATCTATATTCCTTAATCAAACCATCCTTTCAACCAGCTGCAGCAGAATATCTCTCTTTTATGTTTATGGGAACTTGGATGCAATTATTTTATAGAGATGAACTTGCTATAAACAACCCTATCATTTTTAGACTTTCAAATTTCATTATCTTAAACACAAATCAACATTGATGCTGCTCTAGTCTGGCTCTGATATGCTGTACAACATTAACATGGGTGGGTGATCTTTTATTCAATTTCATTATATTAGTGAGTAAATTTAGTGAAGTAAGTTAGCCAATGTTGAGGAATCAAATTTTTCAAGCAATTTGCAGTACTTAAATCTTAACAGATTAGTTGACACAGAAAAAAAAAGAAACAACCATACTACACTTGTTTGCAACAAGTGACTGGAAATGAATAAATTTTAGACTAAAGTCCTGGTAACCAGGTGATTATTAGTATCTTGTATGTTATCTTTCTGTTATGTGTGCTTTATAAAAATTAAAATTACAGATTTGATTATATTTAGACTTTTATTCCCCTCTTAAAAAAAAAAAAAAAAGTGGTTTTGTTTATGTAAGTACATAATTATTCAAGGGGCTAAACCTTCAAATCAAGGTGTACTTGACTTAAAAGCCAGTCAAATATAAATGGTTCTAGCATAAGCTTCTCACTGAAATCAGATTATGATTTTGGTTTGAGATGTGGGATAGTTCCAAATCGTGCTGTTTCTCTAGAATCTCCTACTGTCTACTCACAAAGATACACTCATGTATCATGAAATGAGTGACTTGTGCCCATGAAATGCCATAGAAAAGCAATTCAACTTCTTATAAAGTTGCATATGATCTGAACTTGTCACATCCTGCTCCTCTCTCTGTGCCTTTTCACTTACAGTGACTTTTCAGCAAAGGTTATCTTTCTTGACTTTCTCTTAAAAAACACTTTCCTGCTGTTTCCATCCTCAGTGCCTCTGAAAGAGCCACTTCTGCTACAATCTGCTGAGAATCAGCTGCATGATTAAGTTCAGGAAAAGATGATATATACACCTGCTATTTTCCAGTTTCCCTAACTGTGTTGTACTCAGTGATGCTTAACTATCCTCCCCTGCAGGCCTACTAAGAAGTGTTTATCTTTGACACGAACTGGAGCTGCTTAACACAGATCTAACTAGAAGTGTAACTTTACTCATCTTCATAATCAGGAAACAAAAAATTTGGACTCTTCTGCTCAGCTTCTGAAAGAAGTAATTTTGGCCATAATTACAGGCAGGATAAATACAACAGGCCAACAGTCTAACACATGCCTAATTTAAGGTCATTTACAATTTCTGTCAGTTCAATTCCCCATGAGTATAGTAACACACTGTGTTGGTCTGTAAGCAAACACAAAACTGTTGTGCTGAGTATGACCAGAGCTTCCTCTAGCTCAGGATCTATCCCGTGACAGTTACCAGTTACAGGTACCCAGGCAAGACATAAGAACCTGCATAAGATTGTGACACACTTCCCAGGGCTGCTGAATTCTTGCAGGTTCAGGTCTTAACAATTACTGATTTACCCCTTCTTTTTGTTTTTAATACTAAACTACAAACTTCCCAGAAACGTGGGATTTTGTATCAGACTCACGTGCTCTGGGAAAAGCAGTTTATTTTTTTTAAGTGATAATTTGCAGTAGATTCATTCAAAGGCCTCTAGTGCTTGTCTTGGTGGAGAAATAAAATGATGTCCTATAAATATTCTTAATAATTATAATTCTGAAGACCTTTAGAAATTTATCCATCATCTCTTTTCCATTATAAAGCATACTGCTCTACTGAAATGCTACGTATGTTTAACCACACTTACTACTCTCTTCTAGTTACTCACACTGTGTTGCCTCACCACTATGAGTGGTGTTATGCAAATTATGAGAAAATTTAAAAAAAAAGGCAATAAAGGAATTTTATAAATGTAGAAATTATGGGGAATACACTCATCTTCTAATGCCAATTACTGGCTAGCCTATTTAAAAGTCAATATCAACCTTATTTATCACTACTGGATAAATTTCACCGGCAGTAATAACAAGCAAATATTGCTGCTTAGTGTATTTCTTTTGATCAGATAACCTGTTCATGTCCTGCCCAATCATTTTAAAGATTGCTTAAGCTAATGGATATTATTTTATAATTGTTCTAGGCTGACAAAGAATATGGGGTCACATTCCAAAGGTATCTGTCTACCAGTAATTTTTGTGTTGTACAGTAACTCTATGACTCATGATTACCTGACACGTAGTGTTTAGTGTTTAGTTACTTAATGAACCATGGGAATGGATTTGCTGAATAAGAAGGTTCAGTTCTACAAATTCGTTTTAGCAGTATTCTTCGTAAGGGATTTAAACTGTCCAGAGGTTCACAGAGTTTTTTTAAGTCTTCGGAAAACATGCATTTTACTACTGGCATTTCCAGCCTGAAGGTGTGGCTAATATAACTATTTTATCTTTCACCAGATGGGGCGTAGAGAAAAACCTGAGGAATGTTGTCAAGTTGTGTTTCACTGGCTGCTGCAAGGTTTCTATGCATGAGGCATGCCACTGACATCACTCACTCACAATGTATGGTCTGAAGCAATCAGACTAAGAAAATCTGGAGATAAAAGTAGGAAAGCAGCAGGGGGACTAGAGTGAGTGAAGCAAAACATATCAATCTGTGGAAGAAGCCTGACTGCTTCCAATTGTACTGTCATGATCTTCTGATTTATCCTCCAGGGTGGAAGGATTGCAATTATTCTGTACCAACAGGTACAGAAATGGAAGGAAAAATACATCTTGAGCATAGTTAAAAAGCTGTCAGTTTTATACAAAATCTCCTTTGATGCCTTCTTATACCTGTGTTAAATCAAAATTCAATCAAAATTGTTTTATATGACTCACAAACATTAAAACCCACCAAGTTTGTATAGACTTAAAAGCCTAAATGAATTTGGATGAACACGCACTGCTCTGGACTCAAATATTGAGAACACAACCACTAGCTGTAACTCAAAGGTTTGGTTTGTGAGTCAAAAAATAAATATGTAGTGTTTAACACTGTAAATGTACAATTTTCATTTGTGTTAGTAAGCTGTGTATCAAGAATAATTCCAAGAAACAAATATAATTGCATATATTTTGTGCCACTCTCAGAGAAGCCATGTTCTGTGTATCTAATAAATATTCTTCTTAAGCCTTCTCTGACCTAGGAAATTATTGCTATTTTACTAAGAAGAAATTAAAGTAGAATCAAGCTAAGTGATTTGCATAAGTAATAATAGGATGTCAGTGGTGAGGGTTAGTAAAAAGGCACAAGGAATTCCAGTGCTGTAAGTAGCAGTCAGAATCTTTTCCCAGGAAAATTGAAAAGAAAAAAATCCTGCCAAAATGAGTCTGTGATAATTTCTAGAGAGTACTGTAATTTCAGTCAAACCTATCAGTCTCTAGTCAAAACGTGGAAAAGCGTAGATTTGAATGGACTTTTAGAAGAAATGAAAATTTATATTTTGCTTAATCTTAAAAATCCATTTCATTCTTTGATTGACTAAGAAAACACAGGAAAATTATCCATTCAAAACTAGAGTGAAGGAAACCTCTTTGTTAAAAACACCAACTGCAAACATTTTAAAATTTGTAATGATTGAGACTTCTAGCCAAAATAATTATTTGGTTTTAATCCAGAATTTTTGAATACATCTATTTGTTCAAAAAAATCATGGGGGATTCCCACGGCAATTTTCTGAATATTTCTATCTTTGAACAATTCACTACTTCAATTCAGTGTTTTTCCTATACAATTATCCAAATGATGCTTTTGTGCCTTCCAATGAGGCTATTTGAATTACACCATTTTCAGGTTTTTTGATGTGCCTGCTTCTGTGCCTGTTCTGAGGCAAACCTCAGATCTTTGGTCTATCTTGAAACAAAGACATCCTGCAAGACTGGAGGTCCCTCACAAAATCCCACTGCATATCTTTTCCAATCGTATGCTGAATGTCCAGTGGCTGGTGATTCTGACCTTAAGGCTGCACCATCACACCAAGGAGGGATTGCAGCCATGATTTCTACTCCTCCTTTCAGCTGCACCTTGCTTGCCTTCACTTGTGGCTGGATTTTTGGACGGGGTCCTGCGATTACTCCTCAGTTGTGTGGAGGCTTTCCAGCTCAGGACAGCAGTCCTCAGGCTGTGCAGGTGGATCCAGGTTTCCCAGTGAACCAGGTAGTGGTGGTCAGCTTGAACCCTGCACTTACCTGATTTACCCCTGGTGTCACCCTATGAAAACGAGTCACTGAGCTGGATGGTTTTCAGATTTCAAAGACAAAACCACTTTGGTTTTCCTGATGCATTTTGCTTATTTTGAGCATGTGAGTAGAATCAGGTATGAAATATACCTGGGGTTGAAGATTTAAAGGGGGAAAGGGGGAAAGATCCATCACATTCTGATGGATTTAAAAGGAGTGCCACTGGATCTGAAACCGCTTCAAATAATAACCAAAATAATGGAAGTGGAAATAAACTATGGCCCTTTTGAAAAAGAGGATCCATAAGAAACTGGTTGTGCAAAGAATGCACCCGATGAAAATTTGCCTGAAAATAGTTCTAGTTGCGTAAACTAAGAATCTGACATATTTTCTTTGGAATCTTGTGCTGCCATGAGTTGGACACACTAAGATATTTGTCAGAATGAGTTGTTTATAGCACAACTCCTTTCTCTCAGTGTAGTATAGTCAAAATAAAACCTTCCAAACCACCTTTTCAACTTCCACCGTCATCACCTGACAGTGTGACTTTTTGAAAGGGTTTTTGTTTTAGTAGCTGCTTGAGATGAAAGGAGCATAGTCATATTAACAGATAAAACTCCTGTGATAAATCTCTCTTGCCATTTGGGCAAGAAGGAATGCTTTTCTTCCAAGATTTTATTGATTGTTTGTGAATTCATTGATAAAACAGGCTGTGTGCCTTGCTGCAAAATGCTGCCAGCTCTACATGCAGTCTGGTTTAACAATGAATCCAATATTAAACGTCCTATTTATGACAGAAGCCTTATGAAAAGTCATGCTTTTAAAATAACAAATCGGCCTTTGCACATCATTTTGGTGTGGCGATGTTGTTCATAGGAAACAAGGATTAGAGTTGCAATGCTGTTTACTTTTTAAATCTAGCAATCATATTTTGTAAATTCATTACTGCAAAGTCAAAAAAGAAAATGAATTTAGGCCTAAAATCATGCTGAAAAGGCAATCCAGATTGCACAGTCCTGGCTGGAAAAAGAATTATTTATTCTTTTACCTGATAACAGAGAAAATAAAAATCTGAAACATCATTAAGATTCTAGCTGTAATTAATCAGTAGGATTCCAAACATTCCAAGTATCACCTCGTACTAGCAAGGCTTAGCTATGTGCACTGGAGTACAGCTAATCTGAAAATATCAGCTAAATTCAGAGTTCCCCACAGTTGGGAGCAGGAAAGCGCAGCGAATTGCGATCAGCATTTGTCCTCATGTTCGCTGTGAGTGATGGAGGCAAGTCAGCGTAAGCACACTCTCGCAGATAATCACTTACCTGACAGGGCTTTGGATGATGAAAAGACTTTCCTCTGTCTCCAGAGAGCACGATGCTTATTTCAGACGTTTCCTGGAAGACAAAGGGATAGAACAAGAGCCTTTAGATTACACTGGGATGACAGAGATCTGCTAATAAAAATGTAAAGGTCAAAAGGCTCCATCCTCCTTTGGTGTAAAACAGCAAAACTTCAGCTCTGACATCCACTTACAGCTACTGAGGATCTTGATTATCAAGGTGGTGTCTGTGTATTTTTTGTTTTGTTTGTCATGCAGCACAAAGGCCATGCAGAAGCACAGTCAGGTTCCAGATAAAAGTGTTTGCTGTTGACAAACCTAGTATAGTACTCAAGGCATAATTAATAGGCTGTTTTCTAGAAATTTACAGAAAAAAACAAAACAAAACAAACAAGAACAAAACATCAACAGCCTTCAAGCTCTACTATGATGCCTCAGGCATCATTCAGCAGGGATCCCTGCTTGGTTTACAGAACATTTGAAGGACATGAATAGATAAACCATAGCTCACATATTTGTCTTTTAGTAGTTTAATCATCATAAGTCTAAAGATGGGTGCAGGGGTACCTGAAGGTGCAGCTGGAATGTTAATCTAGACATATCTAGAAGAAATAAGATATCATTCTTGTTGCTATCTTACTTGATAGTTTTTGATAATTTGTTACATTTATAATCAAGTGAATCACGCTTCTCTCATTATGTACTTTCATAATTTAAGTGGATACAAAGCCTCCCTGTTTGTGATTTATTTATTTATCAAATTGTAATTGTAATGGAGAACATCATTAAAGAGAAAAGGAAACAAACAAACAAACAAACAAATGAAAAAATAAACAAAAAAACCACAACAAACCATCACCAAAACTGGGGACTTTCAATATTTTTATGTGAATTTTAAATGTATTTTATTAAACCCAGCATGATTCTTTCTTGCTAAACGATCAGAATTCATTCTGGAATGGACAGAAAGTCAATTGTTTTTGCTTAAACCTGGCCCCAGCTGAATTTATGTTGATTGCTATGTGACACAAGGACAAAAGGGTGATTTCCCCTTTGCTTTCATTTTGATGGGCTGGAACCCAAAATTTGCCTTATTATGGTTTGCTACTGTTCTTTCAAAGTGAGGTTTCTTTTAATGTATTATTATTTGAAGGATGTAATAAATTAAGTGTTCATTAACTGCAGATGATTGAAGATCATTATTCCTACTTTCATTACAAGCATGTCTGATTAGTGCAGAGCTTTTTGTGTTGGCCTTCCTGCCACCATGTGCCCTCTCCAGCAGCTTGGAATTCATGGACAGACTAAAATTGCTGATGGTATCAGTCTTGTGCTGCCATCCTCGCAGTGCCTCTGTTTGACAATAGCCAGTTGCCATGGAAATAATTGTGGTGTCACAAATTCAGTGTTATGATTTCAATAGACGATCATGTAAAGTGAAAGAAAAGGTTTGCAAGTGTAGCTAACACAAGCAGCAAAGGGAAAAAATAAAAACATATCCAAGGGGACAACACCATCTGCTAACTGTCTGTAAGGTTTTTGTGAGTAGCCCTTCAGGTAGATTTTTCAGGTCAGATCCCTTTTCTTCAATATTTCTGTTGATGGGAACTCCTTGCTCTCTGCCACGTTTTCTATTAATCTGTGGGCAGTCAGATATTCAGTGAAGTGACAGCAGCATTCCACAACAGCAGGTAGCTAGGGCTACACAAAGTGCACCAGACAGCACCTCATTTGTATTCTGCCCCACTTATGGCTGAGCCTCTGCCTTCATAAGACACTGGTACACAGCCATGACCCTTGTGTCAATCAGCACATGGTAAAAAGTCATGTGCAGCAGACATGGAGGAAGGTGACAAGGTGTTTTTTTTGCCAGGCGCTGCACCTGGCACTACTTGTTGGATCAGAGACATGTCATCTCTTTGTCTCTTTGTCCTTTTTTTGTTGGATTTATTGGAACACTTTTAATTTGAGTTATATTCATGGGTAAGCTCTGCATGGACGTTGGCTGTTGTGTATGAGAAAGCTTCTCATCTACAAAGAGACACAAAACACCTGTTAATGCTATATATATCTGTTTATGACAATTTCCATGTTCTGCATTTAGACTTTATCCATGTTTACATTTATCCGTGTTAACATTACATGTTAACATTTCTTACCCAGCTTGTACTTATTAAGTTTTTGAGGGTATTTTCTGAGGTTTAGCTCTTTAACTGTGGTAGGGTAACCAGAAGTCCCAGTTTATTTGGGGAAGAGTAAGAGTACTAGAATTTATACATCTGTTTCAAAAACTGAAAATTTACTTTTGGCTCAGATTTTTGTTTGGAGAAATAGGGCTTCCCTTGTTTTCACCCTTTGAAAGGGTGAATAAATAATTCCTGGAAAGTTTCAATATACATAAACTTCAACTCACTGGGCTCTGATATAGTACAACATATTGCTGTTGCACTTGCCTGGTTGCAGTCAGGGGTATCCCAATTTCCTGATGATGAATATTTCCTTCCTGATCCTGTCCTGATAAAATATTTGGAGTTGAGTAAAAGCCATAAACTTGTATGAAGGCGTAAAGGCATAAAATATATAGTATTTACAGCAGACATATTATAGATTACTACTCCAGAAGTCTGTTAAGGGATATGAAATAGGTCTCCTCACTCTTTATTTAATCATCTGTAGAATGAGGGTATTGATATCCCCCTACCTCACAGGCATATTGTGAGGGTAAGTACATTCATGGCTACAAGATACTCACCTTGGTGTCCTGGGACAGCAGAGTAAGCAGATAGTATTCAGAGGGTGTGGAATTTCTTTCAGTTTTACTAAACTAATTAATTCCTGGTATAGTGCCATTGACTCTGAAGCAGCAAATGTTGTCATTGAATTTTAACAGTTTCAAAACAAGGCTTTGGAGGTTTCTCTTGTGCTGCCCACAATATCTCAAACCTATGGGTTTAATTGCATTTGAAATGTGTCCAGGGTGTCCTCAGCACATAGCAGCACACTCTGTTTTCTGCACGTTTGGGCCAGAGCCATTCTCTCCTGCTTTGTGGATCTGTTTGAAATAATCAACTTTCTCCTTGGGAGAATTTGCATGCAAGAATTAGTTTTCTCATGCATGGAGAATGTTTTTCATTTCTGAGGGAAATTCAAGGAAAGAATGAGAAATATTTTGATTTATGCAAAGCTGTGAATGTTTTTGGAATTAATTTTTAAATCTAGCTACAACCAGCTTACACTGATATAATTTGTTCTAGACCTTGTCTACACAGAAGTGTTAAACTAGTTTTGTAAAAGGAGAGTAAGTAACATTAGGATTCTAATCCCAGAACTAATCTTGGGTATAAGCACAAGAAAATTGATAAGGGATACATAAAGATTTACAAAGTAGTAGCACAAGCAATGTAAATAAAACTGGGACAGGGTTGTGTGTAGAAAATTGTCCTTGTCAGAAAAACTAGATATTGGGGGGTTTTATGGCACTAAAAGTATGGTTGTCAAAGGTAAGTGCTGGTACAATCACTGGGCTGTAATTCAAAACAAGATTTAGGACTGCTGTTCAGGACAGAAATAGCTGAAAATTAAGGCCCTAGCTCTGTAAATCACATTTTCAAGGCACAGGTAAGTCTCTACCTTGCATGAGAAAAAGCTAAATTCTTATCAACAGGAATCCCAAACACCACACACTGATTTAGAAGGTGATAAACAAAATTCTGTTGAAAAGTAAACAGCTGAAACTCAAAGGAAGAGATGAAAAAAGAGTGAACTCTTGATTGGCACTTATTGGGCAAGGAAAATATTTCAGGGCATCTTAAAATTTGGATTTGGATTTGGAGAAATAGTCTGAATTATGGTGAATTTCTGTCCTGGACTTCAGGTTATAAATTAAACATTAGATGTCTGATCAGTTTGATAAGCATCTATTTCCCTGATGCTCCTCAGATATTTGATGTAGTCCTGACATTCTGAAAATAAAATTATCACTATACAAAAATCAGTGAAATTCTGGTAAATAGATTAAAACTTACTCAGTTTGGCATGTGGCAGTTTGCCAAAACTGCAGCCTTTTTAAGGAGAAGTTTTTGATTAGCTATTTTTAAATTTTGATGTTCTCTCTGTTTCATGTATCTCACCATTTTTTCAGTGGAAGACTTTTTTTTTTCCCCCGGGAATTTTGATTGCTGCTGTTCATAAAAGTAGGGGAAATACTATTACAATAAAAATCTATGTAAGTATAAAAATTGTCCAAGCTTTGAAACTAGAAGATTTTATGCATGCAGTTTTCTTCTTCCTTCTTACTTTTTTTTTTTTTTTTTTTTTTTTTTTTTTTTACTTCACCCTCATGAATTTGAAATTTCAGGCTCTTGGTCTATTTCAGGAAAGGAAGAAAAACCATTAAATCCTGAAGATTTTGCAATATGGAAAAATCATTTGCCATCCAGCTCTAATTAAAAACTTTCTCTAATTAAATCTTACTTAATTGACAAATCTCAAAAGAAAATAATAATGAATCATGATACTATGGAGCTAGTCCCAATGCAATCTGTTCCTGACCAAATGCTATACAGCTTCCTTATCTGTAGTGTTGAGAACAGTCACTGCTAGTGAAATTTGCAGATGACATGTATGGGTGGTATAGTAAATACTGAGGATGGTTGATTTCTGTGCCCTAATTTGGTAATTCCTCCAGCAGTTCTTTCAACTTGAAACACATGAAAAGACACACCTTTAGGAAAGAAGGAGGCCATGAATACAAGCTGTGGGGCAGGACTTGAAATGCTGAAATACTCAAAGCAGATGTGGTAGCAAAGCAGCTTAACATGAGCTCTGCGTGATGCTGCAGCCAACAAGGCAAAACAGCTTTGGTGTGTGCCTAAAAACAGAATATCAAACAGGCGTGTGATGTTCCTATTTCCCTGCAGAGATACTGCAAGGCTGTGGCTTGAGTCCACGCTGCAAGAAAAAACCTTGTCAAACTATGTGATTGAGAGAGAAGCCATGAAGATGGCATTGGTTATAAGGAAAGACTCAGGTGTTTGAGGACTTTTCTAATCTCCCACCCAAGAGCTGCCAAGTTGATTATTGATATAACTACAAATCTAAAGATGCCAGGCTGTAGCTGGTTCTTAGTCCAGCAATAATGGGTGTGATCAGATTTCACTTTTGGAAGTTGAAGTCAAAAAATCTGGGGTTGGGAAAAGAAAATTAGCACTGAATGCAAATAGGAATGGCACTGTTATTTTTTGGAGTGTAGTGGTTTCTCCAGCTTTTAAAGTCTTTTACCCAAGTCTACATTTGCTAAAAGGCATGCCTAACTGCAGAGAGATTCACACAAGTGTTAATGTGGTGTTTAAGCATTTTTTAGATGTGATTTCAAAACACAATAAAACTACTATAGGATGTCTGTGCCCCAGGCAGGATGGAATCCATCAGGGGCTTTCTCCTGCCCCTCTTCTCCTCCCTAATTTTTTCTCCCTCTTTTGTGGTATCAGTACTGATTGTTTGGTTGCAAGATGAGGCAGATGAGCTCGCTGATCTAGCTGGAAACTAACATAAAAACAGCAAAAATACCAATCCTGGTGGCTGAAATGGCATGTTCAGAGCAGCAAGCAATCTGAGACTCTATGTACATACACAGGCCCTTCTAAACTTGCTCCTTTCCTTGATCAAACAACTCAAAGAAAGTTGCTGGCTGATTCTGTCCCTGCCACCTCAGACAAAATGGAAAAGTTCACAGCCTGTGTCTCACTTAGGGACTAAAAGAACAGGACAACACAGTCCAGACAGCAGCTATAAGAGGATTTACTACTTTCCATTAGGCAATGTGGTGCCCAGAGAGCAACTGGACCATGAAGAGACCTGCATCCCAAAATAGTTCCTCACTAGAGCTTTCTACCATCTCTAGACCGTGCCTTTTTTTTTTTTTTTTCCTTTTTTTTGTTTTTTTTTTTTTTTTTTTTTTATTTTTCTTTTTCTAAAATGTAGCAATTTGTCTTTATATATTGTGTTGCTGAGGGCAGGGAGAAGAGAGAGGTCTTGCTACTTTCCTGACCTAAGAAAAGATGATATAGGCTCTGCTAAACAAGCACTTACAGAGTCAGCCAAGCCAAAGTGCCTGCACTTCAGGCACAAAAGTAAACCTTCAGCTCAGTAGGAAAAGTTCGTGACAGAAAATTTAAATGAATATGGTATTTATATGGCTAAGTTGTTTGGGTTTTGTTTTTTATTCGTAGTGTTCTCTCACAATGTTAGGAAGAAAAAAAAATTGATAGCTATGATGTTATTTTGAATTTTTTTCCACTAAATTGTGGATGTAAACCAATGTACTGATTTAGAATGCCGCTGTACAGTAGCCATGAGGGATTAGGATGGAGATGAGGAATTTGTCATTTCTAGCACAATTTGCCATTTCTAGGGGGTATCAGGTGAACAGGCAGGTGGCAGGTTAGAAGCAGAGATGGTGGCCAAGGGTTGACATGGGGTCTAACAGACACATCTGTGTAATAAAAATCCTGAAAAGGTAATTTAATCCCACAAAATAATTTCTGATTCAGGAAGCCCCTAAGCAACAAACTGCTCGGTGTTAGAGGAATACTAACATATTCCCAAGATATACTATGGGAAAACCATATGTTTGCCTCATTCCTATGCTCTTTTTTAGGCATCCCTTACTACCCACTGCCAGAAACAGAACACTGATCTTGGTGAAACTTCACTCTGACTCACTCTTAAGCTCTGGTAAAAACTGTTCCCTGATGGCAGGAATTTATCATTTGAGAAGGAGGTTCTTGATATCAGACTATAATTTCTGACTATCATCTTTAATTTGACATTCCTTCACAGTTGGTTTGCAACCAGCCACAGCTGTTGAAAATCCTCACATTCTACTACAGATTCCTTGCAACTATTGAAGCTAAAAAGCTTCCAAAATTATCCATGGAATTTACTACAAGAATTTTCTTCCCAAGGGAGTGGCTCTAAGTTCTTGGCTAGATTTTTCTAGACCTTGTTGTGCCCTGCAGTTTGCCTTATGAGTTCAGCACTCTTATCACATAACAGTATTGCACAACTGAACTGGAAAGAGAAAAAATACTGTCTCATTCATATGGTCTGGAATTAAATCCATCCATGTTATTCAAAGCGATAAGTAGAGCTTACATGTACAGTAAATCAGCTAGCACAGCATGATAAATTATGCCTTCCTCTCTGTCCAAGGATTTTTGAAATATCTTTCTGTGGTCAAACTCTGGATATGCAAAATAGATATGCAAGCTAAAAACACTCCTTGCCTTATTCCCTGAGTTAAGTGACAGTGTGGTTTAAGATGCATTAAGGGCTTTGTCTACTTGGAATCTTTTCTTCTAAAGTAAGGCAATTCAAAATAACTTGAAGCCCAGATCTCCTAATTCAAGAGCGCATAAAACTAAACAACACAAAAACCCCACCCCACAACAAAACCAAACAGACATTTCTGGAATGGGAGTGTCTACAAAGAGATACATTCTTATAGGAAAGCTATTCTGGTCAAATTTCCCATGCAGACAGACCTTTAATTAATTCACTGTAAAACCATGTGTGGAAACTCTCATTCTGACTGTAGCTCAAATTATAGCAGTTTAATTGGTTTCCTTAAATTGACAGGTGCAAATGATATAGCTAATTTTAATCTGGATACTAGAATATTTCAACATTTCTGCTTTCTTTGCTTTAGCGTCAGTTTTGGGACTTGTGTATGTTTGCAGTTATACAGGTTTTATTTGAGATTTCAACATATTTAGACAAATTGGTGTGGGATGCAGCAAGCTCATATTCTCCTCTGCCCATGTATCCCTTGATTATAACAACAATTAAACTAAATAAGAAAAAGGTATTTCTGAAAGAAAGCAAGAATGTCCATGAAGGCATCTGCATTATTTTAAATTGAGCACTGCAAGTCTGTATGTAGACTCACACTTGTTCATTTCTTATCTGTAGATGAGGTGAAGGTCTTTAGATACATGAAGGTCTAAGCTCATCTGTCTGTCTTTGCTTGGATTTAAGTGATACATGTTCAAAAATTATGTTCCATCACATGTACTATAGGACAGGAGTGGTTAGCTGGGCACAGACAGCTGAAGGCAGAAACTTCAAATGCTTCTGAGTGCGCAGAATAAGCAATGAGTAATTATGCATGTTGTACATCTTCCCTGAGCAGAGCAAAATTGAGATCTATGGTTAATGACAGCAACATGCCAGCAGCACATAAACCTTTCTACCTGATTCTCACTGTGCTTTAGATCACTGCACAGGGTAGTCCAGACCACTCAGTGTGCCAGATGCTCTCTGTGCTACGCGCAGCACCTTTTTTAACACAGGAATCCTAAGCTTGATGTTATTTATGGGTCATCATGATAATTAGCATTTTCCTGCTGAACTGTTTCAAATGTACTCTGTAAAAGCCACGTAGTCAGAAGTTCGTTGTACGCCTCTGATTCCAATGCAGACATGCAGGCTCATGCTCTGATATTCTGCTCACTCCTCTCATGTGTGAGGATTTTACAAATGAACCTTCTACCTTGATAAGAAAAAAGATACTAGCAATTACAAAAGGTTTTGAGTAGGGGAGTGAGGAATATAAATGAGCAGAAAGGTGCCAAGATATCAAGACTAAACCAATCTGATTTGGTGATAGTTACAAAGTGAATTTTTAATGTGGTGGGTTGTTGTCTTTTTGGTCCTTGATTTGAATAAGGTCTGTTTTCATGTCCTGTGTATCAAAAACCCTTTTCAAAAAGGTTAAGTCTGACTAAATGAAACATTATTAAAAGAGTAAGTATTGTTCTTCCTTTAACCTATTTTATCATAAATATACGATCCTGTTGATAGTTCAAAAAATTGAGAAAAAGGAAAAGAAACAGAAGGCAGGAATAAAGAACATTACTTTCTTTTCACACTCAGGTCTTTGTTTTTGGTTTTTAATGAATTCCTGCATTTGAACTGAGGAGAATGCTGAAATGTTACTTCCCAAAATGAATGCAGCCTGATATGTGAAGGGCACATCTGCAAATGCTGCTGTGAATCTGAAAGGTGAAAGCCAAGTGAGAGGCATGAGGGATGAGGAATGAAGGGCAGGAGACAAGGCTTGCTAAGTGAAAAAAAAGCACAGGCTGCTACAAAGGTAGTGGGTTGGTGGGTTTCTCTAAGAAAAGTCAGTTTTATTATTTTTATTAAAAACCAGTAGGTTTTATTAAAAACAGAAGGTTTTTATCATGACTGTGCAGAGTCTTGGTGCAAGAGCTTCTCGCCTCTTCTGCTTGTTTTCACTTAGAGCCATGCATACTGCTTCCCTTGAGAATATCTTTCAGCTCTGTATTGCAGCCAGTTCAATTAAAATCCTGCTGAATGGTATTGTTTATTTTTGAGAGTGCCACAATTATCAGCAGGAAATCACAGGAATAAGCAAGTGTCATAAACTGATGTGATTTTGAGTCTGGATGATCTTGGACATGGACTGCATGACAAAGACAATATAAGGTGTTTGAGTGTAGCTTTAGTTGCTTTCTCCTTCTGTGATATTATCTATGACACAAGAACATATTTTTTAAGGTTTAATTAGTATGATGTCTTTGAAAACTCACAGTATAGTTGGTGCTTTTCTTTAAATATTCAGATAAAAAAATTTTTGTGGGTAATGTCTTACTCTCTAGTCATGTTCTTATGTTGCCAAGAGGCATTAAAATAATCAGGTTTTTTCTTCTGTCTTTGAATTTCTTCACTATGGTTTCTACTCTACAATACTTTAGTTTTTCAGGGATGGATAGGTAAATTGATAACTTTTAAGCAAAAGCAAGTATGAGCTTATTTACTTAAGAAATTATCAGAAAATAACTGCTAGTTTTCAACTCACCTGTGTTATTGTCTACCATATACTTCCAGCATTTAACGCTTACTCATCCGAAGACCAGTGACAATACCTTTCGAACCCTGTATTGACTGAAATTAAATCGAGTTTTTATTCAATATGTTAAGTTTGACACTGGGTAGTCTGAAAAAGTCTGAGGTATTGATGTACCTCTATGTATTAAAACATGAAAATATTTTTTTTTATATGTGCAGATTTTTTTTTTTTTTTTTCTTTTTACAAGAACATGTTATATTCAAAGACTGACTTCTCCCACAGCCTTGAGCGAGACTTTGAGAGCCATGACTTGAGTTCAGCTGTGTAAAAGCCAGGTGTTTGTCTAAGCACAATGTCTAACCTCCAGTTAGGTAGCTCAGTACTTTACCTTCTCTGGTAGATGGAAAGCAAGTAACTCCACCAAAACTGATACATTCCCTGCTATGTTAAGAAATCAGTAGGGTGTATAAAACCCTATTACCACCTAAGTTATTGCTAATAATTAATTCTAATGCTGACATAAAATGGTTAGCAATGAAAAGAATGAAAAAAAAAGAAAAAAAGCTTGAATCCTTGTCTCAATAGAATATTGGTGAGTTTTGAGGTCTGAGGATGAAAGGATGGAAGATGAAACTTCTGGTTACGTAGACTTTCATTAGCTTAGTTATAGTAAATCATCTTAAAGTTTGAATTGAGCAAAATTTTTCTTGCCTCACATAGCAGTGATATGTGGTTGATTCACAACAGTATTTGTTCCAATTTGTCCTCAGCTTTTTAATAATAATAATAATAAAAAAGTAATTAGAATTTCTTTCTGATTAGGTGGTTTTAATATTGGAGAGATTGTTTCTATAACTGTTCTTGGTTTCTTATTTACAATTGGCTTTTTCCAGAAATGAATACCTAATTTCTAAAATATAGTCCTTCCTCCTCCACTCTCACACGGGTTTCTGTTGCTACCTTTATCTAAAAATCTGTTTTGTCATGTCCTGTGACAAATCACAGGCCAACATTTCACCATGATTGCCATCAACTTAATGCCTACCAACAATGCTAAAATCTGGAAACAGGTTGTAGCAGTAGCTGTTGCCTACTTTTAACACTGCTAACAACACTTTTTTTTTTTTTTTTTTTTTTTTTTTCCCCCCCCCCCCCCCATAACACATGAAGCAGTGGACTTTAGTATATTTCTGGATTTTCTAGGTACAGAAAAGCTGTATGATCAAAATGTAACCCAGAGTTTAAATATAGTGAATGGTGAATTCAGAAAATATTTTGTATGCATTTTTTATACCATGGATATCAGCTTATTTTTCAGAGGGGTTAGATAAAGAATTGATTAAGAGGGAATCTGAGGGAAAAACAGTCAAGTGCTCAGTTATGCTTGATTTTTCTGATGGAGACACCTGAAACTGTAATTTCTATTTTCTCACAGCACAATAAGAATGGCACTGCCAGTATGTCGTATTGAACTTTATTGTGAAAAATGCCTGACCTTGAAATCCTTTGTCTGAGGGCTGAACACAAAAAAATGGCCTCCATAAGAGAGGGTAGCTCATGTGCCTTAATGAAAAATAACCACTCCCCAGGTAATAAAATCAGCTCTGGAAGTACCTAGGCAGTGAGACTTCTTTGGGATGCAGCCCTATTCCACTGGATTCATATGGAATCCTTCCATTTATAAGAGGTTTGTGAAAATCTTCAGCATGAAGAGAGACCTACTAAAACACTGAAGGGACCAACTAAGTGATCTGGCAGCAAGCCTGCCAGAGTTCAGGAGGTGTTTGGACAACTCTCCGAGGGACATGGTGGGATCTTGGGCTGTCCTATTCTGGGTCAGGAGCTGGACTCAAAGATCCTAATGGGTCTCATTGACCTCAAGATATTCTATGAACTCTGCTGTCAGCAGTGTATTTCTCTTTTTAGAAGCAGCATTTCTTTCTCAAAGTGAGAAAGTCCCCCGTTTACTCAAGTTTAGCAGTGATCCATGAATCTGTCACTGATTTTATACTAAATACCCTGTGTTCAATAGCGCTTTAAATATTCTTTGTTAACATGAATTTAATTTAAATCCCTTCACAATGAAATAAGTGATGAATAAAACTAATTTATAGATTTTCTTACTTTCATCTAAAGGAGGATGTCACCTAATCCTGCAATAATTTTTACATTAAGGTGAACAGGGAAAGCAGACAGATAAAAAAGCCAAATAAATATTCCTGCATTAAGCCAGAAATGTTTCCACCTACATTTGTTAACTGTGAAAATGGCAGCTAGAAGCTACAAAATAGCTTTTACTCATCTGTATATTGTCTTTGCTGGCATCAGCTATACCTCGCCTCCCCTTCATCTCATCTTAACATTACTCACTTATGCATGCACAGCATGTGCAAGTGTGAAAAAAATAACTTCTCTTGTAGGAGCTTAAGGTGGATAAATCTTTGATGTACACTGGTAAGCTATTCTAATCTTTGCAGGCACTGTATGAGATATCAACTCTTTAAAACTCGTTCCTCTTAAAAAACTGCACAATTGATCTTGTGAAGATCTTAGTAAATCTAGGATTTACTGTTAGGATAAATTGATACACATCCTTTTAAAGATACTTATAATAATCAGAATGCCTTCATAATGGGCATAACTTCATTATGGTGTGTAAAAAAGCAGCATATTTGTCATCAAATATTTTAAAATTAGTGTGCAGAATATTTCTGCTGTTTTGAATACATCATCAAGCTAATGAACAAGGAGCAGGCCCTCAGCTGATGAAAACTGACAGGCTTCCAGGACTTTGTTACTAGTATTTTGGAACTCTATTAGAATTTCAAATAGCCATTAATGATATATTCCACTTATTATTTAAGATTTGTACAGATGGCGACTTTGAAATTCTAATGCATGTCATTATCTTTTAAGTTTCTCCTGCGCTTTTCTCAATTAGGAAAAAGAAACACCTTTCCTGCTAAGTGCTTGTACAAGAATGAAACTGAAACAGTGTGCAAGCTTTATTTTGACCAGTGCAACCAAAACACTATGAAAATATAGTGACCAAGATTGTTATTTTGATACAATTTTTCCTTCCCCAAGCTAAAATGGTACATGACTTTAAGGAGTGCAATACATCATCAGAAATCGTTACCAACTGGGTAGTGAAATATGGCTTAATATGCTGTCTTTTTCAATTACTATATACCCATGTAATGGCCTGTAACAACATTTTTATAACAAGTGAAAGGAGCCTTTAGCCCTTGTGTATCAAAACCAATGGTGTCTGTTTTGCTCAGTTGCTGTGTTTTGTGCATGTTACAGGAACTCAGAATGTCTGGATTGGATCTGCTGCTTTCATCCATACGGATACGCTGCCTAGCACAATGAGGCCTTTGATTCAGAAATGGGTACGACTATAATAGATAAGCAGTGACAGATAATAAACAGTAGGAATTGTAATTGTTAGTGTTTGGATTATTAATGCAGAAACTGCCTCACAGATATTAATCCATTTCACTGGTATCCTCTTGTACCAATTGATCCTCTGCCATTCTTTCTTCATTAATTAGGCTAGGGTATGTAGCAAATTAGGATGAATTCCAGCTCTGCCCACATTATTTGATTGGTTCCTCCCATTCTCATTCAGTGTTTTCTACACTCTTGATGAGGGAGTTGGAATTCATGCATCTGGCCCAGTAGCCTGGATAAATACAGCAGCAGCCCACAAAGGACAATTCTGAATGAGAGACAGACATTTTGGAAAAAAACCCTAAAAATCTCAACCAAAAAACCCTATCATGGCATAATGAGTTCAGTTTATACAGTAGCTGTATAAGCGTAAATGTCAGGGATTGTTTTTTCCCTTCTGACTTTGCTTTTCTTGTACTCACAAACCTTTCTGGCAGGAAGGTTCATTTCCTAAATAATCTCAGTGGCCCAGAAGCAATGGTATCCTTAACCAAATCACACCCTGCTGGTTCCTTTCACGTCAAAATTTTGAGGCATTCTGGTTCTTTGTCATTTACAGTTTCTCCACGACACATACAGTATTATTGCCAGTCAAGCCAGACTGTACGTCTTTTGATTTAGTTTGCATTCCTGGCTTGCTCAAGCTGGTCTTATTGAGATCACTGAAGAACATCATTTCCTTATTTAAATAGGATTTGCATTTCTCAGGCTTCTTTAGCAGCCTGTCTTTTAAACATCGCTTTTGAAGATTTGCCCTGATGTTCCTACCAGGCAAGACTACAAAAGAGAATTGTGGACTCCCAATGTCTTTCACACTCTTAGCCTGGCAGAGGGCATTATGACATGTGGGGTAAATAACAGTTAACAAAGATAACAAGGAACTTAATACAGGGAAGCATTAAAATCTCTAGAGCAGCTCTACTGTAAAATCTCAGTGACAGTCCTGGGTTTCTGTCAAGCTAGAGCAGCTGCAGAAAATTGCTGATGATGTTGGTTCAAATTACAGTAGTGATAAGTCCAGGCAAACATACACCCAAACAGAGATCAATTTATTGCACTTTTGGATAAGCTCTCAAAGTGCTTAGGAACATGCTCTAAAATGTCCCCTGAATTGAGTTTCCTTTCTTTATTGGGCTGATTGATATGGCTGGGCTCCAAAACACCTTGAAATCCATGCAAGTGAGTGAAACTTGACACAAAGGCTTACTTATTTTAAGTTAAACACACTTTCAAATTACCAGGTGCTGAGATGAAGATACACGGTCAGATTCGAACTGCTGCTTCCTCTAGCAGATCTATCCAGATAGACATACATCAGCTGGAGTCCTGGGCAAAAACATTTCAAATTCTGCATGAATTCTGTTCATACAGAATATTGAATTTCAGGAGTTGAATCAATACACAGAAAGTAGGTCACCTCTGTAGCTGAAAGTGATGAGAGCTCTGTGCTCAGCTCAGGTCTTGCCTAATTGCCCAAACTTGGAGCAAGAGCTATGTCTGATCTATCACATATGTCGTTATCTCTTCAAGCCTTATTCTCCCGTAGAGATAATTCAGGGAATGAAGTCCATAGCTATTAGGCAATTCCTTATTTCCAGGACTACACAACCCACTTTGATCTTGTGGGTTAGTAGGTGGTGGAAGAAGAAATGAGATATTAACTTTATAGCTTCTCAGACAACCTCAGAAATTAAACTATTGTCCTGTATTATCATATATCTCTGTAATTCCTTTGAACTTCTGAACCCCAGGTCACAAACTAGCACACTATGAAGTGTTCAGCAATTTCCATACCATAAATCCTGCTAAGGATGAAAGATTCACTTCTGAGTATTACTGTCCAATTTCAGTAACATCAGGATTAGTTGATTTAAGTAAGCTTCTAAGTATGAGGCTCTTTAACCAAAAATTAACCTCAGGGTTTTGGGGAAATCTCTGAGTAACAGCTATTTCCAGCAAAACAGGATTAGTACCTTTTGTGGTTCTGTGCTGAGCATTCTCCCCATTAACACTTCCTTGAATAGCACTGAACAATAATTGGACCAGATCCAAATCATAGGCAGCATTGAGGTTCAGTGATGACTTTAATGAGACATATTTTTAAATATGGTATTTGATTCTGTCTTGGTTTTGAAAGACAGTTGTCTGCCAGGGACCTAATGAAAAAACCAGTTCTTGGTGTTTATAAAAAAATGGGTTTTGTTCTATAAAAAGACAAAAGAAAAAAGTTGACTTAGAATGAACCAAGGAAATGTTAAAACTATGCAAGTTCATATGCCTAAACAGGAATATTTCAAGCTGTATACTCAGTATTTTAACAATCTGTGAGAAAAGATGTTGATTCAGGCAATAATTCAGGAATTATTTCATTTTATTGAAGTAAGTATTTCTTTGGGATTTTTTTATATGGTGAAACAAAAAATGGGGACAAACCCAAAACAAACCAAAGCTTATAAAATACTTTAAATGCCATTCCACCAGACCTAATCACAAGTTGCATAAATACCACAAAAACAACTGCCCTGTGTAACTTAGTCATATGTTGGAAACCCACCTGGCCTTGTAGAGAAACTAGTACCCAAAAGACATTAAATAAAAATCTACCAATTTACCAATCTCAGACTGATATTATGCTTATTGTACCTGCATTTCCAAAAATAAAAGAGTCATGCACTTTCTTCTTTAAAAGGGCACATAGAGACTGTTAATGAAAAGCTGCTGAGAATATAAAGCAGTTAAAGGCAACTGTGACTAGAGGAAACCAATTTGTATCCATTGGTTTCACAGCAGGCTGTCATCTCTCTGCCTCTATTCATTTGCTTGTTTTCTGGTTCAGTAAAAACTCTGTTCTACTATTATGATATAATGGCACGGTAATCTTTATAAACCTACTAGATTTTTCTGGAATATGTTTAGCAAAATTAAATGTATAGGGGCTGGCAGCATATTCCTTAATTAAGATTCCCCACACATGTGGGCAGGAGCATGTTTGGAATCCAAGCCCATTCACGCTTACTCGCAAACAAGGCTCTGGTTGGAGGGAAGAAGCTGATAATGCCTCCTAACACCCCACCTCTAATAATAAAAAAATATCAAAGCTGGAAGCATTTTAACAAATATTTTCATTCTCATATGTGTCAGTGACTGTCAGAGTGAAAGTGAAGAGTTATGATCCTACAGTTGCATGGTCTGGAATGAATCAGAGGTTACTCAAAGTGAAGAATTCAGGCTGCAGTAGGAAGGCTTGAAGGTTGTGGCTGGTCTGCTTCTCAGAGCAGTTCTCGTATCATGCACAAGGAAATTCACTTCTGGAAGAGGGTTCTCAAGGACACACAGTCCCAAGCCTGGAAATGCCAGCTCCAGTGGATTTCCCAGGGAAAATGCACTATTTTCCAGAGGTTAAACAAAAATGACAGAAAGATACTCTAAGTAACACAGGTGGTACAGTTTCTACTTTCTTCCACTCAGGACTAGAGCCATGCCAGGACAAAAAGGAGAAAAATTTAAAAGGAGCAGAATTAAAAACATTACAACTGCCTAGCAAAAGTAAGTGTAGTAGGAATATCTATGGCAAACTGTCATGAGGACAATTTACATGAGATGGAAAACAGTAAAAAAAAAAAAAAAAAAAAAAAAAAAAAAAAAAAAAAAAAAAAAAAAAAAAAAAATTTCCCTTAACCCTTATTCTCTGACACAGCAAAGCCAAAATTTGCCATAAGAACCTTCCATTTTTGTTTGACAGCATTAATCTAGATTAGCCTCTACTGGATGTTTTTAGTATTTCTTACTGGGTTTAGTATTCTTACAGAAAAAACAGGAAATGTATTCAGTCATGAACAAGGTTCTGACTCTCACACTGCTGACTGTTTCAGGGATTTCAGCCCCATTCCCCTTCCTTCCCAGGGAAGGGCATTAGATGCTCAGGCAGAAATATATAAAGAAGTTCTTTGCACATAGTTCATACTCCTCCTAAACTGGTAATCTAGGACTGAGGAAAAAAAAGAGTTAACAAACCTATGAAAACTTCTCTAATATTTTTAATCCATACATGAAAGCCTATTAGCATTGTGAGAACATTTTATCGTGCCTTGCCCATGTCTCCAGAAATAGTTGTTTGTAAAATCAGACAGATCACTTTGGCTGATTGCACAGTAAATCAGTGGCACAGCATTACTTACATACCATTCATTGCATGCTTTAAAATGTCAGCCTTATTTTCTCTATGAGACAAGCAGCACAATAGTCTCCAAAAATGTCAAGTTTGTCTTGTTTTTCATCCCTCTAAATTCACACTGAATGGACAAACAACCTGGTCATGAACAAACTCCTCCCTTGGAATGTCCTGAAAGCATCAGCAGCTTTCCCAGAAATAACGTTAAAAGCTGCATGATGTTATTGGTCTACTTAGAAAATGCCAAAATACATAAAAATTAATTTAAAAAATCCAACCCTAGTCACAGTCCATGATGCCTAAAAATAGGGAAAATAAAATCTACTTATTATTCCATATCAGCCATACAAACACCCAATAAATGTTTGTAGCTTTATATCAATCTCTGTTTCCTTTAGTGTTTTGAATGATGTGGACATGTGGTTGGAAAGTTGACATATAACCTCTGCAGCTCATGGGTCCATTTAAGTCAGTTTTTACAGCAGTGAATATCAACAAAGGAATTCTCAACCCGTGAAAACAACCAGAAAAAAAACCCACTAAAATTGGAAACCTAAGCAGGTTCCTACTGTATTGACAACATTACAAATGTCTTTTTTCTTGCTATAATTCAATTTACAATTGGCCTTAGGGAGAAAATCAACATGACCAAATTACATCTGGCAAGTCTGAAAAAAAACCATTTAAAAACATTCTCTGGATAGATACCATCCCATTCATAGTAGAAAAAGAGAAAACAGTCAAAGAAACAGATGCTGAAACAGTAAATAACTTCAGAGAGACACCATAGCTTGTACTCTGGCCTTTGGTCTCTCAAACTTTAGATCCTGAAGAAAAGTTTTGGAGTCTTCCCCTTCTAGATAAGATTCCAGCTAAAGGACCCTGAACCACACCACCCAGAACTTATCAGAAAAACAATACCTTTCCCTTCCTGGTATGATATCACAGCTTCAATACCAGCAATGATAATTTATCTGAGAACAACTTGACATTTTGTCTTGGTAAAACCACCTGGGCTGAGGGTCAGTGTACAATGAGCCACAAAAGGAAACTAACATGAGCGCTGTTTCATGCCACGGGCAACAGGAGAATCTGCACCAGGAAAAACAAATCTCCTTCCTTTCCAAACTGAGAACTGATATCTTCCCCATTGCACTTCAGCTGGATGCCTGTGCTGATGCCTTCACTTTGTAAATTCACTTTCATCTGAAAATGAACACCATAACAGAAAATAACTAAACATTTCTTCCTACAATTCATTCTCTGTAAAAAGAGGTCAAAACACAGGAAACCTCAACCCACGTTTTTCTCTCCCATTTCATCTAAGTGTTGGGAGAACTGCTCTGACTCCACTCTCTAACAGCTCTTCAATTTTTTGTCTCCTTCATTTACCTTCCAGTCAGTAAATCTATTATTGGTAAAATGCATTGGCTCGGGATAAGCTTGTTCCTGTTATCAACATTTCTCCTATTCTAAAAAGGATTTAAATGGTGACTAATAGCATTTGTCTTAATCATTTTTGCAATTAATGGTGCAAACCTATCTAGTCAAAAGATAGGGAAATAATTAAAGTGGACATTTGCATTCTTTTTCATTTTTCTTCTTTTCTTCTTTCCTGTTATCTTTAGCAAGACATTCCATGGCTCCAAATACTCTTTTTCCTGAAAAATGTCATAGGAAAAAAACATTTTCAGTAAGTACATTGAAACAATTGTATGAGAGGCTAGAAGCCTCCTTTTGGTTGAGCTACAGCATCATGGTGCAATCCATAACAACTTTATTAGGCCCAATCCTTATTGTAAATTGGAACACAATCCAAAGACTCTCATATAGTCAATTATTAATCACTATTAAAGTTTTTTGCTTTATTTGTTTGCATTGCCTAAGTGTCTGAGTCACAGGCCAAGATCCTACCCCACTATGATCTGTGCGGACCTGAAGCTTTAGGCCTATGCTTTTGGATGCCTGCCAAATGGTTGCCTCTGCCTATAACTTAGAAACAGTTAATGATTTTGCAAGAATAATGGAAATACTTGTTACAGTTCAATCAGCCAGGTCCCTCTTGCCTCTTCAATTCCACAACCTACATGAGTGTGAAGGTGGAAGGCTGACTGGAGGGCACCTGGGCCACCAGCCTGGCTGAGAAGGCCCAGTCGCTGTGAGGCCGAGAAGAGGCCGCCATGAGCCTGCCTAGCCAGGGGGAATGAGAGCCCCCCGAGTCTGGGAGGCCTTTGTTTCATCTTTTGCCACTGTGCAGCTGTGATCTCAACAAAGATGATTGCTTCTCTTCACACGAGACACTGGATGGCAACTGGGGTGATGCCTAGGCCCAGATCAGCGGCAGGATAATTTAGTCCTGCCAGCGGAATCCGCGGGTGTGTTCTCAGCGTAGTTAGTGAACTCCCTCCCAGAGGTTCACCCACACTGCCAAGGGAAGAAATCCCTCTGCAGCAGGGGGTTCAGGGACCGAGACTGATTCAAACTCATTCAGGCAATCCAGTCTACCCTTATCTATACTTATTATGGAAAGAAGCCTAGGGAGATTAACTTCACTGACTAAACTTAGCCTTTGTGTATCACTTCCCAAAGCTTTACAATGCAGGTTAGCTTAAGCTAATGGATATTTTTCCTCTCTATTAACTGTGACACTTACAGAATTAATGGTTCCTCCTTTTCTGTACACTTTTGCTACCCTTGCAGGAGGAAAAGCTGTGTCTGGGAGCACATTGCACATCAAAAGAGGGTTTGATTTCTCAGGACATTAACACACTTCTTGAAGGAGTTGTCTCCACATGTTCTGCTTTTGGGATTGGATATATTAAATAAAAATAAAGAATTTTTTTAAAAAAATCTTCTCCTACCTTACTTCTGGAGGTGTGAAAGCCTTCACATGCTTAGCTAGGGCAATCTTACTGTTTATTTCCTTGATGTCAATTTGTACAAATACATTTAAAATCAAACAACAACAAAAAACCCCTTAGCAAATCTCCTTTTTGTCCTATTAGAAAAGCTCATCCTCTCAATCCAATCAATGTCGGCAGCAAATCCATAAAAAGTAACAATATATAAAACATGTCATAGATTTGGCTCCAAGAGTTTAATTAATTTAGTCCATTTGGGAGTAGATGACAAGGCTTTCCTTCAGAAACCTTCATTGATTCCTTTTAAATAGTGCTGACACAAATGGCAGTAACTCAAATTAATGACAGACAAAGTTCTACTTTGGGTCGAGATTCCTTAAACATTTCAGAATATAATCAGTATTAATACACCCAGATGTAACACTTATGTTATATATATAAACAGAATTGAGAAGGGCTTTTTAATGAGAAATTAAAATAATGAGGGAGAGCTTCCATTCTTTCCTTCCACTTCTCTTAATGTTCATATGGTCAATTGTCTGACTCGTTCTTTGTCTACTATAAGAAACCTGACAACTTTCCCAAAGATGTTGAAGAGGAATCTGTGAAGAGGAAATCAAAACTTGGAGGATACATAAATAGCTTAAATTATTTATTGGAAACTGCTCTGTGACTGGAATTCAGGAGTATAAATTATTTCAGAGAAAATAAGAATCTTACTTCCTTTGATTATGATGATAATTAACAGTTATTTGCATTATGGTAACAAAGTGAGTTTGTGTGCACATAAAAAAAAAGACTTTGCCCCAAATCTAAAGTCTCTGTTCATAAGTATACCAAATAAATTTCTTTGTTGATACAGAATTATTTCATTCACCTTCCAAGGATGAAAATGTAAACAACTCCTCAGCTGTAGTTGGGCACAAAACATTAGCAGGTGGGAGAAAGCCCAGCTTCACCCTACCTGGTTTGATACTCCCATCCATCACCAGCAACTAACAAATGCCTTAGTCTGATGCTTCTGCCCAAACTGACAGAAGTAAACACATCAGCAGCTTTGACACATAACTGACTACCCAATTAAGCTTCAGAGGGGATTGTCCATGAAGATGAACAGGACAGGTGGTCTCTTTCTTACAGGTCCCATATTCAGGCCCAGGAGGAGTGTGGCTGAGGAGGTACCACCTCATGGAAGTAAACTGCAACTGATTTGGAAGAGACATAAAACACCTACTTTATAGTTTTAAGGATAGTTTTATAAATATTCTTCTTAAGAAAACTACAATCTCTTCATTGTTTGATGTTTTTTAAAAGCCTGAAGACACTGTCAGGAGCTGAGCTTGAGCTGGTAGAGAAAATGGAGTTACTGACCTCTCAAGGTCTCTGAAATACTATTTCTGATTCACAAACAGAGAAATATGAAGAGTGTCTGTGGAAGGAAAGCTTAAATTGTGAAGAAATTTACATGGCAGGGAAAGGATTTAAAGCTTTGCAGAAGGATTAAAGTTTGATATGAGCTCCAGCATAAAAGTAGTACTATTAAGTGAAAACCTTTATACAGTTAAACAGCACCCTCATCATTCAGAGAAATACCGCTTGTAGATAAGAGACACGGACTTCCAGATCAGAGCAAAGGTCACTTTCTTGGTGAGTTTAAACAAAGATTTAGACTTGCCTTTGAATTTTTACTTGTTATTGTACCTTCCTGCTTCTCCATTTCATGGAGGATAATTTTTTTACAAGACTATTGCATTAAGAAAACATGCTTGAAAAGGTGAAGGCAGCCCAGTGATAGTGTACAGAGCAATAGGAAGCACTCAGAATTTGAAGCGAGTCAAAGGAATCCAAGCTGTGCACCAAGGAGAATAACATATCACCGAGATAAATTCCCTTGCTCTCTCCAGGTAGCACAATCATCCTTCATTACACACTCCAGCCTGTTTGCAAAATGAGAAGCAATTCCAGTTGTCTGCATTTCTGTCACTTTGGGCTGACCTAGATTCCAAGGAGTAAGGAGGAGGGAGTGAAGAGTGAATATCCCGACCTTAGAGTAAACCTCCTGGGATCAAACTTTTGAAAGTCTGGTACAGAGCTATTTTGGGTTCAACAAACATAAAGCTGACACAGTGAAGAATGCTGCAACCCAGTAATTAAAGTTATATCTTTTTAGCTGGCCTAGAAGTTGGTCTCAGACTGACTTCATCTATTGTGAAAGAAAAATAAAATCAAAGTCTATACAAGAATAGATGATCCTGCAGTTTACCTCAAGTGAGCCACACCAGGACCTGAGGCAACAGCACAAGTGAAAATAAGTTGTGTACTAAATACTTGTGTCAACTTTGTCTTCCCAGTTGAAATTACCTTTTTTTCTTCATTTGTTAACTCATATATAGCCATGTTTATTGGGAAAACCTTCAACATGACACTGGAGCAAGGCAAAGTTACACCCATAATAAGATACTTTTCCCTGGGAGGCTTTTGTCTGATAAATCTTGTTCTCTCTAGTTCAAAACTGTAAAAGATGGATCTCTCTGATTGTTACCACAATTCAAAATGGAGACTGGTCCTAAAATTGTGCTAAAGCTTTAAGGATTTCCACAAAAGATCCATAGCATAATCTGAATATTCAAGTACTGGTAAACCTTTCTCAAATCTTTGCTGCACCGGGAATGTTAGGATCAATTCCAGCCAACTCACACTCTCTTAAAGGGCTGCAGCAAGTCATGAGAATTCATGAGGAGAACCGTTTAAAAAAATGTACTCTCTCTCTCTCATGTGAAAATTTTTCTTTTTCATCACCTGTCTTCTCCCATCTCAACCCCAAATCTTTAAATATTGGTTTCTCCTTGCCAGAAATATAGATGTTGCTCATTGATCTGTGATATTTCTTTGAACAAAACCACTGATTTTTGCCAGGATAATTCATGATTTTGCTCTTTAAAAGAACAACCAAAACAAAACTGAACCAAACCACTGTATTGGAATATGAATTTTCTGAATTAAATAGTTTTGGTCATGGTAAACAGAGAAGAACAGAACTGGGGCTGACTCTTCCCTTCCTGTTCATTTACTGCCTGGATTTGGGAACTTCACATTCTCCTGTACTTCTTTAAAAGAAAGGATAAAAATAGCCTTAATGAGCAGCTCTGTAACTACAAACAGCAAGTATTTCAGTCAGAAAGAAATGTCACTGTTAAGCTTTCGGTGGCTGTTATATACAACAGCAATTTAAAACATATAGTGTAAAAATGATGAAAGCTACCTTGACAGGGGTGCTTTTAAATCAGTGAGATTTGTGGAAATATAAAATAAATATTTAGCATGTTGATTTTACATGTAGGAAGCAGTAAAATGCATGCCACTACCAACATCTACCCTCCCTCCCCCACTACTCTCTTCAAGGCAGTGAAAGATACCTCACTGCTGTATGTATTCTGTTATTCCTTTGTGCTTACAGACACTCATATGCATCATTTAAGAATAAATAAAAAACCCCAAAACTGACACATTATTGAGTGGCATAGAAGAGTTCAAATGGAATTGAAAACCTGTTCTTGTCACCAGGTACATTTTGTAAATGGAGATGGTTTCAAATATTAAATAATGCTGGGAGACAAGGGAACAAATATTCCCTGTGAATAGATATGGAGTTAATTGAAGGGTGACCTATTGTTTTACCACTGTAATCCAAAACACACCTGCAAGGATTTCCTTCCTCTTCTAATTCGCATACACAACCACTGGGGGAGGGGAGAGGAAGAGGAATGAGAGAAAGAAAAGGAAGTGAAATGAAGGGAAGGGAAGGGAGAGGAGATGAGAATGAGAAGAATCTTGTGTTTTTTCCTCATAATCTAAAAAAGAGTTAATCAAAGTAAAATGTGTGTTGCAATATCAGGGGCTGGGGGAGGAGGGGAAACAAGCTTAAGAGATTAAGTACATAAATGGAATGGAATTTAGCCACATGCCATTACAGTCAGTAATAGAGATTTTTTTTTTTTTCCTCCCCCAAACAAATATCACAAATAGAACCAAACAGTAAGGGATAATTTGGGGTGGTAGTTCTGAAGTCCTCTATTCAATGTCAAGAGAATGCATGAACAGTGATGCATGCTATCTGGCTGAGAAAAGGGAATTCTAAAGTAGGCTCTGTTCTTCATGGCCAGACAATTTCTTTTTTGTGTTCTGCCAGAACTCTAATTGTAAAGCCCCTTTCAATTGCACCAATCAGCCATGTCTTTCAAGTTGGCTCCCCCTACTCTATTATTCAGCTGACAAGCTGTTATAAAAAGAGAGATTTTTCTACATAAGCAGAAGCTATATGAAGATAAGTGATGCCAGCTACATTTAAATTTTAAAAACAGATTCTTTCATAAAATTTTACATTGCTGTCATTCACTTCTTATTTTATCAGCTGGCAACTGGAAACACTTTCTCCCCTTAAACAATAATAAAAGGAGATAAGCTAGTGAAATACCTCTGAGTAGGAGTACAGACAAAACAGAGTGTTGTAAGAAAACGACAGATTTTAAGCAGCCCAGAATAAAAGGACTGTAGAATATTTCACACCATGGGAAAAAGTAACTGCCCAGTCCAAGAGAAAAATGTATCACATGTTTTTCTGATTGATAAAAAGCTGAGACTTCTGAGACTGATAATATAGCCAAATAATGGCCACATAATCCACATCTGAAAAAAAAAAAAAAAAAAAAAAAAAAAAAAAAAAAAAAAAAAAAAGAGGGAAAAAACCCTCTGGGTGTGACATATTTATTTTGGTTGGGTGAAGTCATATCATACACTTGTTACAAAGGTGTCAGAATTTTCTAAAGCCAGATTCTTCTCTTATTCCAGGTTAGTAAATGACATATTTGATTTCAATGGTTTTGTTTCAGATAGGCTCCAGCAAGGGGCAAAAAGGCAAGCAGAAGTTGCCAGAGTGAATTACAACTTTGTGTGTGTAATATTCTTGCATAGGGTGTTTCTGGATTATGGACTGTCAAGAGATGTTTGCCAGACAGAACTCCATGAGAATAAAAAAGGAAGATTAGGGTAGGTATCATCTCCTATTTTCAAGATTTCAAGGTAAGATCTGATGCTTCAGACAGCTTCTGGATATTCAAAAATGTGAGACTGGCCATTCTGCTGACTTAAGAGAAAATGCGCTGGGTTTTCTACATTAGTTTAATGGAGAAGAAAGGAAGTTAAACAGGAGTGACTGAGGATATTCCATAAATAAGAAGTAGCAGCAGGGTACATTGGAAAGTGCTTTCAGGAACAGAATTAATAAAATACAAGGAAATGGAACTGTTAAACCTTTGAATGAGAAACAAGAAATGTATTGAGAGAAGACAAAAGATTTTCTCTGATCTGGAAAAAGACCAGAATTCAGGCAGAACATTCAGAGAGACACATTCTATACAGTTAAGTTTCCATTAAGCTATAGCTGTCATATGCCCAGTCATAGTATGCAGATCAAAGGAGTAGAGACAGTTGGGGAGTGACGAGGTGTCAGGGAAACCAAGAGAATGAATTAAAAAAAAATTCATAATAGATAGCAAGTTATGAAGGAGTTGATGAAGGCCATACCCCATAAAAGTATTTAGACAGGACAAATGTCCACAAAATTTTCAGAGAAATCAGGGACACGGGGGAGGTAGAGAAATTGAAAAGGTTTGAGGAACCTGGGCATTCATTACACTAGAATATATGCACTCCTAGTATACACTCCATCAAAGAAAAAACTAAGCCAGACAAAACCCTTAAAAAATCCAAAGGGAGCAAATGAAAAGGTTTACATAGACTTAGTTTGCTGAATGATGGTGAAGCCAAAGAGAGATGAATGATTACTCCAAGACTATAAAGTGGGTCAGTGCAGACACAAGAGTTTAAGGTTCCTAGTGTGTCCTTTAACTATTAGACTTTAATCCTTTGATGAAGCTGTCACTATGAAATTAGCTAGAATATTCCTTAATTCTTCCCCCCCTTCATTTTATCCCAGCAGAATATGCATCTATCACAGGAGCTGTTATTAGATCAGACACAGAAATAGAAAATTGTATTCTGTGGTTAAAGAACTCAAGTCAGACAGATTAGAAATTGAGAAAACAACCAGTCATGACTGATTGACTAGTTATTCTTGTGAATCCACTAGGAAATGCAACATCACTTTATCAGCATGCACTCATTTCAGGAGTGCTATGACTCTTGGTTTAAGTAAGCTATTTTTCCTCAAGAGTATTTATTTATTTTTTTTCACAGAATTTTCTTGTACTGAGTACTAAGCCCCAGAAGAAATTAGCCTGAACGACTACATACTCTATTTTGCTTCTCAGCATTTCCCAGAGGCTGTTTTCTAGTTTCCACACCATTTAAGGTGGTTATGATGTCAGTGAAGAGTTTGGGTATCTGACTGGATTTTGGGATTTCATTCAATGGAGAAACTCCTGAAAGGTACTTGGTCCAGCATGTCAGTCTCACCTTCATTTAAAAATCCACTGACAGAAACTGTACTGACACAAAACGTGAGCTTAGAAAGAGCAAAAAGCCTACAGGCAAAAGGGTGTCTTTTTCCAAATCTTTCCTTTACTTGTCCATCCCACTCAACAATGACTGAATCCGTTTAATGCCTGCCATTATTTTTAAAGTTCTCCAACATTGTGAAGTGTCTGTATTTGTACTCATTGTTCCATGTACTTGTGAGAGTTCAAGATTCAGCACGTGCTGCACCACATCATGAAAGATCCTTAGCAGGACTGCTGAAATAAAAAGGCACTGCAATAGATTGAAACTTTTCAGTACAGCTCCAAGATGTACACAGTCAGTACACAGGATATCTTATGTCAATTAAAAAATCATAGAATCATTGCGTGGTTTGTGTTGGAAGGGACCTTAAAATCATCTTGCTCTAACCACCCTGCCATAGGCAGGGAACTTTCCACTAAACCAGGTTGTTTAAAGCCCCATCCATCCTGGCCTTGAGCACCTCCAAGCATGATGAGTCCATAGCCTCTCTGGGTAATTTGTTTCAGTGCTTCTTTGCCCTCTCTGTGAAGAATACCTTGCTTATATGAAATTTAAATGTGACTTTTTGTAGCTTAAAGCCATTACCTCTTGTCTTATGACTACATGTCCTTGTGAAAAATACCCCTCCAGCTCTTCTGCAAGCCCCTTTTTAGGTACCGTAATTTGTCAGAAGTTCTTCCTGGAGCCTTCTCCAGGCTGAACAGCCCCAGCTTTCTCAGTCTGTGTTCATAGGAGAGGAGCTCCAGCCCTCAGATGAGTTTCATCACCCACCCTCTGGATTTTTCCAACAGGTTCACGTTCACGTGTTTCTTGTGTTGAGGGCTCCAGAGCTGGATGCAACATTCCAGGTGGGGTCTCACAAGAGCTGAACAGAGGAGCAGAATCACCTCCCTCACCCTGCTGCCCACAGTGTGTTTGATGCAGCCCAGGACATGTTTGGCTTTCTAGGCTGTGAGCACACACTGCTGAGTCATTGATCTCTTCATCCACAAACATCCTCAAGCCTTTCACTCTAGGTCTAGTCTCAATCTATTCTCTTCCCAGCATGTTTTTGTGCTTGGCATTGTCTTTACCCAGGTGCAGTACCTTCCACTTGGCCTTGTTGAAGTTAATGAGGTTTACACAAGCCCAGTTCTCAAACCTTCCTAGGTTAGATGATGAGCACAACAAATTTTTTCTGTTTGTGAATGAAAAAAACACTAGAGAGAAGGAGAAAAATCTGTCTATTAAACAAAAGCAGACTAGAATTCAGAATAAAAATCTCTAAAGATGGAAAACTTCTTAATGAACTTGTTTTATACATCATTAAAATAAAATTTTTGTTTCTCTGGCAGTGGCTTTCTAGACCTCTCTTGCTAACAACCACACAGCAAGGAGAGACACAGCACTGTAAAAATTATTGAACATTGCATCCTAGCTCATCCTATACCTACTTCTGTGCGTGATGGGTAAGAGAGACTTTGGAGGATGGGTCTTGCCATTTTTTGCAGATTAGCCCCCTTAGTGCAGCTTCACTCCAGCCTGGAGCCAAAAGTGACCCCATCACATAACCAGGGATGACCACTGTCCGTCCTCATTAATAAACTTATACCTCATCTGAGAGATTTCATTCACAGCTTAGGAACAACAGCTACAACATCTCATAAAGGTATTTTCATTTGTTAGTGGAAAAAGGAATTCGTGGGAGAGGGTAGAAGAGTGAACACGACAAGATTTAACTGCATTTCACTACTGCTGTCAGACAAAAAGGAGGTGTGTCATCATTCGAAAAGGACCAGAAAGCTTAAGAGAATAAAATGCAAGCCATCAGTAGCAGATATGGAATAACCCATCCACAACAGAAACAATCAGTATAATTTGATTTGTTGTCTGAATGATACAAAAATATTTCCCCAGATACATTTAATCATGTAGATTTTTTTTTGTTGTTCATTAACACACGCAGTGCTTTCTGTAATACCACTTACAGTCTGCCACTGGCTGCAGCCATGGCTTCCACAAGGAAATCATGAGCTGTGTGAGAAAGTATTTATTCTAAGAGCTTGTGAAAACCATTGGGTACCCTTTGCTTACACTCTGAAAAAAACAGATGTGTTAAAGGTCAAGGTCTGCCTTTTTACATGTACTTTGTGTACATTAGAGTGTTTCCTCATCCATTTCCTCTGACAGATTTTTAAAGTTCTCTCTTGACAGGCAAATCATTATTTTCCTACAATCTGAACAAAATTAGATTCACATGACAGCCTTCTTAATGCTGACTAACAAGTGCCCTAACCATGCTAATGCATTTCAAGGGAGCACATGTGACTTTGCAGCCCAGAAGCATTAATACAGGGACACAAATAGCATTATTTGCTCTGTCCTGGGCCCATTTTCTTCTTCACAGCCTATAAATACTGGGACTGTCAAATCCTGACAGTGTGGCAGCATGGTGTCAGGATTTCTCTACAATGAGCAATGAATGTCATTTGAAAGTGGTGTATTTTAATTAGCATGATTCTAGATGCCACCAACCATAGTAAAACTACACAAAGTTGTGGAAAAATTGGATTTTGTCAGTATTCAAGGAAAAAAGTTTTGCAAGGACAATGTACTGTACCTAAAATTCAACATTTTTCTAGATTTTAATTTATTAATTTATCACAACTAGGCAAAGATACTTCTCTATCATGTCTATTTTTTTTTTTTTTTAACTGTACTAGGTAGTTATGCTAATCCTTAGTGCTAATGTAACCATCTTTGTTCACAGACAGTGTTATAAACTGTTTACAAACATGGCAAGAGAACCAATGGAAGCCTTTTTCATTTAGGTCACTGCTTTGGAGTTAAACCAGTGCCATGAACTTTTGAAACTCCCAGATTCAGAGTGGCACTGGGCATGATCTAATGAGCATTCACAGCCATAAAAGAATCTGATCTATGCAAATAAATAATGCTTAATAAAACAATTACATCATGCATGAGAAACAGCTGCAGCAGCAAATACTCTGTGGTTACTTGTGCAATAAGAAAGCTTTGAAAAAGAAGAATTAGGCACAAAATGTTCAGTAGTTCTCAATTATTTCTTCCTTTTTCCATAGCATTACGTGAATGGTGTAAACCTAAAATCATTTCACAATAGAACCTGGTACATTTCTGTATGTGGATGACTTTAAAAAAAAAAAAATAAAAGTGATTCTGTACTATACTAGAGCAATACAGTATTATTATTTTTGTGTGTATATGCACATACATATATGTATGAACAGCAGATGTTATGATTATGAATGCTTTCATCCTGTCTATTTTCTTTCAGTAAAACCCTAAGATAAATTCATGGATCTTTATAAACACTATGAAAAGAAAAATTGCATTGCAAGACAATCCTAAGCTAACACTCATTGAAGAGGCTGTTTGGAAGCACTTTATCCCAAGGCAGAGGAGTAGCAAATCCAGCCCTTGGATTCACAGGGCAGCCAGGAGCAAAGAGTGCGTGTTTCCCCAGGAAAAACAGGGCTTGACTTTCAACTCTACAGCACTGCACATGAAAACTTTCAGCATGGACTGGAACAGGTCATACCCGGGGATGGAGAAAACATTTCAGTCTGAAAGGTGTAGGACAGGTTTTAAACCTGTGCTGTATAATCAAACCACACCACTGACACCCAGGGAGACACAGGGTAGTTTCAGAGACCAAAGAGTGTTTTTATTTTGGTATTATATTAATACAGGTTGAGACCTGTTTTGGTACCTCAAAGTTTGACTTGGGGAGACCTTGAACTTTTGGGAACATAAAGCAATCTTAATTAAAAGGAAAAAAGACATTTTATCAGATTAAATATTGTATTCCTCCACTGCTAAGCAGAGTGCATCAACTGCAAACCTTTTCATATGATGGAGAGAAATAGAGTAGGAGTATCCAACCCATTTTAGCCATCTACTCAACAGTCCTGATGACACTGATTATGTTGACTAGACTTCCATGGTGATTACCTCAGATAAATGTTACACTGTGTCTTCACCTCTGGACAAGCAGAGTTGTCATTTGTTGACTGGCTTGTGATCTAAGTCATATAATAAAGTCACATGGTGCCAGAGACATATTATGATGAAAGATTATTTTAAAAGAACAGTTAAAAAAAAAAAGTTTTAAAGAAAGGAATTTCCTGCTCAAATGCATGTAGCATTTGAATTCCAAGGAGTTTCCTTTTAAAAAGCAAAAATAATTTTCTATGAAAATATATTGTTACTCCAAGGCTTGGGCAGATTAATCGTCTAGGGCAGATTAAAACATTTTAGTGTATTGAACTATACTAACATGCATTATATGCTCAACTTTGGATGCTGCCAATTTCTGGTGACAAAATGCTCTATGGAAGCTGCTGTTTTGATGCTCTGTGCGCATGGTCTCTCCTGCAGCCTGACCCTGTCCTGACCTGTATTTCCTGTGGCACTCCACATCGGTGGTTTCCTGTGGCCCATCAGGAAACAGTAAGATTTCCCTTAATTCTCTTTTCACTTAGACTTGCCCACTCTCTCATTCCTTTCCTTTTCCTGTGCCCCAGATTAGGAAAGCTCTTGTCGACTTCATCTGGGCTGTGATGAGTAAAACCACCTTTTCCCTTTCTCACTTTCTGTAAGGAAGAACTAATGCTCTTTCCTATCAGTGCGCATTAGTTTAGTTTTTCTTTTGCTGTCCTAGTGTTTCTGTCTGTAAACCTGATGTGAGCTCTTTGCCTCTCCAAGCAACCAACAGCAGCAAGGAAAGAGCAGAGGCCCTGCTGGTCTCAGACATTGATGAGCCTCTGCTGTAAACACAAATGCAATCACACTGCAAAGGAGTGGAATAACTCATGCTGGTTCCTGAAAATCATTATGACCCATAGATAAGCCTAGAAAAAAAATTTGGTATCAAAAATATTTGTTATGATGTCTTTTGAAGACCCTGCATGATCTGCCATTTGTTCTTTTTTTTTTTTTTTTTTTTTTTTTTTTTTTTTTTTTTTTTTTTTTTTTAAGTGAAGAATTCCTTTTGAGATCATGGTTCCTGCAGTGGACAAACAAACCATTCATTGTCTTCTCCCTCTGCGGCAGCAATATGGGGCAATTTGAAGGGCTTATTTCTTCCTCTTCTGGACAACCTGTACTTTTGCTTGGCAATGCAATGGTAAAAGGAAATCTGTTCTTGAATTAAGAAATTAGAAATGTGGTAATTGAATCAAGTATTTCATTCAGGAAGAATGTTTCAACAATGTAAGCAATCATGGAAATGAAAGTTTTGAAGATATTTCACAGAACAACTACCAGTGACGGGTAGGGTCTCCAAAAACTGCCGTTTCTTTCTGTTAATGCTGTCACCTGTTTTGTCCTACCCTCACAGAGTTAGCTGAAGTAGCCTATAGCTGCACCAGTATAGTAGAGGCATAAGTAAAGCTAGGAAAAATTAGGTCATGGAGAAGAGGAAGCTTGCCTTGATATCACTTGGTAAATGAGATAAAAAGGAAGAAGAACAAAAATTACGTTTCTTTGGCCTGTGCTTTGAATAGTATATATACATTTAATTAAACAACTCATTCAATTGTAATCCAAATTTCCTTAGTACAACAGATAATTTCTGTCTCAATTCCTCAATACATAGTGAGAGAAAACAACAAAAAAATACCATTACATCATAAGTTATAGTTTATCAGTGCTTAAGGGGAAGTCTAGAAGCTTTATTAAAAATATTAGTATGCATTGGATTATGCAGCCCTGTATGGCATAAAGTCTGTCCATGAACCCATAAAGGCAAACTTTGGTTAAATACTGGGCAAAACTAAAGGTTTCTGGTCAAAATTGAGGACAAACCAAGAACAAAGGCCAGCAGACAGAGAGTTATGGGAAAAAAGGGAATAATTTTTTACGCTTTCCATGGTTGAGGAAAATTTTCATGCCACACAAAGCAAGAGAGGACATATTATAGTTCCTAGAGGTATAACCTTTCTAAGATTTGTCGTGGAGAAAACAGAGGGAAAATGTCACTCTTTGTGGGAACAGAAAAATTAACTGTTGTTCTCCAAATCTATTTATAAGAGGCTCTTGAGTCCCATATATTTTTTTAGTCTAGTACTGGGGATCACTAGTCCAACCAAAGCACGGTCTGACTGAAAGGAGTTTAGTACCTACTGCTATAAAACATTGTAATACTAAAGCCAATTTGATTTTTTTTTTTTTAATTAAAGTGGTTTTAGCTTTTTTAAAAAAATATTATAAAGCTGTATTTAAAAATATATAAACAGTCTTCCCTTTTAATTTTGTTTTGAAAGAGTTTATTTTTTTCCTGATTTGTTTTCTGGAAGATAAAAAATTAGTTTAATATTGATCAGAGATTAGATTAAAAAACATACTTCTCACAAGTTTCTGTAAAGCTGAAAAACATACCTTTCTCTTAAAGAAACTTCAAGTAATTTAATTCTGATTCATACTATGGATGAGTAAAAAACAAACAACCTGCCAAAACGTCAATATCTTCCATATTTTGTTCCATGTGAAGCTTTTCATTGGAAAGTAAATAAATTAAATATATGTTTGTGAAGTGCAATAAGAACAGCTTAAAATTAATTCATGCTTAGTGTCTGGAAAGCTGACATAAAGGCACTTTCCAAAGGTTCTCATTACCTGAGATCTTCCATCTTGGCACATCCTGCTTAAAACAAGGAAGTATTAAGATGAAATCATTGTTTAGTTTTGAAAAAAAGAACCTTGTATATATGGGAGGGGCCCAGAGTGGGGAAAAAAAAGAATAGAGGTATGACATTACCTTTTGTCATATGGGTGAGAGAATTTTCAATGTGATCACTTCATGTGGAAAAGGAAGACAGCTTAATCTAAACCTTTGAATTTACACCCCCCCCCCTTTTTTTTTAACTTCAAGGAAAGAAAAAACACCTTTTGCTTTCCAAAGTGTAAAGTCAGTATAAATTCACTGAGATTTCAAGATAAGTCTCTTGAGATTTTTCTAGCGAGAGATTCTCTCAAGCTTTGTCAAGAAAAATAGAAGAAACTCCATTTCCCTGCAATATCGATGACTTTGGACTTCCTTAACTTTCCTCTTACTATAAGAAGTTTCCAGTTTTCACTCACAAAATGAAGGCTAACTCCAGCTAAAGGGTACAAAAATCTTGCTAGACTTTCTCATCTATTTGATTACTTGCCAAGAATATTTCTCTTTTTTTTCTTTTCTCAAAAAACCAACAAACCTTAAGTGAGATCCACACAAACAGATCCTAGCAGAAGTGGACAATGCGTCTCCAAATAAGCCAAACTCTGTTAGATTTTATCTGCATTTCAAGATAAAGTTAAAATGCTGACGTACATCTTCAGGGTATTCTTGTTAAATGAAATTTCCATTTTGTCTTAGCTGCGAGGCATATGGAAAGAATTCAAGCTTTTGAAAAAAAAATTTTTTTCTAAATATCTCTGGCTTTTACTTCAATTTTATCTTAGTTGGTGGAACATTTCCATCAATTCTGCACGACCTTTTGGAAATTGGATGGAGATTCAGAGTACTTCTCAGATGAAGGGTTAAAGTCACTGTATTGATGACTTTTCCCATTATCAGAGAATTCCTTCAGGTATGAACCTGTGCCATGGCTGTGCAAACATGCTAAACCTGTCAAGTCTCTTCAAAAGGCAAGCATTTAAGTGAAGCTGCATTTACTCCCTTGGTTATTATTAGCACATTCACTCATTTTTTCTAGAAAACTTTGTTCTTGTTCAGATTAAAGAGTGTGGTTCTGAAAGCAATACTACCTTCTATACTGTGATGCAATACAGTTTCATTTTTCAACGTCTTCTGACAATCCTCATGGTTTTCATATTTGTGACTAGAACAATGCTGTGAAGAATATAAGCAAGAGTAGGTTATCCAACTAAAGTCAGAACTATAAATTTTAAGGTGAAAGCAAAATTCAGAGGATAATGTACTCCAGTTGAAAGAAAGATAATTTATATCCTGGATTCTAAAAGATAAATATTACGTGCCACTGGTAAAGTACTTATATTAGTTGAAACACACCTAGTGCATCAAAGAGTAAACATGTACCTGGGGAACAGGAAATGTGGTACAGATATTTTAAAAACTCAGGGAGCTATTAATTAGACAGGTCTAAAACAAGAAAACAAACAAACAAACAAACAAACAAAACAAAGAGTAGAAAGACATTTTCAAAACCAGATTGGACACTGGCACAAACTGGAGGCAGAGTAAACCACAACAGTTCTTTCGTTTACCAGAAACAAATCTGGTTGCTTTCTAGTAGACACCAATATAAGGAATAATTTTCACCCCTGTGAGTGGTGCCTTGCTCTGCCTTGCTCTGCCTTGCACTGACACTCCTCTGATCAAGGAACAAAGCATTTCAACTCACTTAGCTGGCACTTAACTCATTTTCTAGAATATTGGGGGGAAAAAAATTAAAATGTGAGTTTAGCAAACTGAGTCAGCTGGTTCTTCATCCAGATGCAACTGAGATGAGTCAAGCAGCAAGAATTTGCAATTGCAAAAGGAAAGCAAAGAAGGATGCCAAGTATTCTGTAGCCACAAACCTGAGATAAAACACCTGATTTCATAGAAGGGGGAAAAAAAGCAGAATAGATCTAATCTCACCCGGTTTCAGTAAAACATTTGATATGCAAAATCAAAGGAAAAATAGCACATGAGTTAACAGGCAGATAATGAATATGAAAGCAAGGAGACAGCAAAAGTTGCAACTTACCTGGCTGGGCTGGTTTCAAAAGCACACACAGGTAGGGGAAGGAGTATCTTTTCATCACTGCATGCACAGCTCTTTGGGTTGTTCTTCTAATGGTGGTTGCTTTGACCAAAGCAAACATCCAGGTGACAATGGAACTGCTCATAAAGGCAATTGGCAAATAAGGAATATTTGAAGCTTTTTTCTTAGACAGGACAAGGTTTCCATAGCTGCTATAGGAGTTGGGGAAAGAAATATGTGTTAGGGGAGTCCCTGAGAGAGCCTATTTGTCTTTAAACAAATAGGCTAAAAGGGCTTGGACTAGCTAACAATTCTTTTTTCATAATGCCATATCTATGCATTACAGAAGATCTTGATAATCTGATTTGAGCCATTTTCCTCGAGAGAATTCAACCTTAATATACTTGGAATACATTACCTTATCTGTTCCATTGATTTTTTTTCTTTACCTCCTGTACTCTTCCTTACACGTCCATTGAGCACTCTGTAATCTTTAACACTTATGTTGCTGAAAATTTGTAGGCAAGAGTAGAAACAAAGTAGGAAAAAATAAAACAAGCTGAGAAGTCTCAACGAGCTGAGAAGTCTCTCTCCAATATAGCTGTACAGTATAAGCTCGTTACTTAAGAGCAAGTCCAGTATGACTGTGAGCACAGTTCTTCCACAACACTGAAGTGAGCTCATAACAAAGAAAAAATTCCTTCTCAGATGATCATCCAGATTTAGGAAGACATATTACTAAGTGGTTTTCTTCTGCATGATCTGTGTTTGATGCTGTAATTTGACACCAGCAGCCCCATTTCAAAGTATGCACTGATTCCAGAGAGCACAAACACGGTCCCCACTCGAAGTTCATCTCTATTTCTGTCAGCGCTCCTCTGGACATGGAAGCCAAGGTTTTGGGGAAACCCTTTGTTTTTGTTTGCACCAGCATTGATTATGAGCATATGTATCCAAAGACCTTTCTCTTGAAGAAATTATCTGTATTAATCCTCCAGTAGAGCTTAGGCGATGAGCAACAACGCTGGAGGTGTTAAGTGATTTTTACTTTCTGGTTCCTAAAATAAGGGTTTTCTATATGAAGCCACAGTGTTGCCGAGGGCCTTAAAAAGAATTATGGTGTGGCCCTTAATTTGCCCAGCTATGATGAGCCACACTTGATAAACCCAATGGTGCCACTGGCAAGAAGTGTAATGGCATGGAAAGAAGGGTCAGCAGGAGAAATATTTGAAAATCCTGTCTATATGTAAGACCAAGAATTATTTTTCTTACCAAAACCTGAACTTCTCAAGCAATAGAACCTGTGTGGAAACAAGCTGCATATGTAACCTGATTCAAAAGTCTCAAACTAGACAGACACTGACAATTGGCCTGAAGGATTCCATGGTTCTATTTTGCTTCTCAGCACTCCCTAGAGGGCTGATTCTATGATCAGTCCTGACATTCAGTCAAGAGAAAGTTGTCATGCAAGATATAGTATAATTCAGAGCTTAAGTTCCTTGCTCAGTCTTTTTTAAGGAGAGCTCAGATTTTCATATCCAAAGGACTATCTTTAAATGAAATAAAGTCCTTTTTAGCGAGCCAAGCATCATAAATATTCAAAAGCCTCAGTTGGAACATTACACATAATTGACGTTACCGAAATCTGTTTCCTCTGGCATGACATCAGAGATTGTCAGATTGGGAAATCAAGAGGATGAGCTTCACACTTGCCAACTTTTCCTGCTAATCTGTGTTGAAATTTTTTCTTAACAAATCCCAGCAATACCAACCCTTCCTCCAATCCTACCTCAAGGCAAGATTTTCCAGGAAGTGAAAGAAAGGCTGTTGGCCCATATCTGTCCACTATCTAAGGAGCAGAGAGCTATTGTTAAAGAATTTTTTTCATTGCTTATAATCCTGTTTCTTACATTCTGCTTTAGGGTCACCAGTCAGGCCACAAGACTGTGGAAACAGGCATACTGCCAGTTCCATATAGCAATATACAACTGGATTATTTCTACCCTCTCCCACCAAGGAGAAGAAAATAAAGGGAAGTTAGATGTTCTCTTAAGAGTCAGCTCAGTGACATTCCTCATCATTGTTTTGTCTGTGTTTATGATTAACAAAGCAACAGAGGATTTCCACTAAAAACCCACAGAAGCTGAACCATCAGTCTCTGTAACTTCCATGAGCAGCACCTGCAACACCAAGGCTGCAGCTGAGAAGGTGCACACCAATGAGTACGTGTACTGTGGCTCATAGTCAGCAACCTGCCTGCACAACACACAGCTACAACCAGTTCTCAAAAAATGGGGGCTTCCTTCCTGCTATTAAACAATACTTGCAGAAATGACAGAACTGTGCAAGGTCTGCTACGCTGGTCCCCAGCGCTGAGCTCACTCCCCCAAGAAATCCAAACATTTTCTTCACCCTTTCTGCAGTGTTTCACAATAACCTCTGGGCACTGCAGTATCTCTACTACCAGCCATGCCATGGTGTTAACTGTGCTGCCCCTTCTCCCAGAATGACTCCACTCTGTCTCTCACAGGTCCATAAGTAACAGGCAGTTTTTTTCTGACCTCCCTGCAGCCCAGAGAGACAGTGAGCCCATTGCAGCAAGAACCAGAGCATCCTATGGAATGCATCACTTTCCTCTGGGCTCTTTCCCTCCTGAGAGCTGGGAGAGGGAATCAGATAAAATGTTACCACTGAGGGAAGAAATTATGAATACATATATTAAGTAAATAAATAAAAAAACAACAAATTGTCCAGCAAACACCTGTTTAGTCCCTAACAGAAGCTAAACACTATAACCTTCTGCATCCATATCCATGTAACCACTTTTTTAACCCCCCAAACCTTGGCACTCTTCTACATATTACAAACACAGCTTAGGTACAAGAAGTTTTGCAAACCACTGACAGGGAGCAAGTTTCCTCTTTAAAAGTGAGCTAATACTGCCCTACCAGACGTGGCTGGGGCACACAAAGCTGCGAATCAGAAGACTTTTGGCAGTCCTGAGTGCTTGAAGTTACTGCAACAGCATTACATGTCCTTACAGTGGCTTGAAACCTCCCAGCTCCAAAACAAGCAAATGATGACTTAGCTGCTTTTCCTTGAGCCTGATCAGGTAGCCACACTTGGACCACCATACTGCTAAGTGGGTTGAACAAGGGTGAATACCTTAATACAGAGCATTTCAACTACTGAGCTGAGAGACAAGAAATAATTGTGCTCTGAATATAACACTGATTTTTTATACACTAAGTACAATTGATGAAAAAACCCTAGCTATATATGTTTATATTAAAGGATGTACTCCACACGATTATAAAACATTTCCTCTTAGCTGTAATATTTATTTGGCATATTTCCTTTAAGCATCCCCAAGATGCTCCGAGCAAGTAGAAAGTCCTCCTGAAATCTGAAAAAAGTCAGATATTCTTTCAACATCATAATATGTTACAGCCCTACAAGTTGCACAAAAGCAATAAAAGCCCAGAGGATCCAAAGCTTCAAACAGGAATTCCCATACCTACTACACTCTGCACCCAGCCCTATATAGAATAGCAGCTGCATAAGTAAACTCAGCAGTGCTACTCAGGAGGAGTACCAAGCATAAAAAATACCTTGCCAAATGTTGCTGAAAGAGGACAAAAAAACTCACCAAATACCAACAAAAACCAAACAATAATCGCCACAAACACAAATATTTGTTACCTCCCGTAATGGAATTTTGGCCTGATCTCCAGCTGCAGACAACCATTATTGCCTTAACTAACAAGCCTTAAAATTAGCTAAATTTTCACAAACAAAACAAAAGTTTCAAGTAATTAAAATAAAATAATAAAAACCACTCCCCCATTCACATCAGCACTGAACATGAACAAATTCAAAAGACGAAAGACACTATCACTATCCACCTTTGCTTAGTCAAGGCCAGCTGCAACATCTACATTCCCTTCATGGCCTCCAAACCCCCAACTTTGCCATCAGTGGTTATTTAAATCTTTCATCTAGGGGGTTACACCTTGAAAAAGGCTCTTCACACCTGGATGCTGCCTCCTGCATTATTAAGAGATCACACAAATATTAATTGGCTATTTACTCAACAAAGGTAAAAATATCAGAATATGGTCTAAAGCAAACATACATTAACTGAGCACTTAATCCTCATCTTGTTTACTAATGAATATCGTGATGACTTCTGTTACATATTCATGAAATATGAGGCAGTTATAGTACACACATTGTACTAACCAGTAAATAAAGATGCAAAATGAAAACATCTTTACTGGGAGAAAAAAAAAACCCAAAAAAATAAAACACAAAAACTCCCCCACAAAATCTAATGAAAACCCAAAACCTAACAATAAAGACAGCTGAAAAACCTTTGTGCTTGTTGGCACATTATCAGTGACAAATTTCAAAGCATCAAGAATTACTTAAATTCCCAGCTGTTACAGCAGAGAAGCGCATGAGACAAGCAAAAGATTAATAAAAGTTAGAATAGGACTACACAAAAGGAAAAATGCAAAGTCAGAATGGAATGTGTGCCAGTAAGAACAAAATTAGAGTAATTATTTGGATAGGTTACAGGCCAGAGATAAAAACACGATAAATTCTCAGAAAACCGGATTACTGAGAAAGCTATTTGAAATTAAAAAGCAACATAAATCAAAATAGGATGAATGACATTTAGATAATATTATTTGACTGATTAAATTAACTTTTAATTAGTTGAATATTTTGGTAAGAAAAAGAGATATAATAACTATAAAGTTATTTCTACAGCCATAACAGAACAGAACAATTGATAAGCTTGATGTGAATTTCTTCCTTTATTTGAGCTGTTTATTATCACTATAATGCTTTTCTTTATGTTTTTATTTAAGAAACTTCTGAAATTATACCCCTTTTGATGGTAAATGTGCTTATACCTAGATCATTGTTGAAATTATTTGCTTAAGAGATTCAGCAGTACACTAAAATTGCTTTGTATGAGATAACAGTATACTCCCATTCATATTTTATAGAAGTCAGATTTGCAAGAATTTTGGCTTTTAAATTAATTATAGAGAATATGAACAATCAGCAAATTTGTCTCTAATAAATATAAATATTTGCATCCCAAACCATTTTCATTTATTCATGTTAAAAGAGTATCACATAAATTATCAATTCAGCCGATGCCAGCCACACACTTCAGATTCTGAATAAGAAATAACCATAACTAGTTTTGAGCCTTCAATAGCCAATGAATTATTGGAAAATTATTTTCAAAGAATAAATAGCTTAAAACTAATCGTAGCATGTTCAGAGATAATTCACAAACATAAAATAGAAACCTAATTTGTCATTATTATTTTTTTCCTCCAACTTTGTCTGTCAGCTTTATTTAATATTAAGCAGTAATGAGCAAGAATGAGATTTCTAATATTGTCTTTCTCCTCTGGAAATTAGGCAGATGCCAAAATGTTCTAGCTTTCTCTTCACCTCTGATCCAGCTCTTTGATATGGTGGCAAAAGGTCAGAATAATTCTGACTGCTAATGACCTTTGGGATATAAAACAGACATAACTTGAGCAATCTCTTAGTCTAACCTAGAGATGACAGGTATCTAAGTGACAGCAAGAGACCAGCAACTGACCCCACTGGTAAGCAGCCTAATGAGAGGGCTTATGCTTCTGTTAAGAAAAAGGATCAGACTGGGAGATTTTCTAAAATTCATCACAGAGACACAAAATTCTGTATGAGATAGTTCATCTGTCCTGATACTTCTGTGCTTATTACTGGTGCATGATGGGTTCTTTGCTGTGACTGAGGTTTTCATATGCGGTAGGAGCACTAGTACCGTGGCTATTTTTACTTTTAGAATTAATTTTTGAGGTATTTAAATAATTTTTTCTTCTGTTGCAGATAATAAAAGAGCATGCCTCTGCTCTAAGAGAATTCAAGTCCTTGGATTAAACTGGAGAGGTCCAATACAGCCTGGAGACCACGGGAGAAATCCTAGTGGGCAGAGAGGCGGGTCAGGGTCTGCTCCTTGCACTCAGGCAAGAAGAGGGACCACGGTGCTGTCGCATGTCCAGGCTGGCAGGCTGGGCAGGGTAGGGCAGGAGGGGAGGCCACATCTGCCTTCCCCTGTGCACTCATTCTAGGCTGCTGCCCTGCTCTGACCTGGGTGTTCATCTGCCTATCTGCAAACATATCAGTAATAAGTAGGAGATAAGTGGATGATGGTTATGATCATTGAAACAAGATGGGTTTTTTTTGCATTACATGACTGTGTGAGCTTTCTTCGGCAGCAGTTCTCAACACAGCAATATTTGTGGAGCAAAGAAACAAACCCCTGTAAATATTCATCCTTTTATGGGAAGGATGATGAGTCCAAAGTCAAAGACTCTTTCAGCTGATGCATAGTCTGCAGCTATCTCAAACTGAGTCACTCTTGCTGCCAAGTGTGAAGGCTCCCAGTATTACATAGTAGAGAAGTTTTGCATGTAAGAGTATTTTTGCTTTTACAGGAAAAGATTTATCAACCAGATATTAATGTTTAAATATAGTAATTGTGGAGAAAAAAAATCCTTGTCCATATTTTTTTTTTTTTCTTCATGAAATATTTCTTTTGGAATCTTGTTAAATCATGTAAACTGCTGCACCAAGTTGTTATGGCAACTGGAATTTTGAAAGTAAATTAATTTTGTCATAAGATGTTATTAAGACAGGTAAGGATGGCCTTGAATAATAATATCTCTTTTTTTGTTTGGAGAGGATATGCTATCTCAAATTTTAACACTGGTTTTTACTTAAGCCAACACAAGATATTACTATATCAATGATCTTTATAACAAAAGCAAAATAAATTATTTCATTTTTGCTATGAACTCTTGAATTAGACCACCTCACGAGCAGCATCATCTTAAAATAGCAGGGATTCTCTGATGCTTAGCTGTTTATGATATGTCTAGTAATAGCAAAGAAGATCAGTTTTCCAAACTGGAAGCAATCTAGAGCAAAGCTTTCAATTTGTAGGGTTTTGGAGCTTGCCTAGTGACAGTAAGTCTCTCCAGAAGTAAGCAATAGTTCTGACTACAGCATGTAGGATATGGATATGCCACCATAAAGGACACACCTTGACTCTCAAATCTGGGCTGATGTCTCAGCTCTGCAGTGAGACAGAAACCTCCTCCCTGTCTAGAAGAATCCTGGTTTGATGCATTCACGCTTCTGCCTCTTACTCCTGCCATTTGGTAGTGGTAGTACACACACACAATGGGATCATGAAACAGATTTTGCGAAATTTAGAATACTTTTTTTTTTTTTTTTAAATTAATGGGACTGATATTTTGATTAACCTGCTGTGGAGGGGGAAATACAGAATGAACTGACCTGCCCCCAAAGGTCAGACAAGTATCTTGAAACCCTTGTCTCTGTGAATAAATGAGAGAAACAAGCACCTCCAAACAGCAATCATGAATGACACATTATACAACTGCTGCTTTAGTCAAGTGCTCTGAATCATCAAAAACACAAATTTCCTTTCAATAATCAATCAAAAACATGCCCAAAACTTCCAGAGAGCAATCTGTCTTCGTCCTCTCTGCTTATCAGTTCCTTTTTGAGGTATATAGTAAGAGCTTTTCAGGGACAAATACTTTAGACGTTTTTACTTGCTGAGATACTGTGATAGTGAAGAGAAAGCATTATAGAGCATGGTGTTTTGTTTTGTAAATGGCTGAGGTAGACAATGGAGAGAATGCTCCAAATCACTGAACATAGATGTTGTTCCATAATAAGGAAAAAGGATGGCATTGTGCCTTATCCACCCTGGAATATTCTGATATAGGTTTTCATTAGCTTCCTCAGAGGTACTGTGTCTAATTCTGTCCTCTAAGGTTTTAACTATTTCAAATTCAGTCCCACAGACTGAATAATTTGGCTTCTAGTTTTTTGGTTTTTTTTTTTTTTTTTTTACTTCTTTTTGTCCTCTGAAATACTGGGGTTTAACCACAGCTGGAAATAGGCTGTAGGTTGATGTCTTGTGCTCTTATTGACATTAGATCCCCTCAAATTTTGGGATTAAAGCAATCACCACTTTGAGTGGAAGGAAAGAATATCTCCCTTAGGTAAGATAGGTGGAGACTGTTCTTTTCTCTTTTGGCTTTCTTAGAAGCAGGGATAGGACTTCCTTCTTAGAATCATCTGGAAGATTTCTTTAGTAAAACAGATACTTGTAAAGCTCTGAATCATGCCTCATTGCCTTCTGTAGCTGGAAATTTAGTCTTGTAACTCAAGGATTATGTGTCCTGTAGGCTGATGGTGAATATTTGGTCTATGATGTTAGTGCTGTGTTTTGCAGAAGAGGAAGCTTCTAAAGTTGATGTTGACTGAAGTTGCTTCTTCATTTTTCAGGGAAGTGGACTCAGAGACCTGTAAGGCACTCTCCACACCAATGCTTATATGTCCTGTTTGGTGATAAGAAAATGTTTAATATCACTTTGAGTTAGTATTTTATCCTTGGAAATGTTTATGAATTGTGATTTTTCAGCTAAAATGTTATAGAGGTCCTGAATATTTTTAATGGGAACTTTGACATTGAGGTTCTCAACTTAGTGTCAGTGTTTAGATGCTTATTATAAATTGCTAGAAATTTAACCTGGAAATAACCTAAAATTAATATTTTGGCATGAGGAAACTCTTAACTTCATTCTATGGTACTTCGCATAAATTATTCACTTCATGTTTAATTTCATTTCAACGAATGTTCAGTAATGAAGTTTATGCACTTGAAAAGGAAGTGTGACATAAGGTAAACAGATTGTTGTAAAAGAAATTACTCCAGGTCTGGTCCAACTCTCATTAAATCAGTGGAAACTTTCCAAATAGGAGTAGGATAAGCCCACGATAGCATAAATCCAGACTGAAGTCAGTGGGCCTACTTTGGATTCACACAAGTAAAAGTGAGACTGCAACTTTATTCCCAGTGTTTAGCAGCTGCAGTAAAAAGCAGGCACGGGTGTTACACCTTATGTGGAGTTTTGCCCCGTCACAGTGATTCACAGGTATCCCACTTAGTCACTGAGGGACCTCATCATCAGTGCAAACACACTTTCCCCAGTGTTTGCTGAGGCAGTCAGTCCGGCAGTGACTAATTTCCTTTGTGAGTCTGGGTCTCACTGCTGTCAGGAGGCAAGGGTGGAAAAGCAGCAAAATTATAGAAGTTAACTTTTGCACACATAATGAGTAATAAATGACAAAGGACTGGACTCCACAGAAAGTGGTTACTTGGGGAAACTGGTGAATCCCTCTTTACCATTGGAAAAACAATCTACCACAAAATAACCCAGCAAAACTATATGGGAGAAAAAATTATTATATGTTTTAAGCAGGAAGTAATAAAGCAAACAATATAAATAGAGTAGATAAGCAAACAGTCTCAGTCTAACCACAGCACTTTAGTAAATCCCATTAGGCAACTCTTTTCACCTTGGAGCAACTGAGTGTTTTTAAAGCACTCAAGTTTTATTGAAGGTGAACAGGACTTGGGCTTTTAGATTAGTCAGAATTTCTCAGAAATTCCACCCACCAGGCTTAGCTTGGTAAAGATTTAAAGTTTTGCATGGAGTCCCATAAAACAAGGGAAACTTAGTAGTTTAGTAATGTAGAACTTCAGGACATGTCAAGAAAAATTGTATCAGGTATCCCCAAACAAAGAGATTTGGAGGAGAGGCTTAACATATAAATGCTCTCAAAGACATATTTAGACATATATTTAACTGTGATGTTGCAATTAAACTCATGAAACTTGGTTTTATGCCTGTAAACACCACGTTCAGCACTCAGACATGACAGCAGAAAGTCATGTCAGTGCACTGTTTTGATTTTCTCTGGTATTCTCGGTAGTAAGCTGTTTCAGACCCAGCATCATTTCTCCTAACTCCAGAAATGTAATGGACTGCCTACATACGCAATCGTGTTTCTATGGTTTTTCCTTAACAGGAACAGAGTGAGGGTCAATTGCATATCTCCACATTTTCCATTTGCTGCACAAGCAAATGGGTAGATGACAGCATAGTGCCCTATGCTCCTGGGAGGGGGTTCCACAAATAAGCATACAAAACATGCATGTTGGACGAGTTCATGCTGAAGCTAAGTATGTAAGGAAATATTATATCATAAAAACTACCATCTGGAACTCATCATCCTCGGAATTTCACTCTATTCCATGTATTTCACATAGTAGGTATGGTGTGGGGCTTTGTGTATATACTTACTAGTTTAGTAGAAAATCTAAAAATCTCTCAGTGGAGTGGAAAACCTCAGAAATTTAAAAAGTCCCAGTGTAAGAATCAGCATAAGGGGCTTTTGTAAAAAACAGATATGTTCATATACACATTTAAAATAAAAAGTATGGCCACAATTAAATTCAAATGTTGTGTTTAACAGGCATTAATATAACCTAATTTCCTAATAGTGAATATTTACTATTAATCTTGTTTAGCTACTGAAATGTTTTTCCTCTGGATTGGGTGTAATCGCTTTTTGGAGTCCTAGTACTGTCCAACACCCTTTTAACTGTTCAACACTGATGATGAGATTTCTGTAAGTTTTCATTAAAACACCTGGATATGGCCTTGCAGATGGTTTTATATTGGAATAATACTTTCAGTCATATCTACTTTTCCATGGGTGGGTGGTTTATATTCCTTAAGTGTCCTGCTGAACATGTCCATGAGATTCATGCTTTGACAATTTTTGTAAGTTCCTGTCTCATGTTCATAAATGTGGTATGCATGAATCACCAAAGATTACAGGCTATAATGAGGGTTTCTTTATTCAGGACATGCATCTGCTCCCAAGGACATGAATTCTGAACCTGAGACATCCGCTGAGTTATATAGTATTGGTTGTAGGAGGTCTTAGCCTCTATATGCTACTCGTCTTGGTTGTCCATTCCACATATATAATCCTTTTAAAGAAAGATTTTACTAGAATTTATTACAAATTTATTAGAATTTATTAGAAAGAATATACTAAAGAATTAGACTATATGTAATTTAGATTCAAGAAAACTGCCTATGTGCAGTAAAAGTCAGGCTGTATGAGCAAAAAAAAGGGACTGGATTAGATGCCAAGCATTTATTATATTCCACATACAGGGACGTCCATCTCTTCCACAGGGGTTCACAGCTGCTAACACAATGAGTCAGTCTGCCTGAAGTCCTGAAGAAAGAATATATTTCAGAATACATTTCCTGCTTGGACCAAGTGCTTATCTGATAGTTGCAGCTGGCTGTCTTTGAGATACAGGGAATCAGTGTCATGTCAGGGCTTAGATAGCATTTCTTTCAATAGTGCACTGGCAGAAGTGTTGCCTAAGTTACAAAAGTGACAAGAATACTTTCTCAAAAAATGAAATGCCCTTAGTTGAGTCCCTAATTTAGGGGATTAAATGAACACCATCTCTTTTGAGGGGCTGGGTCATTTGAGTGACCTAATAGACCAGGAAGAAGGGAGCCTGACTTCCCCCTGGAAATGATAGCTTCAGGATACTTCTGGAAGCTCACAATCCCTGGATTTACATTGGTGTTTTCCAACAACCACTGACACCTGGAAATTTCTTACTCTTCTGTGTGCAGTATTCTGGATTTCTCCCTGGAGGGCACGTCAGGGTGTATCTGGGCTATCACCTCCATAATGGCTGAGTTCATTTAGACCTCTCCAAATGGCTTCAAATTTGCTGGCTCATGGTTAATGGTGAGAGTGGAGCCAGAGCAGCAGCAGGTAACCCTGTGGGGGGTGGAAAAAATCCAGGAAGAAAAGCAGATACTAAGGAACTAGTCTATTCTAAACCAAGATCTATTAGTATCTGACCCACTGTTGTAAAGGATAGGTCTCATCAGTGGTGTCCAGAGCTGAGGTCAATCCTAGACACCTTTGTGTGATCCTGATCTTCCAGGTATTACCCCTACAGTAATGCCCAACCTGACAATCGTCAGGACAGTAAAATTCCCTTACAAGACTTGCACAATATGGTTGTGTAGTTAGGTGGATAAAAAGCAAATCTGGAAGACAATAATTAAAACAAGGAAGCAGAACACCAGGGGACCAGAAGGATCAGAATTATAAATATGTGCTGATGTGGGCAGGGAAACAGCACTTCAGAGAGAGACAGAGACCACAATCACTTGGTAAAACCAAAGAACAAAGAATATGGAATCTGCCACATTAACTGAAATAACAGATGCCCCTTTTTGCTCATCTGGGAGATGAAAAGTTCTTGATAGGATAAAAATAGAAGATATAACTACAAATATGCTTTTTACTTTCTCTTCAGTTTTTTTATTTGGCATAAATTATGAGGGAATAATATCCATGCTTTTATTAAAAATAATATTTTATAAATCCTATCTTTTAACCAAGAGATAAAAACATAATGCAAATAGGAACAGTAGACTGCCAAAGACACTTCAATTCACTTCCTCAACTTGGAAAAGATATACTAAATCACAACTGATTTATGTCAACTGAAGAGTCAGCCCTTTAGAAGGGAAGCAACTAACAGGATAATTAATGGCCCCAGCTGTGGTTTCTATATATTAATTGATTAAACCTTTCACACCACAAGAATTTCTCATTTTGGATGTACTCATACTTGTGCTTTTTAATTAATTAGAAAATGGAGAGGTGGAATCTTCTGGTTTATTATCAGCTGAATTAATTCAGAAAGCCATTTGGTTGGGGTTTTTTGTTGTAGGTGGTTTTTTTTGTGTTTGGTTTTTTTGGTTTGGTTTTGTTTGGTTTTGGTGTTTTTGTTTTTTTGGTTTTTTTGTTTTTTTTTTTTTTTTTTTTTTTTTTTTTTTTGAGGCTGAGGCCCATACTCTGAAAAAAAGTGTGTTTCTATTTCTGGTGGAGCTATAGGTAGATGTTTTTATGTTACAGAATGCCTTCTGATACATCAGAAAACAAACTTGTAGAAAATGCAAGGTCATATGTGTTAGCAATTCAAAATGCAAGGCCATGTGTGTTAGTAATTCAAAATGTTTCAGCGTTTTCAGTTGCTAAATTATTCCCTAGCTTGGAAGAATTTTCAATTGTTGGAAGTCGTTACTTGATTGGATAATTGATCATTGCTGTTTAATTTTAATGTAGTCACACTGCAAGTAATCAAATATACTTCAGGAAAGGGGGTAGAAAGAAGGCAGGAAGAGAAGTGTAAGAAAAGAAAACTCCACCACAAACATTTTATTTTTAATAAGAATCCCATACTGCCTATGGGAGCTAAATATAGTACATGGTCATATTATTAAAAATTGTACCACAATGTGTTGATACTCAGGACTTAAACCTTGCCTATACAACTTTAGTTTGTCATTCCATGACTTTGGAACATCTTACTTTTACATATGCATAGGATTGATGTGAGTGTGGAAGGTTAAAGTTATTATCATCTCCATGCCTGTTCTGTCCAATGAAATAAATAAAAAACAATACAATGCAATTACATCTTTCCCCTATGTGCCAGGCTTTTCAGAAACCTGTCAAGCAGACTGTGAAATAACATATCCATGGAAAATCTCAGACCCTGGGGGCATTCCCTTAAGTGATCAGCAGGAATAGTGAGGAAGGGTAAACAAAGATTTTTTACTCCCTGCTTTATAACTTAACCATTCCTAAGCTTACAGACACCTGTGTTCAAAACACATAAGGAAGATTTTAAGTAAGGGAATTTCTTCTCCTCTGTTTACCAGAACAGGGGTACCAGGAACCAGGGACAGTGAAGAAAGATAGAGTAAACCAGTAGTACAAGAAGAAATGGAAACCAAACCCCAGTACAGCACTCAATTCACAAAGTGTTGTTTATCTAAATATTTATTTATACAATTAATAAACCAGGATATATATATTCTTAAGTGACAATTGTATTATTTTTATGTTACTTTGTTTAAATAAAATGATGGAGTCCTCTATATCTCAAGAAAAATATAAAACAGTCGGCTGGGGTCTGTTTGACATTAAAATGTAACCTAATATTGTGCTGATCATCCTTCATGTCTATAATACCTGACACATCAAAAAATGTGATTTGTCTTTTCATAGTACAAACTTTATAAAGAGTTTGTGCTTTCTTCTAAGCATAACATGTCACAGAAATTTAACTTAGTACTAATATAAGGGGGTGTGTATGTTTGTATATATATATACACACACACACACATATATATATAGGTAACAAATAATTGCTACTTTAACATTGCCCTTCAAAGTCTTATATTATGATGAGATGTTTCCCCTCCTGCAAAAAAGATAGCCTTAAAAGCATCCTTTAACAAGATGGTATAAGAGATTTGTTGAAAGAATTAAGTTAAAATCTTCAGAATACAGCTCTATTATGCACAAGCGATAAAAGGCCTTGAAAAATCTATAATTTTATCAAATTTGGGGAAGAATTCAGTTGTGTTTCATGAAAAAATCAACCATAATCAAAAGTGTTCAGCTTTTAATTTACTTTTTGGTAGGTGTCTTAACCTGAGAAATGGGAACATCAGCTTAAAAATAAATGAAGTAATGAAAGTAAAATTAAATTAACTTGATATTTTTAAATGAATGTGGTACCATGATAAAAATGCAGAAAGACCTGAAGGAATATTTTGAACTTTGTGAAAGAATAAACTGGGTCTTACAAACCAGCTGAGTTGAGAGGTTTTTTGGCCAAGATGTTATTAATTCATAGCAGTGTGTCAATAAGAATTAAACAAGAAAAATGATCCAAAACATCAATGACCAACAGAGTTTATTTGATCATTAGTACAGTAGGTATTGTCCACAGGAGCAAGAAACATGGCTCAATAGGAGAAGAATTTATAGTTATTTAGCATACAAAAGGATTACAGACTGTTCAAAACACTGAAATGGAGGAAGACATATTAAGAAACATAAAAGTGATGAAAGTATCCTTGTGTTGCAAACAGCAGTTTTGTGCTGAGATCAGTACACTGAGTTTGCAGTTCCATTGTATTTTCTAATCTATTATTTATTTGGGATTCATTTTGCACTGTTCAGTTCTTCTACCCCTTGGGCTTCCCCCATCTAAATTAGATCTGTGTGACATGTCATCTGTTTAAAACCTCCACTACAACATGGAAAGATTTTTATTTTTTTTTCCCGTGACAGAAATTAAAATAATACCATTTAGGGAAAGTGAAATTATTGTCCCTTCTAGGCCTCTTCATAACTACACAAGAAAATTGACCTTTTCAAATCTTGGAGTTGAATTTATATTTCAGAGCTGTACAAGATTTGGATTTGAATTCACTATTCAGAAGGGCCCATATTCAGACAGCTCAGATATGTACTCACTGTTCTGTTTAAATTTAAGTCTGGAAGACAGCTGAAATAAATTCTTAGTTCAGCTTCCTGATTGGCTGTTAACTGGAATGTCACCCAAGAATTCCATTGATGAGTAAGGTTTTGTAGGCCATAAAAGTAAGACAAGGACATATTTTGTTTGCTCTGGGACATGTGCAGCCTTTCAGAGGTCTGAAGTGTCAATTTATTATATTTTTACTTAGGGCTTAAAGAAGTTTGATGACTGTTTTTATGGATCCCATCTTGATATTTTACATAGTGGGAGGGAAGGCACACCCAAGACTGTCCAATGGAAAACATTAAAGAAAAATGGACCAGGAAAAAAGAAGTTACTTCCTAATACAGCTATAGGAAGTTGTTCTTTTTTACAGGTTACCAACCTGGTAGGGGTGATGTTCCCTTTTAACACAGTCACCATCATGATTTGAATATTTCCAGTCGCTCTTTCTGTAACGTGGAAAGTGGGAAACAATCCTCAATCCTATTGAGGATGAGCTAACGTTCATAGTAATGAGCATTTTGTTAAATTTTCAGAAGATATGCTTAGAACTCCATTTTATAAGGCTGGAACAGTTATGAGAGACGATTCATGCTGACATTTGTAAGAAATCTCCTTTGTCTGATTATGTTGAATGCTCAACACAGATACTGACCTTATAGAAAGATCAGATGATGAGTCCCTCCAGTCTGAGCACTTAGAGCTCCCTATGCATACTCTTGTTTGCTCTCTGCCTCTCTCACATTTGTTCTTTCTGCTGAGCAGGGAGGGGGATACCATACGTGGTTGACTGAAAATTGGAATAACCTCCTGTAATGGCCGGTGATACTGCTGTAACTTGTAATACCCTGTTGGGCTTTCCTTGTGCTTTTTGCATTTACCTCAGTCTGTAGGACTACGTTTGCTTGCACCATGCACTCCTAACACCTGTGCAAGGGGTGACCCCATAGCTGCTGCATGGTTCAGGTGACATCTCCTTTCCAGGAACATGTCACCTGTTCCTGCTACCACACCACTGTAGGGCTTTGAACTCTTCAAATCTTCTAAACCAAGCAGCTCTGCCTTCAGGGGGGTGAGAGATTGTTTTCAGGCTATTTTTTTTTTCCTATTTTTTTTAATAAATGTTTTCACACTTGATAAACTAAGGTCTTGGTCCGGAAAGGGGATGAACACTTGGTTACATGACAGTAGAGTTGGTCCAGAGGACAGCTACTAAGTTAGTCAAGGTCTGGAGAAGGTCTCTTATGAGGACAGGCTTGAGTTGGGCCAGTTCAGCCTCGAGAAGAGGCAACTGACCTGGGACCTCATTAATGTGTACTAATATCTACAGGGTGCCACGAAGTTGGCTCCAGGCTCTTCTCAGTGGAGCCAAGCAATGGGTAGAAAGTGATGCAAAGGAAGTTCCGCTTGAACATGAGGGAGAACTTCTTTGTTGTGTAAATGACCACGCACTGACCAGGCTGCCCAGAGTGGATGTGAAGCCTCCCTCACAGCAGACATTCAAGAAGCCTCTGAATTCAATCCTGCACTAAGTGCACTGGATGACCTTGTTTAAGCAGAGAGGTTGGACCAGATGTCCATTGTGTTCCCTTCCAACCCGACCCATTCTTGTCCTTGAAATGAGACAAATAACCCACCTCTTCCTGTAAAGTGGCTGACCTCAATGGAAATGAAACTTGCACTTGGCTTAACATGATCAGGCTTGAAACACTGAAAGGTTGTCTGAAAAGTTAAAGAAACAGTGATTTGCTTGCAGTGGATGTGTAAGCAGGACACAGGCCGCTGAAGATCTAGGCACGTTCAATGTATGTCACTCACATATTGCTGCACAAGTATTTCTCTGTCTTGCAAAAAATAAAATAAGTCACTACCAATAACAACGAAAAGGAGATAATTTCTCGGAGGAAAATATTCCCTTAACAAAGATTAAATATTGCTATTTATATAACACATATAAATAAAAATTAAAATATACTCTCATGTGATAGTTGTAAATACTGTTGTGGTTTAACCTCAGGTGGAAATTATTTTGTTAATTTATTTTCTATGCCATTTTTGCACTTGCAAACAGGGCACAACTGCTCCAACACATGCCTGCAGAGATGTTTTTATTTTCCCATTATTCTGATTGTGAGTTGGAGACAAAATTATTTCTAAATGCAAATTCCATTTGCATGGAATTAAAGAGAAATTCCATGCATTTGAACAAGGTATGCATTGCCATTGCAGAAAATGACAGTCATGCTAACAGCACATATCTGTCTATTTTCCCTGGGCAGTACTGCTCCTCACCATCCTGTCTGCTTTCCATAGCTGTCACTTTCTCAGGATCTCTCTCGGGAGTGCACCATTCAATGGGGCCTGTGAGCAGAGAAAGGTTTCAGCTTCATGTTCACAGACACAATTTCACTCACCATTTTTCGGTGAATCCCATGCAAGGGGAATTGTGCCTTGTGTGGGGACCAGGCATGTCCCTGCCTTACTCATGAGAATACAAGGCAGCTGCAGGACTTGGCTCTCTGATATTCTCCAGCTACACTGACCTGGGCAGCATTTGTCCACCCAGGAGGGACGCTGTGAGAGGGTCGAAACCAGCTCCAGGTTTTCAAAAGCAGGAATATTCCTGCTCCCCTTCCCTATTTGCCATCCACTATCTCACAGGTTTCTTTCCAGTCCTGTACCAGCTCTGCAGGTTTCCTGATCATCTGCCGAGATAATGCAGCTGGCTAACCCTGCAAACAACAATTTCCATTTTTTTTGCATCTCCAGTTGTCTGTTGGTGCAGCAGTGGGAAGGCATTGCCCACTGGGTCAGGCAGACACCAGTGCCAGGGTGCAGTGCAGGGAGAGATCCTGCAGCAGGGAGGGAGGGCAGTGGGTGACTCAGGGGGAGGCAGTGCCACCACCCTGTGCAGCAGCAGGGAACTGCTGAGTCTACCCTTCTGTCCCACCTGGCCTAGGTAGGGATGCCACACAACACCCTGTGGAATCTGCATCTCGTTCAGAGAGTCCTGACCTTAAATAAATGTTACAAATGGGATTGCGCTTTGGATTTAAACACAAAGACGGAAGATTCTGTCCCCTTAGTGGCAGAGGCCTCCTTTCTGTTTTGTATTGCTTCTCTTATACTAATTGGAGGAAATTCTGGGTGCTTTCCAGAAGAGCAATAAGCAATGGAACTAGTATTTGTCATGTGCTCATCCCCTCCACGAGGAGAAATTTGTGTGCAAGGGAATGGTCTATCTGAATTTTTAAAAACCATTTGTACACAGACTCATATCCAAACAGACAAACATATTTATTTTCCTCTTAAGGGAAGCAAGGTCAAAAAGAAGCTTGGGATAATTACAATGAAAAGAGATGAAGCTGCCAATGACGCTGTGTGTGCCTCTGAAAGTTTTCCTATTGCTTTAGTATAGTTCTCATGGAACGTCCTTCACTGAAGCTGTGGGAAATGACATGTGCTGAAGAAAAAAACACATTTGGAAATCACCATAAAATCTAGTCTGCATGCGCCACATCGCTGCTGTGCCAGCTGCAATTACTTCACCTCTTTAAATAGTTCTCTTACTGAGAAGTTGACTTTTACAAGCACAGGGTTTCCACGCTATTAGTAGTACTACCAGACTTCCCACACAATAAGGGATTTCATATATGCCAGATGGAAGACCCACATCCTTTGCTGACATAATTTAGGATATCATTTTGTTGATATTTTTGGCAGATCCAGGCAGTGATACATAGGAGCAATCCAGGTCACAGTGTTGCTGGGCTGGCTGTGGGCATGACAGTGACAGGATGATGTTCTTAGAGAGTGGCAGCATCTTGCAACTTCTTCCTCCCAGCACCACTGATCTCCAGGTCACATTATGCCAGCCCCAGTTCTGTCCACCTGGGCAAGTTTTCATTCTCCTATAGTTTCTTATCCAAGGGCTTCAACGGCATCTCAGCAAGTTTCTGCCTCAAGGAGTCAGTAAACAATAGGTGGGGGTAAAAAAAGAGGGGTCTTGCAATTGTTCGACCAATTTAGTGGTGACCTTGAGGTGGGGAACTAGAACAGTCCTCGTGGATCATGATCTGGATTTATTGCATTCTCCAAACATTGATTTTTTTTTTTTTTTTTTTTTTAGGTTGCCTGTTGTATTTTTACTTACTAGATATATCAAATTATGGGACATGTCACCAAAGAATGAGAGTATCTTCAAAGTAATGACCATGCCAGCACAGTCAGGACCTACCTGTCACTCCCAAAGGAGTTAACTGCTAACAGAAGCACTCTTGGTGCAGTCTGGTATCTGGCATCTTCATTTTTGGATGCACTGTCCATCCTGGCAGAGATCATTATTTGGAAGCTGAAGGTGTTTCATGGATAAACAGTGAGATGCTGCTGGAATTTTTGCAGTCTCAGCTGCCAACATCTACTGATGGTGGGAGTCCATGAAAACTTTATCTCAGTTTACATATGTCCAAGAATACCACTTTTTAATAAAACTGTAAAACCTGAAAAAAACTCAAGTCCATTTTTATCTTTATATTACAGCAACAAATGGCTAAAAAAATTGTGTCTTCTTTTTAAAACAGAAAGCCACCCTTGCCTAAAGATCAAAAATGGCAAAAGGCTAAATGATCTGGAAATTAATTATACAGGTCAGGTCTTGATGTTCTTTATTGCAGATTGTCCAATATTAACATTTTCTCTTCAATTTTAGAGCAATACATGAAAAATTTTGCTGCCATTTTTACAAGAAGCTTGAATTCCTTGGATAAACAGAAAATATCAACAAATAGATAAAGCCCAAAGGTTATTACTTCATTAATAACTCATAATTTTCCATTTAATTTTGATCCATTCCTTTAGGCTGGAATTATTTTTTTCTCACTGAAATGGAATGAAAAATTAAGGACTGTAAGCCAAAGTCTCAAAAGTCAGAGAAATGAAACTTCTCATTCCTTTCTTCTAGAGTTGCTTTATTTCCAAAATATGAAGACAATGCAACTGCTGTTCCTGTACCCTAACTGTAGCACTCAAAAGCTGCAGAGGAGAAAACCAAGTGTTTTTTTCTTTTTAGAAAATCCAGTCCAGCTAAGCCATAACAGGAAAAAAAATAACACCTTCCCTGCTATATGCCTTACATCTGGCTTCTGGGGGCATTACAAAATTAGCTCTGTCTGGAAACCATTCCACTTTACATGGGTATGTTCATGCTTTGGAAATAAATATTCTTACACATGAAAAAATAGTGTACTTTAATTGAAATTGTTTTCAGGTCAGGGTTGGTGGTTTTGGTTTTTTTTTTTGTTTTTTTTTTGTTGGTTTTTTTTTTTTTTTTGGTGGGGGTGTGTGTGTGTGTGTGTGTGTGTGTGTGTGTGCGTTGGGGGGGTTGTTTTTTTTCCTTTTCCTATTCACAGGTGTATTTAACTTATAAAATCAGACATGATATAAAAGCTTTTTCTCCCACAAATGTAATTGAAGCATACCAATAAACACCTTGGCTTTGGTTTTTTTTGTAGAGCTACTGAGTATTCAATAAACTGAACAACAAATGTTATTAGTATTAAGTGGCTCATAAAGTCTTATTTATGTAGTCATGTTAACAATAATCTGCTTGTAGAGTATGCATACTTCCCTGTTAGCAACTTAGAACACGATTTCCAAGAAACTTGCATTGCTTCAAAGAAATAATAGCCTGACTGTGGTGCTTTACTGGAAAAAGGATAGAGTGATCATTGCCTTAATTAGCACAAACATCTATTTCACTGCTTAAAAGCTGCAGAGGAAAGGGGAGCTCTAGAGATTTTTCCACTGTGAGGTAAATCCAAAGCAAACATTAAGGGTTTTCTTTTATACATATGGTTTACCTGCATTTCCTTTTCTTTAAAGAAGCATTCAACAAGAAGATTCTATACAAATTATTCTGAAAGTGCTTTGAAAAACATAAGTTGAGAGTCCCTAAAACCACATTTAGATACGCTGTCAAAATGGATAAATTAACTGTCCAAACTCCTGTGACAGTGTGGAATTCATGATGTTTTATGCTACAAAGCTCATTGGAAACTTCAACAGTTCTAAAATCTTTCATCCTACTGGGAATCCAATAGTAATATCCTGTCCAATAGTAATTTCCTTGCTAACAGGCCCAGGCTAGTGATGGTACGTTGCCATTCTGAGAAGCAAACAGGGAGATTCCTGTGAGGACAACAACTGGCTCTGGAAGAACACTGTGAAAATGGTGCAATTCCACAGTCAGCAAAAATCCCCGCCAACTCCTGCTACACGGGACACAGCTGGGCTGCTGCCGTGGGCAGGAGAAGGACAAAGGGTGTTTTCCAGGGAGCCCACACCACAGATGAGGCTTCACAGGGAAGAACTGGTGTTCTTCAGCGGAGTGCACACTTAGGTCATCTGACATAACTCCAGTCCTGTAGCTGTTTTGGCCTTTGACTGATATTATTATTTACAGCTGTCTATCATGCAGGCAGTGTCATATCCTAATCATTCATGTCCATCTTTTGTCTTTTTCTTCACAATTAGACTTGTCTATACTTTCAAATCTGCCTGGAAGAAGGTGTGTTAGTTTAGACAGGGCTTTATTCAGTTAGACACCCTGGAGTATATAATAATCTGCCAAGTTCTTGTGTGTACATGCTGTGAAAGTCTTATTAAGTTACATTCAACTTTAACAATAATTTGGACCTTCTTTCCAGCTCTTGACAAAACAAAACAAAAAAAATTCTAGTCCATGAACAATGGAGTGAATGAAATTTGGATTCCCAGACTTCATAAATACAGGGTTTGACATATTTATCTCTCTTGTTATTGATCGAAAACTCTGGTTGATTTTTTTTTTTTTTTCCCATTCAGATGCAAATTTCTCTTTTGCCTGTGCCCTGCTGTATCCACGAGAACAAGAGTTCTACTCTAGCATTTCCCTCCAACATTCAATTTGGTAATGAAGTCCTATTACACTTCATGGGTATCATATGCTGCCATACTACTTGAAATTTGCCACCACATTAAGAAATTAAGGATAATAAACCAAGAGAAAACACCCTTTAAAGCTGTTTTTCTTAAGAAAATGAGAAAAAAGTTCCATCTTGTAAACAATTATGTTATCTTGAAATATACCCAAATTAAAAAAAAAAAAAAAAAAAAAAAAAAAAGGAAAGAAAAGAAAAGAAATGAAGTCCTAAACTTCACAGGGAAATGAAAATCATATACCTTTTAGATTAAAAAGATTTTTTTCCCATTTTTATTTAAGATTAGCTTTAAAAGTAACAGAAATCAAATGGTGATATTCTGAATTGGTCAGATATTATAGGCAGACCTCTATAATTTCTTTCTCCGTATACTGAGTTGACATAATTCTGTGAATTTTTTTCATAGGAAGAAAAAAAAAAAAAAAGGCCCATGTAAAACCTCTTCAAAACCCAGGAAAAACACTACAAAATTATGTTATATATTATAATAGAAAGAGAACACTTATTTTTCAGAGAAAGCTCAAAATCACTACATCAGGAAGGAGGACAATATTTAAATCTCCCTTGCAGTCTGGATTTCAGTTGACTTGTGGGATTTATCAGTTGCAGAATATTCTGATGAGCCCCTCCCAGCAGGGCTTCTCCCACGCCTGCAGAGGTTTGCTGCTGTCTCCCCTCTCACCACAGGAGTCTCTCCCTCTCTGCCTCACTGGGCTGCAGCTCTGGCTGTGACTCTCCTCCTGCCCTGCAGCACTCTTTGACTGCTTTTCTCCTTTGTTTATCCCAAGCTGGTCACCAGGGACAGCCCAAATCAGAGCTTCCACCTGAGGCTGGCATTTTTGTCTAAAAGAAATGCGGCATGTTAAAAAGGAACGAATATATGAAAGAGAGCATTTCCTGTAGAGAGCCGAGGATTCTGCAATGCTGGGATGTGCGCAAGAGCATTTGTGGCTTAGGTCCTGACCTGGTTTGCCATCTCCCAAACTGGGAACGGCGTCATATTATACCCTATTATATAGAGCTGTTATATTATACAGAGCTGTTACAGCAACTCCAGCCCTGTGAATTCCCCAAGTGCATGTGAAAACTGAGGAAGGCACCAGGGCAGGCAGGAGACACCCATTTCCTTGCTAACAGGCTGCCAGGCTGTTGGATACAGAAGCAACGGGAGCCCCACAGAACGTGCTGGGTTTTCTGTTTCCAGACCTACAGAAATGCTGCGCTCGAGTAAGCCCCAACCACATTTTCAAATGACATCTTTGCAAACTGCTTGCACTGCAAATTCTTCCTATTTCAACAGAAATGTCTTCTGATTGGAAAGTGTTTCCTATGGAATTCTTAAATTAACCCTAGTAAGCAAATTGTGTGCTTACCTACTGTACTTGCTTTTACTGAGACCTGTTTTATACATCCTGGGATGGAGGACATATTTCTATCATTTTATCTTCTTATGCTTTCAAAACAATATCTTATTTTCTATTTCTGTTTAGGGGAAGGTAAATTTAAATCCTTCTGAAGCAAAACTGCTTGACCTTAATATTGATTCACAAGTAAAAACAGGAAAAAATAAACTAATCATTCACACTGATATTAATCTAACTAGACATCTACTCCATGAACTGGATTTGATTAACAATTATTTGAAAATTTTCTATTCATTTCTATATTGCCTCAGTTCCCAGGTTCTTGGGAAATGTGCAGTTTTATTGGCTCGTATATTTTATGGCATATAATAGAATTATCTTTCCTTTTTCACAGTTTTCAGTTTTATTACTACAAAGTCAATTTATTACCTGTTAGTATGTTCCTGAAAAGAAAAAAGAAAATGTATCTTTGTAGAGGATATCAAAGGTCTCTTATACAGGAGGTGATGCTATTTCTCTCTGAATGTCCGTCTTTCATTCAATGATGTACAGAGGAAAACACCTCGGAAAGATCAATGTCTGCTTAGTAAAAAGATCTTAAATTTAACAAATGGTGCAATATCATTTGAAAACCTCTTATGAAACTAATTTTTCATTAAATCATTCAAATAAAGAGAATTACCTTTCCTTAAAACAGAGATAATCTGAACTTTAAAAAGTGATAAAAAAATATTTAAGAGACATATAGTTTTGACTTCGTGGCATTTTCCTGCGATAAAATATTTGGTTAACACCTGGTGCAGAGAAACACCAAATAATGTCTGAAAGACCCTCTTGGTTTTGTACTTACACATTCCTTATGCTGGGCTTCAAAGCAAGGTGGAAATTCATCCCCACTCTACATTCTTCTCACCTATGTTTTTTTAATTATATTCAAAGTCATACAGTACACAATTCTTAGAAAGCTTTCAATGATCTTGAGCATCTCTGACAGGATGCAATTTTCTGAATGGACAGGGGGAAGGTTGCAGGGTGTTTTATTTTGTTACCCAGTACAGACTATTAAAATAGATATGAATATATATTTTTCAAGAGAAAAATGGTAGGAAAGGATCAGATATTCAGCTGATTTCTGCTAAATTACGGAAAGTCAAGCCAGTTTCCATCAGCTGAGGATCTGACCTGATGGCTCTTTGTTTAGGATTACACACATTTTTCTGACAAGCAGGCATGTAGCTTGATTTAACAACTTCTCATGCTGCTTCCCTCCTTTCTATATTTGTACTAAACATCAGTTGAATCCTTTGAATATTCATATTGAGTTTACATGTCCTTACTTTTCACATTCAGATTTTGAATAATTATATTCTGAGAACTTCATCAGAGGCAGCAAAATAATTTGCAAATCCGAGGAGCCTTGTGTACTCTCTGTTACCTTGAGGCCATAGGACTTCAGTTCATATTTTCTGAAGTTTTTCTGCTGGCAGAAGGTAAGATTTTCAATTTTATGTTCTTTCATGTTGTGACTTGCTTTCTTCTAGTGGAACTTAATCAAGCTTCCTATAACTCACAGGATAGCTAAGATTTGTGTGTGTGTGTGTGTGGTTTTCTTGTGGGTTTGTTTGTTGTTTTTGTTTTTCTTAAAGTCATATTCTGAATAAAGTTCACCACTGCATAAAAAACGGTACTTGGCCATGCAATGACATCTCAGGTAACCAATTAATACATGACTAAATGTTATGTTTCTTCAAATAATGTTATCGTTACAGCCATGCCCAAATTTTAGGCAGTATTCAGGGAATTAAATTTTGAGCTCTGGTTCTCTGGAAGAAGTCTAGGTTTTGAGTTTGTGTCAGTCTAGTTGTATTTGAGATTTTCAGTGGGATATCACCCAAAACATTTGGTTTCTGAGGCGTTCCTTAGGATGTGGACCATTTAATCATATCTAGCCGAACCAAAGCAGTTTTCTGATAAAAGAGCTTCCTTATGTGCCCTTCTAAATTTTCTAGATCATAGGTTTGTGAATCTTACATGAACACCAAGTTGGTTATCTCAACTAAAATTTTGTAGATATGGGTCAGACTCATAATGAAGAGAACAGCTAAAGAAAAACTGAATGGAGATACATACACCCGAACACAATTAGATGTTGTCCACACAAAGGGGCTGCAGATCTACACATGGGTGAAGATTACTGGGTCTTGAAAGGCAGGATTGGAGGTGTGGAAATACTTTGGGACTGAAGGAGTCCACAGCACGACAGAGTAATTCCCTTCAGCAGAGCAGAAAGGGAGTAATTTCCTCTGGCCTTGCACAGGAGGACAAATTGAAAAAATGTTGTGAGCACCTGGATGAGATCTCCTGCAAGACCTCCTATGGATTAGATAATCTGCAAGTGTACAGATTTATGCAGTTTTATGAGGAGGCTCTCATCCCTGGCCACTCCTTCTTGATCCCACCAAGTGCACTAAAACCATTGTGGGGCTCATGTGAATAGTGACTGAGTGAATCTCAGTTAAAATCCCTTGTTGGGAACAGTCAGTAATAGGAAGCTAAGGGGGAAATGGCAAAATTCTAAAGGTTACTTTATTTCTGAAAGCAACAACTTGACAACGACATTTTACTTCTACCCAAAGAGAAATTTAAGTCCCAGGGCCCATCTTAGCAAAGAGAAATAAATTCATAAGCTTCATTCTGACTTGAAAAAGAGTGTGATTCCTGCCTTCTGAAAAGCATTAAAATAGCATTACATGGAAGATTTTCCTGAGGCTTGCTCATTGAAAAGGAGTTCAATCTTGTTCCAAATTTTGAATCTAAATTTTTACACTCCTCTCTGCCATTACCCTCGTAGTATTTTAAGTAGTCCCAGTCTAGTAGTCAGTTTATCTCTGTGATTGATATTCTGCAAATGAAAACGATGAGTTCTTGGGAAAACTGTGAACTGATTGAGGGACTGAAAGCAGATTTTGTTACCCCAGGAGACCGTGGTTCTAGTATCAACTTGTGTATGACCTCTCTGCTCCTTGTCTGGCAGAGGTGATTCTGGCTCGCTGGCAGAGATTTTCTCACCAGGATGAGTATGGTTCCAGTCTCAGGTGGTAATTCAGCATAACTCCTTTCCTGTGCCACTGCTTTGCTGCTATGCCTTAAATTTATGATCTGACACCGGAACTTCAAATACTAGTGATATAAGTAACTTTAGAAAAAGGTGGGAGTCTTTTGGGCCATTTCTACAGTATGTTGAATAAAAAACTGAGGAGTGGAAGGAGTAATTGTAGTGAATTCCAACCCTCTAAGAGTAGAAGCAATGCTAGGAGTTAAGACAGGCAGCATACAATCAAAATATTGCATATGACAGTCACAGATTAATTGAGATGGAGTAGAAACACTTGTGAGCAGATAAGGCACTTGAAGTAGTCAGTGGTTGTAGCAGTCACTTTTATTTTTACATTTCTGAAGCTCATCTCCATGTAGTTATAGATCACAAAGTTTTGATTTTGTTGTTTGGCAAACCAAACCAAAAATACCCAGGAGGGAGAGATAGGACTGAAGATTGAAAACCTTCCAAAGAAATTGTCTTTGCATGTAATATGTCTAAATCACTGCTGCACAATGCAACAAGTATAATCTCCTGTAGAAGAAAAATATGTAAGTCATTTTGTTGTAAAAATGAAACCACAAACTGATTTAGAGACTGCTCCAAAGTCCTTGAAATCAGTGAGCGCTTTTCCATTTATTCCAATGGGATCGACCTCTAAAGGTGATGTATCTTGCAACAGAGGCAGTGAAATCCATGGCAGCAGTGTGATCAGTAAGAGTCCCAAAAATGCACAGAAGCCATCCATGTGGTAATTACTGTAAGACAAAAGACAGTATAAATGGGTGTTCTAATGGATATTGACTAGGAATTAATCTGATTTCAAGAGAATGTCAGATTTCTAAAACAAATGAAAGAGAAATGGGCACATACCAGATTCAAGGCAGGAATTTTTCTGAGCATCTCTTAAGTCATCTTTCAAATAGCTCAGAGGCTCAGATTATCAAAGAGACAACCAGAAAACACAGGAAAAAATATAGGAGTCTGGAAGTTCATTTTAGAATGAGCACATTTTAAAAGGTGTACTCATCTGGTTCCATCTGTGCATGACTCAGTTCTACTGCTGAGTCCTGCCAGACTTCACAGCTACGTATACACCAAAATGAAGGAGTGCAGCGTGCCTCATTGGACCTCCCTTACTCACAAATGAATCTCTGCAATGATTTGGAAAGGACTTTGTAGGGGTGTATTCAACTTCATTCCCAATCTGTCCTGCTGATCCCAGAGGAATGGCAATTATAGCTGTGCTAACTTTGATTTCTCAGATTAAGAAAGGCTTTTTCTTACAGTATAAACTCTTTTGGCAAGAACAATTTGGTCGGTATTTGTGCAGTCCCAAGATGCTTTGAGAATACAAACAAAAAATAACTTTTGCCTCCTTTCTCATTATCGCAGCCATGTGTGAATGGCTTGTCGTTGTCCTTTAATATCTTTTACTGGATCATGATGAGTAACTGTGATATTATTTTATGTGCTTGCTAACACTGCAAGACCTGAGAGATGACTTTGTAGAGAATAATCTACTAGAAAAGGTGCTTGAAGGGCAGGCTGCTATGAATCCTTTGTTTAAGTCATCCCTTTACCTAATGAAGGCAATGAAATGGGTTTTTTAAGACATGAATATAATACAGGATAGTATTTTCATATAAATTTCCAAAAGAATTCTCCAGCTGACAAAAGATCTTTCATCACTGAACTCACAGTTCAAAACAATCTACTCTTTCAGCATTCCTGAATGGCATTTCCTTATCTGATTATGTACAAATGGTGTGAACCTTGGCTGAAGCACAGATCTGCAGCCTTTTTCCCAGAAATGCTTTGGGGACAATTGTGTGTGAGCTACTGTATCAGGTGGTGGCCTGGGACACACACTGAGCCCACTGGCAGTGTGGCCACGGGGTCCATCACAGCCCAAGGTTTGGGGAACTGTTCTGGCACTGTAAGCTGGGGACAGCTCTGGGAGCCTTTTGGTGTCAGTCATTCTCAAATCTTGGCACTGAAGGAGGTTCCCCAGCATCCCCAGTTAATTATTCCTGACAAGGTGGGTATGAGAGTTAGTGTGTCTAATGCATCTGGGACAGGGCTCCATGAGCACGGTGTTCATGGACAATAATCACACTCACGGATGATGCATACACAAGCAGTAACTCAGCTGTGTCCCACCTGCACTCTTCAGATGTGTGTCCAAAGTGCATGCCTACAGGTGTCCCACAGCTACTGTTCTGGCCAGTAGATTTTTCATTTTGCCACAGTGCTCAGGGAAAGCAGCAAAATAAGCAATATGGACGGTGTTGCATTTGTGGGTTTTGGAATAAAGACGGCACCAGAGACTCCGAAGATCCCCGTCTCGTCACATATTTAAAAGAATATTATAAGGTGACTTTTGAAACCAAACAGGGTGGTAATCTGGTTTATGGCACCAGATATTTGCTCAAAAGATCCAGCCAGACTAAAGATATACTCGGTAAACTGCAAGAGCGGGAGGGGGGGAGGGTATGATCCAATATAGCTATAATCATAAAGCACAAGACCTACTGAGCTACTTTATGACCTTTTTCTTCTCCAGTGAAGAAAGCCTTAATAAGTCACTTCTGGCTGTGCCAGTCATGAATTACTGCTGTCTGCACAAAGGAAGATAAATATTGTAACACATCATAGAACATCTCTCCTTTTAAATACTGTAAATGGATAAAGATACAAAACCCAAGAGGAATCTGAAGTAATAAGCAAAAAACTAAGCCAAAGAACAAGAATGGAATTAATCCAGAGCATATTACTTTGAAAGCAAACCTTTGATATAAAATTTCTCCTTTTCTAATGATAAATAGGGACAAGACTAGAAGCACATCTATAGTTGTCCAGAGCTGACAGTGAATTCTCCCACTGAACCTGAAAAGGACATTTTGTGGTACTCTCAAATGTTTGTAGCTACCAGTCAATTCTCCTTGCCCAAATATTTCTTTCGCTGTCTTGACTGAAGCCTTCACCATCCTCTCACTGCTCAGCCCTGCTCCTCAGCAGAAACTGTCTCCAGCAGAACAGACAGAGGAGCTGCTGGTGTGAGTAATTCTGACCTGTTCAACTAGCCCAGTTCTTTTGAAATGAACCAGGTTTGTAAAGAGCTCCTTAAGCTGCTTAAGTAAATATGGCGTGTGTTTGCTAAAAAGGATTAGGAGGAGCAGCAGGAACAAATGGCAGGTTTGAAGAGTTTATTGTAGGAACAATGAGAAGCATCTGAGGAAGAGTCCCCTTCTCAGCCAGCAAAGCTACAGCTGCAGAAAACATCAGGGCAAATACTTCCTCTCATTTGCTGAGCAGAAGACATGTTAATGCCAGTGTATATCACAAAACTCAAACAGAAACAGCAGGAGCCCTAAAAAAAATAAATCTAGAAAGTAGAAATAACACTTATGTCTGATTTCTGTGGAAACCACCTAAACGCTTTCCCAAAACAATAGCAGGGAAAGTGTGATGGTTTTGGCTGGGATGAAGTTAATTTTCTTCACAGTGGCTGTTGTGGAGGTGTGTTTTGGATTTGTGCTGAACACTGGGCTGATAACACAGAGATGTTTTTGTTCTTGCTGAGCAGGGCTCACGCTGAGCCAAGGCCTTCTCTGCTTTCCGTATGGCCACAGTGGCCAGGAGGCTGGGGGTGCCTGGGGGCTGGCAGGAAACAGCCAGGACAGGTGACCCCAAGTGACCACAGGGATGTTCCAGACCGTGTGACACCACGCTCAGTGTATAAAGTGTGGGAGAAGGAGAAAAGGGGGACATTTGGAGTGATGGGGTTTGCATTCCCCAGTCACTGTCATGTGTGATGGGGCCCTGCTCTCCTGGGAATGGCTGAACACCTGCCTGCCTGGGAAGGACTGAATCAATCCCTTGCTTTGCTTTGCTTGTATGTCAGGCTTCTTCTTTCCCTACTAAACATTGTTTATCTCAGCCCATGAGTTTTCCTGCTTTTACCTTTCCAGTTTTCTCCCTGATCTCACTGGTGGGGGAGTGAGCCAGTGGTTATGTGGGGCTTGGCTGCCACTGGGGTTGAATCATGACAGAGAGAATCTCATTCATGGACACAACCTTGGACAAATACCTGTGTACCAAAATACCTCAAAATTACAGGTAGTATGAACTTGCTTACAAATTGATAATTTTCATTGCTGTGTCAGATAGAAGATTGTCAAATACAGAGAGAAAAACCAGTATGTTTAAAAGATTAAAATTAAAATAAGATCAAAAGATAGTAGGAGTGAGATTTAAAACGATACATCACTAGTTTAGAAATATTATTATTTGTTAATATTATTTAGAAATAAAAGTTATTAATTGTCCAATGTTTTCTAAATATGTTCCATTTCTAATGTACAATATTATTCAGATGGTTATTAAACAGGAGTCAGACATCTGACCTATAGAAAAAGAAAGTTTACATTTAGTTTTACAGGTAGAAGGAATTTTCAAGGAAGTCTTAAAGAGATATATGTTCATATGCATTCTTAATGGAATTTTGGTTTCTTAGTACTATTTATGACAGATAAATCGTCCTCCTTTTAAAGCATGTTTGGGATTTTTGACATTTTAGAGAAACAATAAAACTACTTTCCTGAAACTCAGACCATAAAGTGAAACTCAAGGTACTTTCTGCTGTTTACTTTGAGCAGGGCGTTGGACCAGATGACTTCCAGAGATCCTTCCCTCTCCTGTTCTGTGATTTTACAACGTAAAATATTGACAAACTGCATATGAAGATAACCATTTTTGTGTGTGTGTGGTTTTTTGTTTGTTTGGTTTGGGGTTTGTTTTGTTTTGTTTTGCTCTTTTGCTCGTTTGCTGGTTGGTTGGGTTTTTTGTGGGGTTTTTTGTGGTTTTTGTTTGTTTGTTTGTTTGTTTGGGGTTTTTTGTTTTTGTTTCTGTTTTTCTTTTTGTGTTTGCAAGAACTATGTGAGGAGAACAAAAAAACCAGAAAATTACAGCTTCCCAAGAGACACTGCACAAAGACACTGATTTCTCCTTTTCATTGTGGCAGAGCAAAAGATCGTGTGTTGCCCACTGACACGCCCTGCTCTGCCCTGCTCTGCAAACCTCTCTCCTCTCTACAACTGGGGCCCAAAGAAATGCCAAAGGGGAAAGATATTCCCCAAATGGGCATGCAGAATATCCCTTTTTTGTGTGCCACAAGGTGCACCCTAGGAAGCTTTCAGAGCAGTTGAGTTTGTTGGCTAATTTACTCAAAATATTTAAGCCTTGAAAAAGACAACGATGTGCAAGAAATTTCAGTGTTTCATATTTTCCTTTCCAATTTTTTTTTCCTTTTATCATTAACTGTTTGTATTTTGTAAATAGCCATTCCATTTCAGCTCAGTTTTTCTATGATTGTTATTAATCTTATATCCAAAATATTCAATTTTTGAGAGTGTTTTCTCTATCGAGCCATTTCATTAATTTCAAAACAATAGGAAAACGACTTGCTCTGCATAACCTTGAGGGAATGGTAACCTATCATGCTCCCAGCTATTCTTTATCCTGGTCAGCTTGAAATCTGAGCAAACACATGCAGATACAGGATGGTCAATTTCCTTGCAGGTCCATGAATAATGTTACTGCAGGCTGATAATCCACGATTTCTTTGATAAGTCTTCTGCAAAAACAAGGACACTGATGCATCATAATGGACTTCAAATTTCAGGTAGTATATTTCTGTTTCATAATGTAGGAAGGAAAATTTGGAGATAACTATAAATTTTTTAACCTTTCAACAACAAAACTTTTTGATCTTTAAAACATCAATAAAATATTTTTTAAAAATCATACATTACAATGGAGCATATGGCTGGCATTATAAAAGATACATCAATGTTATTTCCCTTATGCAAATTCCCAGAGGCAGGTTTCAGTCTGATTTGTCTTGGGAACACCACAGGTATGTTCTTAATTTGAATGGTGAGTTTATTCGGATTATAATGGAAACAGGCACCATGTGGCTAAACCTATTCAAGCAAATGATTTCATCATTATGGTTTAGAAAAAGATCTTCCTGATCTATTAAGAATACTTCACTTATTGTAAGGACAATCTCAGTGACACAACTCAGGAATTATGTAGCCTCTTTAGAAACTGATTAATTAGGAAAAAAGGAACCTGCTGAGACTGTGGTCTCCTACAATTTATGAATAATTGTCTACATTTCTCTGTAGATCTATTGCTTTGTGTTAAAACTTAGCTTAGCCAAAGGTAAAATTTAATGTCTGTAGTTTTGCTAATTTATAATACTCTCTATTGATATGTTTGTGAGGGGTTTATAATTTGGTTAATTTTTGCCCTTTTTTAAGGGTACACATTTTTTTCAATTCCACCTTTTTTTTTCTCTTGCATTCCTAGACAGCCTAATTGTGATGGTTTTGGGTTTTTTCCTTTGAATCAGGTGGTAAAGCTGTGAACATATTGGGAGTATCTGGTGTCTCAAAAAGACAAGGCCATGTGCCCCAACCCCCTAGGGTACCTTGCTCTACTCTAGTGTGCGAAAAAATTATAAATTCACTTTAAATAAAATTTTGAGAAAGGATCTGTCTCTCTAGTGAATCTGGAATTCCAGAGAGTTAGTTTGCCAGGCTGGAAGTGCCTAACCCTTTAAGATATCTAATTTCATTTGGTGCCAGAAACATTCTCTGAGAACTCTCTTTTTTCAACTGTATATGTTCTAGGGAAATCTATATTTATTGCTCAAAAGGAGCTCACCTTTGAGCAGGACTAAGTTGAGAAACACTCAACTTCTCTAAAATGATTCCAAGAAATGAAAAAATTAGTTGTCATTACAACTATGGTTAACTTTATTTAATAATCATCATAGTAATAATGGTAATATTCACCTTTTGTTTAATAATCCCACAGTCAGAACACTCACACAGGAAATGATACATTTCATTATCTATCCTTAATGGGATTGAATCCATGTTGTTTGGAAAATGTCCTAACCACAATCCATGAGATATCCTGATTAAGACTGCTCTTTATCTTTATAGCTGAAGGTATTCTGTTGTGCAAACAGATGTGCAAAAGTCTTTGGTCCAGCTCCTTTTCCCAGAGAGGGGAAAAGGAAATATATTTTTAACTTAAGTGTTGAAACACTCAACTGGAACTATGGTTTTCTTGAGTTTTATGAATTTTACATTATATTTTGTCCTAGAAGAAAAAAAAGCAGTCCTGCAGACAGGGACCAAAGCTGTACAGGCCTTTGTAACCAAAACCATAGGTGAGAATAGGGATTGTCTTTGCCTGTGTTCATTCTGTTCTTCTACATCTACCAGTGGAAAGGCCCAGTTTTGATCAGGTGGATGGAGACATTCTCCCTTAGGATAACCCACAGCTCAACTGTGGGGACCTTTTGAAGGTTGTGTAGATTTAACTACCCCCCATGCCTACTCTCTGTGTCTCCCCTGGTCTCAGGTAAGTGTGCAAAACCACTCAGATATCTTGGAAAATCAAGTACCAGAAAGAAAAATGTTAATAATTAGCATATCTTGCAGATTCTCGTCAGAGTAGAGAAAGATTGCTGCTATTTTGGTCAATGGTGTGAGAAGGAATTTAAAGCAAGAAAGCTGGACTGCCTCCTTCTGACCTGAAGAAGCACTTCTGGTCCCCATGGATTTAGGGCAATGCTCTGTTATGTTGCTATTGCAACTGGGAGTTGGGCATTTAAGAGTTTTGTGTGACTTTGCCCACGTCAGGCACCAAACTTTGGTGGGCAGCAGCTTACCTTTTGCCAAAATGTAGAAGAAATACTGAATTTTCCAGCTGTATTGTGAACTGTTCTCACAGGCCTCACCACTGAGACAAGAGGATAAGGTGGAAATTTGTTTAAGCTCCAGGACAATGCATTTGTCACCAAAGGATGATATTTATAGAGTTCAAAGATTTGAATCATACTGACGATTGAGTGGAAAATGACCACAACACTGGAGTAATACTTTAATGGCAGTCATGACACAAATAAAACCATATTTTGCATACAAATATGATACTGTACTGACTTGAAAAATAACTGATCAAAACAACGTGTAGCAAAAGTGTCATCAAGTATCCTGGTTAGGTTTTTTCCATCTCTCACCAAATTTAAGCGTCCATGAATGCCACTGAATGTTGTTCATGCATGTCTGTGTGAATACATATACATATACATATACACATACACATACACATACATATACATTTTCTCCTTAGCTCCTGCAGAAAAACAGGTGGTGCTCACATCCCTCTACACATCGTAAGGTCAGAGTTCAGGGGTGGCCCACAGCCTGCTGCTGTTCCAATCTGTTTAAAACCTCTGTCCAGGGGATGTAGTCCACTCAAGCATTGCAAGACTTGATGAAAACTGAAGTGTTTACAGGAGTGGTTGTCCAGTCAACCTAAACAGTTTTATGACTCCATAGGATGTTGAAGGTTAAAACCATTTCAGTACTGTATTTTGGTAGAAATATGTTATTGATGCCATCATTTTTCATAATATCAGAACAATTTCTATTAGAAGATCAATGTATTATTTTCACTTTAATTTGTCTCATGAAGTGACCCAGGGGCAAAGAAACCAAGATTCATTTGGCAGTTTCCTGTCAGGCAAGCAAAAAACCATAATGTCTGAAAGATGTGCCAAGGATAGTTTAATTTTAGACAGTCGGCATCAGATGTCCTAAGTAATCCTTATAATTCTGATGCATTTTGTAGCTAAAAAGTACCAGAAAATATGGGAAAAGAAGGGAGATAAGAAAGAAATAAAAATAAAATGAAAGACCAAATTCTTGGATTAAAGTCCTTCTATAAGATTTTCTAATGACTTGAACTTTGTGTTTGGCTGTTGAAGACAAAATAATCTGCAATTTGTAGCCTAGAATCTGAAAGTGCATAATTTAAAGGCAAAAAAAGAAGAGGCCTCTATTCTTATTGATCATTTACAGAGTTCTAAAGGTCTTTTCTTATTTCCACATGCAGGTTATGACATAACTCTTCAGAAATCAGCTGTCTGGGGACAAGTGTATGTGGTACAAGGCCAGAAATACTGCTTGGTATGTTTCCAGATTATAACCCATCCCATTCAGGATTTCCCAAGGGCTTTTTTCCCAAATACAAACCAGTATAACAAAAACAAACAAACAAACAAACAAACAAGCAAAAAGAGGTGTCCTCTGTGTCCTCTTCATCATCGTATTTCTGCCTGAGTTTTTTTTGTAAAACAAATTATACAATCTTGTCCATGAAAAGTGAATTCCAAACTAAGGCAAGACATAAAATTCACAGATGCATGAAATCCACCAGAAACTATAAATTTTTAGTGAGTGACCATGTTCCTGTGTGGTGGAACAAATCATATAACAGATTCTGTAGCTACCACTGACAAGATAAGCTGGATAAATGGGAAGAAATCACATCATATTTTTCCCTGCTGGCTTATAATGGAGCATTGAGCAGATCTGGATTTGGACTGTAGTCTGTTGACTGATCAAGATATTGGATTACTCCTGAAAAAGTGTTCTGCAAATAGATCCTTAGTTCAGGTCTGTGTGGTTGTCCTGGAGCATGCCATGTCTGTTGATTTCAGTAAACACTTTTCTGCATTTTCTGGGAATCAGGATTTAGAAATGGGAGGATAGGGCTACGACAGCATCTCTCAGTTTACACCATCTTCTCTTCTGTCCTCTATTCATTGAACAATTCCTTGAGAAGTCTAACTTTTCTTTTAGTCCTTTTTAACATTTTAGAGAATGAAATTTCACCTCCTAAAACAGAGCACAGAAGAAATGTTTGCTCTGTGTGGTAAATTGCACATAGATTCCCACACAGACAGAAGGAAACACTAGCAAATTAGACTAAGGAATAATGAATACCTAATATATTACTATGAATTTACCCCCTTTTCTTAGAAGAAAAAAAATCACACAGAATGCTTAAGCTGAGGTAATATTTTGGGGTAGCAAGACTTCCCTAAAAGTAAATATCAGCTGTTTCTCTTCACTAACATTCAGACTAAATTGATATTTTTTGCTTGTACTGGTTCCTGGGTAAATGCACAAAAACTATTTGTTGCTTCAGATCAGTAGCAATAAAATCCTGAACTTGATCAGCTTTGTCATTATCCTGCAGCAACATGGAAAGGTTGGCTGCTGGCCATATTTTAATATAGCAATAATAATACTTAACACTGTTCATCTCAAAAGCAATTTACACACATTAACTAATTAGGCCTCAGAACACTTGCATGATAGGTGAATAACATTCATCCCTCTTTAAAGTGGGGTAAGTGGAGGGACAGAAGATAAAGTCACATTTTCACAAAGAGTCAGTAACTGAATGTCCAGCTTGTGACACAGTAATTTCATTTTCTGAAATGCTGAACATCTTCAGCTCCAGTAAAAGTCAAGAGAGGTGGACAGTGATCTTGACCTCTGCATATCAATATAAAGGTACATTTTGGCTGCCATTTGCAAAAGGAAGCCTTAAATAATTGCTTTGGAGAGTATTAATTTTCTTGCAGATTCTCTCTGATCCCTTGCAGTTTTCTGTTATTGATCTTTCAGGTACTCAAAAGTTTCTTCTTGCCCTGTATTTTTGTACATCTGCAGAGCTGTGTCATTTAAGACATAGATGCCATAGAACAAAGTCTAGCATGAACCAGAAATGAATAATTGACATTATTGATACAATTGAGGGTGTAAATTGACAGCTATAAAATTATCCTTTATGAAAAAAAAACCAAACAAAACCAAACCAAACCAAAAACAACAAACAAACAAACAAACAAACAAAAATAAAAAACAACAAAAACCAAACAAACCCAAAAAATAAAAGGCACCTCCAGTTGCATAAAGAGGAGTTAACCTGATTTGGGCATTTATTTATTTACTTATTTAGGAAAGAATTTCCCTGCCTTCTTTTTTTCTGGAATGAAACCAAGATGAACTACAGAGCTAAAACTTGAAGCCTTAGACTTATAGTAAAAAACAATAAATGAAAATGCAATGAAGTCACTATTATATATCTTAAGGCTTTCCAATTCAAACTCAGGAGAGAGAATATGGTCCAGCAAAAAGCAAATTTAAAAAAACAAAACAAAACAAAACAAAACAAACAAAAAAAAAAAAAAAAAAAAAAAAAAAAAAAAAAAACAAAACCAAAAAAACCCACAACCCACGCTCTTGTCACCGTGATTCTCAAAGCAGTGACATGGAGAGAGAGGATTCGCAGGGCAGAGGTTCCTCCGTTCTGACTCAGGCTGAGTCTGGGCAGAGAGAGAGCCTCTCCTGTTTATTTCTTACTTTTTATACATTTGTGGGTCTATGGCTTCTGGGGTTTTTCACCTTTCAGCCAAGTGGCTAAACCAACTGTCAGTTAAAATTGTTTTCAGGTTAGAAATATGCAAACAAAGGACAGAGAATGAAAAACAAAGGATTTGTTTATGTTATGTATGTGGGAAAAAGGTAGAAACTGCTTCTAATATTGCACCATAGCTAAAAGTTCTGACTCCGTTTTACGAAAATTCAAAAGGCTTTAAAAAACTCAGAAAAAACAGGGTAACAAGCTCTGGATAAAGAGAATTGCTAATTCCTTCAGACTGACACAGAGACATTAATTTTTGTCATTGGAGTTCAGACATCAAGGAGACTTGCACTTAGGTGGACTCTTAGAAGCTGGCCTTGCTCTGCACTTTGTTTCTCCTGTCACACTTCCTTGCCTGATGTAAAGTGATTTTGAGACTATAATACTTGCTGCTTGCTCTTTTCAAAGTGTTAACATTCTCCTTCGTTGCTCTGCATTCAGCAAAAACATCCTTCTTCTGTCATAGGGGATGCTTCAGCATTTTTGATAGATGGACATTCATGATGCCAGTGTGCTGCTTACACACCACAGATAAATCAGCCATAAACAGAGTTCCACATGGAGAACTGCCAGCCTCCATGGGCGATAAATAAAGATGAGGAGATGAGAGCTCACCTGGTAGTGCTTCACCAAGATCAATGCTGTGCCAAGGACTGGCCGCCAGTACATCCCACCACATAGGAAACAGCTTTTATATTTTGGTTTTGTTTGGTTTTAACTGTTTGGGGGTTTTTTAATGAATCTTCTGGAAGTATTAAGCTGTGCTTAATTACACCTTATCTGGCCTTTCATTTCCTGACAGATAGACAACCCAAAGGTTTTGACTCTTCAGCTTTTATCAAGGTAAACACAATAATGTCCTGAGGTTCAGGGTAGGAAACTAGGCGGTTGGTGTCAGTCTCCTATTGTAAATAATTAAAAAAGGAGAAGATTATTTAATTAACTAAGATCTAAGTCTTCTTCATTCACTTTTAAAGGAAACATTACTCATTATAATGGGGTGTGCTGGCAGAAATCCTTTGGAGCGCTATACAGGCAACATAAATACACCTTGAGAACACTTGTTCTATTGAAGTTCACTGGCAGTGCGTAGACTTTAAAGAATATCTTTTGAATTCTCCGCAAAAGAAGCCATTTCTTGCAAACCCTGCACTGGTTTAAGGAAGTGCTGACACCTCATGGAAAACATTAAGATTCATCTTATTAAAATATCCCACCAAATATATATTTTGGTCCTGCTGGGCCTGTGTCTTGCATCACTCTCCAATTAAATTACTAAAGGCTGACAAAACACAAACAATTCTTAAGTGCTGAAAAAAAGCCTGCTGGGCTTTGTTTGTTTACTTAGATGCTGGTTTTAGAAAAGATTTGTATCCTGTCTCCAGGGCGCATTGTGTGACTTGTACAAAATCCAGGGCTGCGGGTGCCCTTCAGGGAACGCACGGGAGGAGACAGAGTTAGCAGAGACTCTTGGTGGCGTGAGTGGAGTTTGATCGATTCCTCAAGGCCAAACAAGGAGCTCATGCGACCACCCCAGAGGTTCTCCTCGGTTTCTAGAATTTACTGTGTCTCTGATGAGATGGAAAGAAAAATGTGAAGTAATCTGTCCTGTCTTAGGACTGTAGACATCCTTAAAGGTACGCACTGGTTTTTTTTCCAAAAAACCCCACATAGGTGGGTTTGTTTCCAGTCCCTTTAGTTCCTATCTGTGGTGATGGTACCCCCACTGGTAGCCTGGCTGCTTTTCAGCTTGCCAGTCAAGGAGGAAACAGATTTTTGAACAAATGTGAAACCAGTGCCAGGAATGGGGTGATAACATTAAAACAAAGAACTGAAAGACTAGACTGTATTCACCACCTTTATTTTAGAAAGTATTAGTTCCCTCTAGCCACAGGTGAAAAAAAATCCAGGTTCCGAGTAGAAAAAAACAAACAAACAAGACAAACTAAACCAAAAAAAACCAAACAAAAATCCAGCGTTTTAGACCTCATTTCTGTTTCGCTCTTACTTCAGGATAGATCCTTGCACTTACATCCGTCTGTCTGTCCCATGTGCAGCTGGCACCCACCCCACTCTCTTGTTCTAACCATGCAGAACATGCAGGAACTCTGAAAACTGATGCTGGGTGGGCGCTTAAGGTTATGACCCTGCATAGGGGCAGTGCCAAGCAGGAGTGAGGAGAAAACTCCTTAAAATATGTGTACCTGTCATTGAAAATAAAGTCTTTTTCCCTCTCATGCATTCAAGCAAATCAGAAGTAAAATATAGGACACCAGTGGCCTACGGAGGTCATTCAGCACACTCAATGCCTTCATATTCAATTGAATATATGTTCAGTTTCCAGCATTAGGAAGATCTCCAGTCTACACAGTAACACCAAGGTAGTTAAAAATCCCATTAAAAAATTAAAAATCCATTAAAAAATTAAGTCATTATGTAAAAAGACCAATCCCATCACCTACTATATGCAGTGGGAAGAGACAAGAAAAGCTCACAAGTCAATTCAGTAGCTCAGCTCCCTCCAGCCACAGAGAACTGCTCTGGTGAAAATCCTCAGAAGAATAAGGCCTAGGTTACCTTCCTAAAACAGGATTTTGGGAAAAAATGTCTTTTTAATGTCAAATGGATGACACATGGCATGTAGTCCTTTCCAAGACTTCCTGATGTTTTTGGGAGTGTTAGTGCTAACCATTCAACATGTCACCTCACACAACTCTTCACTCTCCAGGACTTGCTGGTGGAAAGCCCCAAACCATGCCTTGATGAAATACAAACATAGTACCACAAATACCATCAACAAATTGCAGCCAAGATCCCTGCCAAGCCACAAAGGAACCATCAGCAGAACAGCTACTCAGAAGTTCTGTCACAGGTTTTAATTTCTGTCTCTCTGCAGTTTAAAATCTTGTACTTCCTTACGCTGCCTAGGCTGCTCCGAAACACGAGGCTTCAAACTGTGACGCTCATATGGACTCCACAGCAGGGGTTACAAAGCGGAGAAGGGAGAAAATTTCCACTCCTCTGAAGAAATAAAGCTGTTGCAAGTAGGAGAGAGCAGGACAAGCAGAGAAATACGAGGGGCACGCTAAGGGGTATTCTCAGTGACAGAGGGCAGCGTGACAGCAACAAGGTCACAGAATTAGGTCAGAAAGTATGGATCTACCCCCTGGATACTGTTGCTGCCACCCAGCACAGGACATTTTTGAGGGACTGAGACCTCAAAACTGCACCTAATGAGCCCCTGTCCTCAACCCTCTCTGTAAGCTGAGTTTTCAAGCTCTGCGGCTGAGTCTGAGCTTGAGCCAGCATAGGGTCCCACACAGTGTGAATTCTGCGGTGAGTTTTGTTGTTGCTGTTGTTTTTTTAAGAAGTGCCTCTGCTATCCAAGCATCATGTACAAGTTTGACCTATATAACAGACCAAGTAGGTCACTGAGTGCACATTGGACCATGACAAATTGATTTTGAACCATCACTTATCTGGCTCTGTTGCTGTCAAGGAGGATACATCAGTGTGATTAATAAATTATTTACCAAATAGATAAAAGCATGCTTCCCCCAACAGAGATTCTGGAGGGTTTATTGTTTTAAGCTGCTGCACTAATTGGGCTGTACATTCACTTGCAGTTCCAAGAGAGAGGAACATTAGAGGAACAATGCTCTTTACTGCACATGGTGGTGGCACAGCAGAGGCATCCCATGAACGCCTACAACAAATGATGCTCAGTTTAGTGTTTTCCTGGCACAATTCCCAGCACCCCCTCCTTGCACTAGTCTCCATCCAGCGCTGCCCCCAGCACAGGGGAGAGAACTGGCCTCACAAGGACACTGAAACATTCTACCTCAAGTTCCACTAAGATATGAGAGACAGCTTTGAGATCCACTCTTTATCACAAAAACAATGTTAGATTGCTTCCCCTGAGATTTAAACCATCACAGTTGAAAAAGTATTCTAACGGGCAAGAAAAAAAAAAAAGGGATAAAACACCTTTTCCTCAACTAGGAAGTTTTTCTCCATCACTCTCTGAGCTAAAAAATAAACAGAAAACAAATAAACAAGATTAAATAAAATATATTCTGCAGACAGGAGGAAAAAAAAATACTGGAATGCCTTTCACTTTCAAGGTATATGTCATCTGGCTGTAGGAAGCCTGTTAGTAATACAGACTCCTGAGGGGTTTTTCAGACACTTGGGCAAAATAACAGATCTCCAAAGAGGCTTAAAGTAAATGAAGTTCTTAGCAACTTAATGGGGCTTTTTTGAGGAGGAAGAAGGAAGAAAGGCAGAAGAGAAGTGGGACGAGGGGAAAGAAAAATTACAGAAACTACATTTTTAATTGCAGCAAAGAGATAGTAAAATGTTGGCCCTTGCCAGAAATTGTTTGCAGCATCCAAGCATTACACTCTTTTTGTCTTAATTTTTTGTGTTTATTTGTCTTAACTCTTTAAATTATTTTTTTCTGCATTGCCCTGAAAACCCCTACAAAGGAATCCTGGCTGTATCTCTCACAGGAAAGAGAGAACACTTACAGTGCTTGAGAATCATAGTCCAGATAAAGCTGCATAATGTCCTGGTATTTGAATTTAACTGTATTATTTATCTCTTTTTTTAAACTCTATTTATTAGCTCTTTCCTGTGGGGTATTCACTAATACCGATCACTAGAGAAAAAGACTGTATTATAATGATTCTTAATTAGATACAGATGCAACAGATTGATTCATTATTTCCATGGGCTGCTGTCAGTGTTTTGTGCAGTGTTTTCAGTTTCACTAAGATACTCCGCTCAATTCCTTCATGAGCTGTCTCTGTCAGCTAAAAACACCCCCTCTGCCCCCAGCAACACTTCTTGCCCAAGCATCTCTGTTTCTGATTTCTTTTGTAATCCTCATCTATGAAATTACTCTTTGCTGTTGTTGTTTTATACTGGAAGACAATTTTTCACCTTCAGAACTCGAGTTTGTCCTCAGTAATAAAAAGAAAAAAAACCACATTTAAGCGAGAGAAACTGCAGTGTAATCTAAAATGCATTTTAATCACTGCAACTAATTATGAAGAGTGGTAAATCAGTAAGGGTCAGAGCTCCAGCACTTCACTCCAAATGACAAACAGTAGTACAGCTGATTGTAATGGGATTATTCTTGTGAGTAGCTGCCCATTACTTTTACTGAGAGATTTATAGTCTCTTTGAAAATCTGTCTGAAAGATCATTAATAAAATAATAATTAACAAGGAAACTGAAGCCACTATATCAAGAATTTCTGCAAACAATGGGAAAACTTCATTTATGGTAGACACAGTGAATCAGAGCAGTGAAACTCTGGGTAGCTCTGTACTGCTATCTGATGCCGAAAGGCATAATCTCATTTTGGGGCTGAGTAGGGTAGGAGGAAAAAACCAATCTGTTTACAGATACATGCACTAAATTGTTAAATTGGAGAAGAAACCAAATATATTAAGAAAACAAATGACCTTTAATAGGTTAAGTGCTTTGGCCATCAGGAATTTTGAAGTGGACCAGATTTTTTCAATCCTCATTACTTTTGAGAGAAATAACATCTGTGATTTTTCCATTGAAATAAATGAAATATTTGCGAGAAACTTGTACTAAATAAACTGTCATTGTCCCAAGGTAGGGAACCATCAAAACCCAGACTAATTCTTCTAGGGGCAGCTCAGAAGACAGGAGAGTATGCTCCAAGGCAAACTACTCGAGTGAAGCACCCTGGGCAAGGATTTCGGGGCTTACCAGACTGCTGGGCTCCATGAAGTGGAGCTGCACATTTCGTGGCTGGGGTTTATCAGCTCCTGGGCAGCGCTGTGAGAATGCAATTGCTCCATGCCTGCCTGAAGTTCTGCTCTGCACTGGGGCTGTTGCACTGCCCTGAGCAGAACCAGCCCACCACTGTCTGTAGTGTCTCCTGGAGACCTGCTGGCAGTTTAGATCTCACAGTCTGCCTCCATTATCTCTTTACAACATTACTGTACCAAAATCCAGGAAGACAGACACGAAAAGACCTTTACACAGGTTAGATCTTATACTTTCCCAAAAGTTCACAGGTAGAGATGGGATACGGTGCTGGATGGGCCACCTGGTAGCTGGGCCACCCCTGCTGCCAGAACACCGTCCCTGTTTCAGTCCAAAAAGGCACAGGTCTGATCTGTTCAGCAGGTTTCATGCAGGGTGACACGAGTACAAGCTGGGCAGAGTTGTGAGGACATCTGGTCAAGATGCGCTTAAAATGTATCACCTCTTGCAAAACAAATATCAGAGGTTCCCTTTGACTTCTCATCCTCAGGGCTCTGCACTTCAGATGGCTCTTTTAGGATGTGAACCAGATTTTTTGGCTTATCCCACTCTTACTTAATTTTTGTCAACAATGTTACTCTGCCTCCTACATTTTGCCAGAACATTTCTTGCTGGTAAAGTGGGAAAGAGAAGTAGCGCTTTGTCAGCAGAGAAAATTCCAAAGTGTGTTCTTCCCTGAGCCCTGAGGCTCTGCTACAAACACATGTGGAGATCTGAAATACCTATTGCTGTCACCAATGACTGCCCCTTCTGTGTGGCATGACCCAGACTGGTGTTCACACATTTAAAATAATGAGATTGCTTAATGCATGTGATCTTGCAACCTTACTGGTTAACAAAATACCTGAGACACCTGATCTGGAGCCCTGATTCAGTGTGATATGCCAGAGTGTATTAGTACCCCTAGGGCTGCATGAAATACGTGCTATATTTCCCCAAAATCTCAGCACCATGTTATCCTCAGACAAACAGGGCAGAAAGAAATCACAAGGAAATGCAGAGGTAACTTCATGTTTTAGTCTGTAAAAAAAATTCAGCCAAAACATATATATGGATAGGCTTCACATCTAAATCACTCAAGATATTTGCCTGCCTGTTAAAACTCATTAGTTATCATGTACAATTGTCTTAAATATTTGTTCTATAACTAAGAGTTTTTGTGGTAAATGATGTTACATGTTCCCAGTAATCCCAGTGCTGTTTTCCCTGAGGCTACTGCATCAAGACAAAGGCATGAAAAAGTGAGCAGCAAGTGGAAAAAAAAAAAGCCATTAGATTTCTTCTTTTGTTTATTATGTTTGACTAGGGAGTTTACCTTTCTTCCTTTTTTAATCTTGATTTTCTTTTTTCTTTTTTTTTTTTTTTTTTCTTTTTGTCTTTCATTAAAATGCAATGTCCTCTAGTTGATAGCATTTGGGCATCTTTCCCAAGTCTGCCTGACAACATCAATGGCGAGCCGTTGAGCTGCAGTGACCCCCTAAGCAAGCTGTCCTCTGCTGTTTTGGCTGCACCTACTATTATTACTCAAGCAGTGGGAGCCAAACAAATGCGACACTTGGATCTTTCTTACTTGTTCTGCAAAGCAACCCCGCCAAGCCCGGAGTACGGGCACGCTGCACGAGGAATCGACAATTCCCCACAACTGCACAGTGGGACGCGAGCACTGGCAGCAGAGCCGAGAAGTTAACTCTGGGGTATACAGGGCTGACGAATGCAGAGACATATTGATCCCCGGCAGTCTGTCTCATCAGTAAAGTAGTAATGGGCTGCATATTAACACAACTGCCTGTAAGGTGACAAAAGACAGGGAAGGACGCTGGAGCTCAGCCCCGTGGGATGAACGTGCTGTGCCAGCACCACACCTAAGGTGGGAGGTCAACCAGCCCCCACTGCTTGGGTCAGAGCCTCGCCAAGGCTCGGCTAAGCAGGAGGATTAAAAATAACCACTTCTGCTGAAGTGTTTGTGTCAGGGTGAGCAAGACTAGGAAGAGCGAGCGAATTAAGGGAAAGAAATGAGTTCCACAGGTGTTGGACAAAAGGACTGGGTAAAAAGGGCTGCTTACAAGTCTGCTGCTGCCGAACGAACGCACACGTCTTCAGCTGGCACCAAGGGCAGCAGCAGCTCTCGCTTGCTTCCTAGACATGTAGTAACAGATACTTCTCTGCCTTCTGAGTGCAAGCTGGAGGTGTCACTGTGAAACCCAGCCCAGTGCCAGGAAGTGCTTCAGTGGCACTGAGCTATGGTGCTGCAGCTTTTGCTGGTTCTGAGGGACTGATGCTGCAAAATATCTCTGCACTCCTCCTCCCCTTACAGAGCCCGCGTGGCTCTGGCAGCCCTGCAGGAACCAGCCTGCACAATCCAAACTCCAGGGAAAAGGGGGTTAATTGCTTCAGAAGTGTACACATCTGTCCTTTTCCTGAAAAAGAGGAGTATAAATGGAAAAACATGAAATCCTGTGACATTTTAGGTTTCTATCAAAAATCTTGAGTGGCTTTGAAGTAAGGTATTGTGGAAGACGGTGGGTTTTGACAGATAATTCTTAAAAACCTGAGCACTAAAATACTCCTTTTTAGTATTCCTATTGGAAACAATATTATTTTAAAATAGTTATACTGGAAAATGCTGTTGACAGTTGATTTTGTCATATGTTATAGCTCATATATTATTAACACTATTAAGATAAATAACTTGATTAATAATCATGTAGCGCTAAGGAATTCTTTTAATTCTTGATTATCAGTATCTATTTTAATACCCCTGGGTGTGTACTGTTAACACTTTCCATTACAATTTCAGGATGCATATTCATTGTGTCAAAATTTCACATGGAACAGAAATTCTGTTTCCTGGGAAACCCCAGTCTTTTTCTGTATTTTATTTTCCTTCTTCCCATTGCTTCTCTTTATGATTTTTCTAGTGGATTTTAGGCATATTCTTGTGTAGGTTGTTTGAAGTCCAGGCTTAAGTGGTCGCCAGGTTATTTTTGTAGTGTCTAAAAATTTTGTTTATGTTTATTAGAGGTATATTTGTTTTTTCACAAAAAAAAAAAAAAAAAATTAGAAAATTAGGCAAAATTGAAAGAAATTCTCCAATAGATCACAGTAATTCTGGCTAATGGCTAGGGGCCTTTATCACCACACTCAAATAAATAAAACCCACCTGCATCAGCAGCCAAGTACACCCGGGACCTAAATTAACTTCTAAGTACATTGTGAGGACATTCTACACTGCATGATGAAGACAGAAGAAGATGAATTCACAATTTCATTATTATTTTAGTATCACAGTGCATCACTGATATTCTTCTACTTTGGAATACCAGAGATAATGGAAAGAAACCAAAAATATTAATAAAGGACTATATTCAGGCCTACTGAACAACCTCTCTATATATAACCTACATTTTAAATGTCTTCATATTCCTTGCAGTCTCTGCTGACTTCTGCACTGGTGAAACCCAAGGACCTCACTGTACCCAGCATCAGGAAGGGAAAAGCTCTTGAAACAAGTGTGGAGGGAGGAAAGATGGGAGCAGCTCGACGCCGAGCTCTTGCTCCTGCTCACAGACCCACACAGGGGCAGAGGGAGATTGATTTGGTTGGCAAGGCTTAGGGCAGGGCTCATGTCAGGGTAGGGAAGGTAACCCTGTGTCAGGGCAGTGTGTCTCTCTCTCCTCATGGGAGCTATGGATGTCTCTCCCATCAAAGCCCTTGGGAGCTGAGTTCAGCCCATTTTGGACAGAGCTTGTCTACACAGCCCAGTCAGAAATGTCCTCCAGCCCCCTCCTGCAGGTCTAGTACCTTGAATTCAATGGCAGCAGCTCATCTGAGTTCAAAATCTGACCTTTTAGAATAACACATATTTTTAAATTGTATTTCTATTATGGCTTTTAATTGCAGTCTTGATATTTTTCCTCTATTTTCTTTTTTCTTCCTTTTTTTTTTTTTTTAAATGGAAGCTGAAAACAATGCAGTCAATTAGATCAATCTCTGTATTATAGCAAATAATATTGATTTTGCTATATTTAGTTAGTATACGACACTGAAAATGCTAACATTCAAAGCTTATTAGATTTTTCGTCATATTGATAACAACCAAAGTATTTAATAATTTAAAATTCAACTGCATTCCCAATGAAATAAGTTAGTTACACACTTTTAGATGAAATCAAGGCTCACACAACATCCTATTTCACAGTCTAGTAAAGAAAACAGTGGAATAATCATAAAACTTAGATTCCTCTTGATTGCTTGCTAGAAATCTGAAGAGTAGTTAAAATCCAGTTGTAAAAATTATTTTTGTTTGCTTGTTTGTTTGTTTTTGTTTTTGCTTTTGTTTAATTTTTGAAAACCAAATCATTCCCCAGCAGTAGGAACAGAAACCCATCACAGTATAAGCAGCATTTCTGGTGCAGAGCAACTTCTTGAGCCTCAGCTGATCCTTCCACATCTGTGCTTGAATGTCTCTTCCCCTGGGGGTGGTGGGGTCTCTCCCTAACAGAGATTTATGCCCTTTGTGTTATTTTGCTCTTACACTGCACACAGACACTGTGCATGCTGACACCCAGCCCAGCAGCACGGAGCACAGGGCACACCTGAACAGGGAGTGCACTGCCCTGCAGTAGCCATCCATCTGTGGGGCTGGATCCAGGTTTGCAGGGACAGGCAATGAGGTCTGAGATCAGTAAGGGGCACACAAGGAAAAATTCACACAAACTTTTACGAGTAAGTGTTTATTATGTTTTTCCAGATGAGTAGCAACAAAATATTCTCACTGTGTTGCTTTTTCTTGTTGATGAATAACTTGTGCTGCTCTTGTTTTATTCAATATTGTTCTTTGAAGCTGCTGCATGCCCATACACATCAAACACTTACATATTGAATTCTGTGTGACTGCACATACATGTGCACAGAGAGTACACCATAAGGTCTTCTGTTATGAGCCCCAGAAGTTAAGAAGCATAAAGCCTGGCACTGATTCAGGTGATAGTCCTAACCACCAGACTAGCCCTTACTCAAACTAAATTACGTCTTTTCCTCCATGTCCTCATTTTTAATCTACAAAGCAGGCTTGCTATAACAGCGCCCTCATCTCAAAAAAGCCTCAAAGCCAACTCAAATATAGAAACATCAGTAGTTTTGCAAAGCACAAAAGGTTTATGCCATTTTTCCTTCCTGTGTCAGTCCTATTTGTACCTTACCCTTTGGCTCTGCAGAGGTTTAAAGTGGCCATGTGTGAGCTAACAGGCAGCAGTCAGCTCTCCCCCTGAAAAAGCTGCCTGCAACTGCAGATTTATTTAAATGTGAATGCGTAGCTGGTTTCCTGCATGCAAAATAAAGCAGGTGCTAAAATATTAAACTCTACCACTGTCCACTATTCATTGCATCCAACTGGTGCTGTCAGAAGCAAGCTGCTTGACTAACCAGGGCCTGTGATTTAGTGTGACATTCCAACTCTAATTACTCCCTCCTCCTGATTCATTTTCTCAGCCTCCAATTTTCAGATTTAGAGAGCCTGGATTCAAGGGGATGTGGGTACAGTTGTGTGCAGGAGAGCTGGAAATGCTCTTGCTTCTGAATGCAGAAATGTAATTACTCACCTTAGGGCCCCTGGAATTATTTGCTACACAGCTAAGGCTTTCAAGGGGCTATTCAGCCTGCTCTCAGGTGCCTTTGAGGTGTCCTGCAATATTCATCAAGTCTCACACCCTGGGCATGGGTGTCAGCAGCTGGCTCCCACCCGCCTGTCTGCACTGGCCACTGTCACCCAGAGCCTCTCTGCAGCTCTGCCCCATCTGCTGGGCACAGATATTCCTTTTTCTGGCACCAAGCAGCACAGAAGTGACTGCACTGATATTATTCCCCTGTGCTGTGCTGTGTTCAGGTTCGTGGCAGGGGATGGGTCAGGTCGTGTGGCAGGGCAGCCCCAGACTTCCCTGCTGCACATCTGGGCAGTGGGCAAAGCACAGAGAACAAACTGCAAAGAAAATAATCAGAAGTGTTTTGAATAAATATACACACTGCTGCAGGGTTGATCTGCTCAGATAACTTACATTTCACCAAGAATACTCCTTGATTTCCTATGAATCAACAGCACAGGCAATAAGAAACAACAACATCTTTAAAGCTCTATGCAAGTTGCTATTTTCCCTAGGAAAACATTTTCCTGTGCTGAAGAAAGTGAATATTTTGTTGACCTCAGTAAAATATTTTTTTCTTTTAAAATTTGCCAGTTAAATTAGAAACAACAGAGACTTTCTTTTTAAGAAGAAGAGGGGGAATAAACTCCCTACTTCCTTTTATTTCTTGTTTGCTTTTCAGAAAAGCAAGGCAAAACTTGAAAGTGTTTCCCAGAAAAATGAGAACAAGCCTTTCCAGACTGTTAAGAAATGCTCTACCTATTTTTTATAGCCTGCACACTCTTTAGAAGGTTAAAATGAAAATGGTATTCAGGTTTGACTTTGACTGGTTAATATGCATTAACTATATTTTCTCAGCTTTTTAAAAGTTTGGCTGATTTATGTGTTGGTTAATGCGCAGGAAGAGAATACCTTTTCTCCAAAGTAAATACATCTCATAGGCCATTAAAGCTGCCAGTTGTCAAGCACTGAGGTGCTGGACCTCGGTTTCCCCAAAGTCCACATTTCAGGTGAGGTGACAGGAGCATGCCCCACGTCAGGGAATGTAATAGATGGCAGGCACTGAGCCACTGCTGTGGGGCTGATCCTGGGAAATACCTTGCTACCTGCAAGCTGCCAGTTCATTGCAAATGCTTCCTGGCACTAAAATGTCTTATTTACCTTTCACAGACCTCTTCCCAAGAACTGCTGCCCCATGAAACGCTGAGCACCTGCCTTCTACTCCCTGAGAAAACCAACCTGCCGTCCCTTTATAGAAATATTGTTTGATGTGCGCAGCAGATTTCTCAATAATAATAATAATAATTATAATAGTAATAATAATAAGGTTAAAAGCTGCAGTGGTAAAATCTGACAAGAAATTTTTTTCTCTGTGGAGCACAACAACCAGGCTTGTCCTTCTGCAGCGTCCGAGGGGCTCTGGACACCCCTCATTTGCCCGTGTTTCAGATAGAAGTGTGTCTTCTCTGTAATCCATAAATTGCTATTTTGTCCGGCTATGGCCACCACCACGTGCAGTGGGCTTCCTAAGGAGGGTGTGCAAGGTGGAGAATTTCTCAGAAATCAGGGTGGATTACTTGCACACAATTTTCAAATTAAACAATTGTAATAATATTTCTGGACTAAAAAGTTCACATCAGTCTTTTTCTGAAGTCAAGACTGTATATTATTTCCAGTATATTCTCTCCTATGTGAAATGACTCACAGGACATTCTTTCTTCTTTTCTGTTCTTTTATTTCATTTTTTATTTCCTTTCTGGCTTTCTCTGTGAGCTCACTCATCCCGTTTCCTCTAAGGAACTGTTAAAACCAAACATTGTCAATAACTTCAGTTTGAATGGACCAAATTTTAATGTGGGGTAAATAAAAATAATTCCTCTAAATTTAATTTATTTGCTATCATTATTTATTAAGTTCAATCTGACACTTCTGAGGATTTAGTCAAGATAAGAACCCTTTTTTGCTGTGCATTTTACAAATATACAACAATATATTGTTCCTGCTGTGGATTATTTATTGTCCAGATAAACAAAGGACAAGGCAAAGCAAATAGCATACAAGGAAGTCAAAAAGGAAAAATAAAATGCCATCAGTAGTGGTTCTGGCTATTTATATTGTTTGGGAACAGGACAGAATTTTTGTTGCCAGCTTGGAATATACAAGTTTCTCTCTTGGCATTCAGTCCTATTAAGACAAGTAAGAGAGACATCTACACCCATTTTCTGCTGCATGTTTATTTTGTGCAGTGGCTTGTGAAAGAAAATGCTGACTGCTTTTTCTAGCTCTGAAGCCATTTCTCAGTGTGTATGGGAAACAGCAGAGACTGAAATTTCAAGTCTGATGATGAATTCACAAAAACCTTTAAATCCCAAACTTTAGCACCATTTAAAAACCTTGACCAGCTGGTGGGGGCTGGGCAGATTTATCCACTCTCCTCCCTGGTGACAGCCCTGGAATGGAGTTTCTGGATGCCTCCAAAGTGCTTTCAGCAGTCTGCTCTCCCCACAGCAGGAATGGGACCATGTGTGCCTGCAGCAGCTGAGGTGCCCTGGGTTGGGCCTGGGGCTTGGAAATGGTGTGGGTTCTCTTCCCCAGGCAATGGGGAGGCCTCCCAGGGGACCCTTGATGGCTCTGCACCTTCTGTGCGGAAATATTGCAGGAGTAAGTTCTTCTCTCTCCTCTCCTCTCCTCTCCTCTCCTCTCCTCTCCTCTCCTCTCCTCTCCTCTCCTCTCCTCTCCTCTCCTCTCCTCTCCTCTCCTCTCCTCTCCTCTCCTCTCCTCTCCTCTCCTCTCCTCTCCTCTCCTCTCCTCTCCTCTCCTCTCCTCTCCTCTCCTCTCCTCTCCTCTCCTCTCCTTCCCAAATCTGTCTATAATATTCCTCAGGGAAGCACTCTGGTGTATGAAACCAGCAATGACTCAAGATCTACTCTAAAACCAAAAAATCGATGTTGTGTTCACTATAACCTGCCTAGTCTTTGTTACTGTATGACAGCCTGTATGTATACAAACTTGATTAAAAACCACAATACAATAATTTAAAATTTTATACTTACTTTTTCAACACTGTCATATGTATATGCAGTATACATATGATTATATGATTTCTAGAAGATACTTAAAAATGAATTATAGGGTGTTTTCTTCACATTTTTTGTTGTAAGTGAACTACTGAGCTTAGTATTGCCTTCTGTAGATACTATCCCAAGTAACCATGAAACATCCTATAATTCAATTATAAATAACCTCTGAGAACCATAAAATGATATATTCTAGATTAGTGGCACAAACAGATGTATTCACCATCCTGACTGTAAAATGAAACCTAAAACAAACCCAGCATTTTCACTTGCTTTTGATCTGCAATGTGCCTCTCTGCATGAGAAGCACAATGGAGCCCATACAGACTATAAGGCTCTCCCTGGAATTAGGCTTTCTCAGAAAAACAAAGTTAAAATAGAACAATACAAAACACTCAGTGTGTTTCCCCTTAAAAAAAAAAAAAAAAAAAAGCCTTACTCAGCAGAGGTTGAGATACAGATATACAGGAAGAATTAACAACCATTGCAGGAAATCTGCAATGTTTTGTGCAGCGCACTTTTTTTCACACACTGTATTTTCTCACACAAAAATCATGATGTGGCATTTCTAAGGATGGTGTTTTACTGTTACTTGTGTATTAACTTCTGACATGCCTTCGACTTGATGTTTGGTGCAACACTTTGCACTACCAAATGATAAAAAAGAATTTTAGAATAAATCAACATTGGGTGAATGAATGTGGCAAACCTAACCTGGGGAGAAGAAGGACTTGTTCTTCACCAGGTGACCAAAAGCTCTGCAAATCTCTGCTTTACTCAGATATTTTAAATACAGAGACATTGTTACTGTCATTTAGTTCAATGTTTGGGGTGTTCAGATGAACAAAGACCTGCAGTATTTAGATAACACAGGACCCAGCCAGGGATATAATTTTGTACTCTAAAGCAAAGCTTACAAAAGAGACCATAAGTAGCACCCAGGGTTGCATTAGGTTAAAGGTGGTGAGAGGACAGAAACAAGGTGGAAAGCTGTATTTTGTCAGAGTGGCCCAGCACATGGTGTGGAGCTCACCCAGTTCTGACCCAAGGCTCTGCCCCTGCAGCATCACCTCCTCCTCCAGCACGGCCTGAGGCTCTGAGAGCTGGTGGGCATCTACTGGAGACTGCTCATGAGCATGAGCCTCACAAGGGTGGATGGTCATGAACGGGGACAGAAGTGAAGCTGCAGCAAATGGCTCGTGTCACCAGGGCAGAGCACATTCTGACATGAGGCACACAGAGACAAGTTGACTAAGTACAGGATAGCATGCTGGGCTAGGTGGGTTTGATTCCTAAAAGCCTTGGGTGAAGGCTCACAAGTGTGTCGTCTCTGATGTCACTGTGGCACCCAATATCACCCTCTGTTTTTTTAGTTCCATCACCAAGTGGGAGGAATAAAATTGATGATCTTCTTCTAGCGGCTTTGATAAATAAATGCAACTGTTTTCCTGCAAGCACCTGTTTCTTTCCTACATCTCTTCTTGGGAGATATTTTAAAGAATTTTTTTGCCTGAGAAGCAGCTGAATTCCAAATCCCAGGTCACCCCCCATCTGTTTGCAGAACACAAGTTAGTTAATTTTGGTAATGCTAAAAAAATATTCTAAAAAGCCTCTTTCACATTGATGCTCCCCAAGACTGGAAAGCAAGGCATATGGGGGAGCAGCAGTTGGTGGAACAATTTTATCTGTGGTATGAGAAACTAGATGAAAGTGTTCTTGTGAGGACACATGATAAATGGTAAAGGCAGATTCAATGATCACCTTTTTCCCCTTGGGCTTTTATTACCTACATGTTGCACAGCTGGCACTGACAGCCAGTAATATGTGTCTAGATATTTTAATATTCGCTTTTGGAATAGGGTGGCAGAGACTCCCCGTTTTGTGGTTTGTGGCTCTGTAGGTGTTTGTAACTTTGCAGCTTTCCATCTGCACTAAAATTCACGATCACTGCTGGGCACAGTGTTGCCAGGAGGACACAGATAAGATGAAGGGAGCTGGGAGAAAAAGAACAAAAGTCATTGTGAGGCTGGAAGGAGTGATATAAAAAAGTGATAAGTATGCATAGCTTGACTAAACAATGACTAATTGCTAGAGCATAATAAGAATTCTGAAAGGAGTCTTAATTGATTTATCTGAGGAATGCTCAAGGCTTCTTTTAAGATGCTTTACTATGAGAATTATTTATCTGTCTAGGTTAAGGATACAATTGAAGACTTCTGTCCTCATTTGATGTTTGAAATTAGGGAAAACTAGACACACACAGAACCTTAAGCACAGCAAGGTTATTCAGATGCCAGTGGCACTTAAAATATTCTTTTGTGAATAGTCGCGTGTGTCACCAGAGGAAGCTAATGGGTATCCTAGCGTCTCAGATAGTGATAAACAAGGACATTAAATGATAATGGTTACAGGAGTCTTAACAGTGACTTAGTCTAAGCCAATACACAAAACGACATGGCCTGTGAATTGCTGTATAACAAGAAACACCAGCCGTGAATCCTGGCTAAGGTGTCCGGCACAAACTGTGCAACGAAACTTGTTAAATGTAGGGAGAAAGGATATGGTATTCCTTCCAAAAAGTTAAAAATATTAGCTTATAATACTCAGATGGTATAAAATGTCACAGCTTTGACTTCAGCGGCACTGTGTTGATTTGCATTAGCTGAAGTTCTGTCTCTAAATTCTTTAAGAAAACCCAAAATGAAACTCTAATGAATTTATTTCTGGAAGGACACCATCTGGTGTTTTATTGCTAGCTGACAAGAAGTAGGAAAGGATAGTCTGACTGCTGGTTGCAGGAGAAGTGCAGGATTTGCATTTTACAGGGGCTAGTGAGGATGATATTTAAACAAATATCTCTTTTAATAGGACCCCTCACAATCTACAAACTGGAGATGCATTCAAACCAAATGCAGTGACCTGGATATCATAAACTGTCTCTCTTTAAAAGTGATGTAAACTAGGAATAATGGCACAATTCTGTCATGCTTCAGAAGGAAATTAACCTCCTGTCTAGATCTGTATGGTGCCTAACCAATCATCTCCATTTAATGGCTTCAATATTTCTGTTGATTATAAAAATGGCTCTGAATGTAAGTTAAGTCACCTTTCAGGATTCATAATCCTGTGTAAAACTGGGGAACCTCAATCCTTAGGTGTATGCTGATTTCATTGCATACTCTGATTCCCTTCATGTTTTTTCACTCCTACACAATAAAAAAACCTTTGTTTTCCCAACATATAATTTCTCTACAGAACTATCCATCACACCATATTACAACACAATGTAAAAGTAGCTTTTGTGTTCTGCTGTTGATCACTTTTGGGAAAACAATATTTAGGGATTTTTTATTATTTTTTTTTTTTTTATTTTGTGGCTGTGTCAGATGAAACTCCTTTTGTTTCCTGTTCAATGATAATTTTCATAGAGCCTTTAGGTAGAAACCACAGGTTGAGGGACTGCAGAAGCTTTCCGAGAAAGATTAAATGATGGTGCTCTGAGAGGCAGTCAGTTTTTTCCCCACCTCAAACAACAGCCAGTGCCAAGACTGTCTGAGCAGATAAATATGAGTGTGAGCTGTTTAGTAAAGGAGAGCTAAGAAAGCAAAATGCTGTATTTGCCTATTTTTATAACAAAACGTAGACATAAAAAATGGTGAGAACACAACAGAAATTAAGGATACAACTTCTTTTATGGAAATACAGGTTTAATAGAGGTTCACCAAAAGAACCTTTGTCTCATGGCATTTGTATTAATTTGCATGATTAGCAAGCACCTGTTGTACGTAGCAGGTAGTGAGAACAAAAGCAACTGTGAGTGCTGATCGGAAGGCTCCTCATTTGCTTGTAAAATGCAGTTTTCCCTGATGAGACAAGGGATTTGCTGTTCACCAGCATGGGTCGGGTAATGGTCTTTTTGCTGCTGAGCACATCTCTGCTCCTCCCAGGCCTTGGCTCTGCACAAGAGCTCTCAGTGAGGAGCAGCAGCAGGGAAGAGCCGTGCCGAAGGTCGGGGCTGTGACACAGGGGCTCTGTCACGCAGGATTCCCTGGCCTCTGAGGAGCTGTGGCTCTCAGTGTGGGTCTGAGCTGGATGTGGAGGCATTTGCCTTCAGGAGCCCCTGAAGTTGTGGCTAGCTCAGCTGACTTTGCAAGTACTGCTATGACAAAATAGACACTTTTCTTTCGACTAGACACCGCTCTTAGCCTATTGGGGCTTAAACTGTGGGCAGTTGCCAAAGTGCCAGACCGCAGGACTTGTATGCAATCAAGGGAATGTCTATAACTTCTGCTTCTAAGGAACAGTACATAAAAGGATAATCCCGTAGTTCAGCATTAAGACAGATAATATTCTTATTTCCTTTACTTCTATTAATGTAGCTTAGAAAATATAACGTTAATGTATAATTGTAATTGGAGTAGGTTGGCAATTATAAATAAGGCCATGAATAGTTCTCAGTCAGATTCAGGAATACAGAGAGTGGTGTGCATGCCCTTCTGCATTAAAGGAAGATAGTCCTAATAGAAAGTAGCCACACAGAGACTGAATGGCTAAGGTAGACAGGCCCTCTTGTATGTCTCCCATCATATAAATCCAAAATTCACAGCCAAGAGACAAAGGACACAAAGAACACCTTCCTCAAGGGAGATACAGAGAGAGCCAAGCTCCTCTTTCCATGGCACACTGAAAAAGGAGCTGTATCCAAGCCGGGTTAGAAGGCACAAGAGGTGATTGCTCATCAGGCAGCAAGATTGCAGCTACAGCTTTCACATGGCTGTGGGCCCAGCTCACGAGTCCTTCTGGAACCAAGGTATATCAGCCTGTGCACCACACAGAGCCAACCAACTGAAGTCAAACTGGAAAATGAGCTGGTGAGAACATAATGCACTGCTTTGTGATGATAGAATAACTGGTTCAAGTTTCCACTGCTCTGCACTCCATATGCTTCTGTGCATGGTGTCCATTTAAATAACAGGTTACTTCAATAATTAATGTGCTCTAATGTCTCCATGACTTTGTCATAGAATTCCTATGCTCCCTTGGGCTACTAGTTTCCTCTCTCTGGCCTTCAGTTCACCATTTTCAAAATAAGTGTGAAGCTGGAGCTCAATTAATAAAGATAAAAGAAAAATGGGATGACCCAGAAAAAGAGAAAATATGGATGTTTGAATCCTTGTGGTGCACCAAGTGTACAAAGAGAGGATGGAACTCATAAGAGCCATGACAAGGCTGACTGTGAAGTGGAGGGATTCCAGAACCAATGGGGAGTTGAGGCATTCAGCCCACCCTGCACACTCCAGCATAGCTACAGGGGTACATTCTTACACAGACCTGCCCAAGGTCCCGCTGCACCTACAGAAAGAGTAATCTGTCATGTGGGTAAGCAACATAGGGATACCGTGCTGAAAGGTGTTCCAAAGGTACTTAAATACACATAAAAGATGGATAATATCATCCTGTACTCAACAGTATTGAGATTCAGATGTCCCAATGCATCAGGCATCACTCTAGTGATTAAATGCTCTTTTGTTGCAAAGCACTTTTTGAGAAGCAGTGGATGCAGCAAGTAAGGCAGACAGACACTAACTGTAGCCTTTCTGCATGTAAACCTGTAAACCTGATGACCTGTAAGAGAAAGATTTCCCTGAAAGTGAGGTTTTTCTCTTTCTATCCAAGTTCACATGTAAGTCACACCCTTTGCAACAAAGGCAAAAATGGGATATACTGTCAACCCTGGATAAATGCCTGAAATGAAAACCTTTTCCAAGCAGTGAGTGATTTAGGAGCTTGTGTATAACTTCAGCGTAGGATTTATGGTCATACACTATTATACATTGTATGCACATAACAAAAATGTTATCCAAAAGCCAAAGTCAGAGAAAGAATGGGTGATTAAGAGAAAGAATTCCCAATATGCTGAACTATGATTAGGCTAGTGGGAGTGCTGCTGTAAGAATTAAATTTACAACAAAAGTTACTCAGTTTTATCTCTTCTGAGTAATTTAGTACATTCTCACTTTGCTGTTACGGCTAGCTGTAACTTCTTTTTCTCTCTAATTTATTCAAATATCCCAAAGGGTCAGATAAGAAAATTGCTTTCTTGGAAAGAATAATGAATATGGGGTCAGTCAATGCAAAACAATAAGGTATGTTACCTACAGATATTCTTCATATCAAAACAATGTCTGCCTCTAAATCATGCTGCCAACTATTCCTTCCAAAATGAGAATATGGGCCACGTCCCCATTTATATACTTTCTTTTACAGATGTAACACTTCTGCTTACCCTCCTCATGGAGCCTGGCAGTCTGCCTTGCTGAGGAATATTCTTCTTCCCTTCTTTGAAACACAGAGCACAATCTCACAGACATACTAGAAGCCCCTTGATTTGTAGTCAGACACTTCCCAAACTCCCAAACATTCCTCTGAAAATGAGGGTTCTTGGTCACGAGGTGACAAAAAAGCACCGAAAGGAGGCGTAACAAAGACATTTCTAAATAGCTTTGAGGATGCCTGCATTCTTAAAACAAAAAAGACATATATTTTTATACAAAATTTCTTAATATCTACTCTTACCCTTACCATGGTATATGGAAAACCTAAATATTCAGCCCTGGTGCATCTCTCAGTCGGTTCTTATACACCAATGTCTCCTTATGCAGTGCAGCACCTTGCTCTTAAACTACTTTTGCCCTCTGTGCTTGTACTTACACAGACAGTGACTTCAGCCTAGTTCTTTCTTAGATCCTTCCCTACACTCCCTATTAACATCTGTATGGAAAGAATATTTTTCTACAGGAGTGGGCCAGCAAGTGAGAGGCGGTCAAAAGCTCTTTTCATGCCTTTGCAGTGTTGACCTTCAATAAAGCTTCAAGAATCTTCCTTAAGTAGAGCAGCAGCCATGGCTGAATTCACTACAAAATGCGAATTCAGTATAGAGATATGCCAGTCTGCCACAGCAGCAGGATCAGTGCTGGGGGAAGGGGAGGAATGAGGGGTCTAATTTGTATTCTACTCTGCTGCAAGCTGCTTTTCCAATTGCACCATCTCCTATTTATGATATCTCTTTGGAAAGCAGACTCCCCTTATTGCAGCTCAAATCAGTAGTCACTTGATGTGAAACCTCTACCAAATCTGCTGCTCCCAGTGGATTCTGAGTTCTGGCTTTTCAAAATCTGTATCGCTGTGTGGAAACTCTGATGGTGCCTCTGGGTCTGGCCTGTGAACACCATGTAACAGAGAAGGGCTATGCATGTGTAAGCACTCCATTAACTTCCTTAATTTTGTTTCTTTTCGCTTGAGTTTATCTCAGAAAAGAGATGTAGCCCCATGGAAGAAGCATATTGTGAAAAAATATGATCAGCTATACAGAAGAGATTTAGCACAGAAGCAGTTCCTGGGTGCTGGGCAATACAATTATTCTTTCTACATAGTAATTTTCAATAGAAGTGGTAGATCTGTAGAACTGATTAAAAAGTATCCTTCATTTGACCTTTTTTCAAGGCGTACTACCATCATGTTGCCATGTGATGGTGATCTTTGATTTTCTTTTCACAACATTTTTTTTCACACAGTTCATGAAAAACAAATCCATATACATCGAACATATATTGTACTGTCATTGATTCTGATGTCAAGCCACAGCCATCATCTCAAATTTTGTCTCCCTATGTGTAAATGCCCATAAACAAAACTTGATATTTAAATATTCAGGCTCAATTTCACCTTGCAAATCAAGAAAACCCCTTGGGTACTACTGATTTTAATTTAAAAGGGATGGGGGATTTTTTTGTACCAAAAAAAAAAAAAAAAAAAAAAAAAAAAAAAAAAAAAAAAAAAAAGTGGAAAAGAGATTACTGTGAACTTCCACCTAAGGATGGAAATATTCCTTAGCTTTCCTTGCAAAAAGCTAAGCACCTCAGAGAACATTTAGCACCAATGAATAAATGCCAAGGATAGTCTTCTATGAGAGAAGTACCCCAGCAGTGATGCAGGAACCCCAGGTGGCTTTCCTGCAGTCATGTCTGTGACACAATGGCTCTGACATTCCATGAGTGGTAGAACTGCATTGGCTGAGAGAGGGTCAGGCTGGCAGGTGTTGCTGTCACTGAAATTTCAGGGTTACTCTGGGATTCCTGTTCACGTTCACGCTGTACAAACTTAGAGCAGTGAAACCTCCAGCAAACCCTTGTCGTCAACTTCTTGTGATTTTCCCTCCAAGGTTTTCCTTCTCTCGTCTTGCAGTTCCTGGTGACATGAGAATTTTATCAGCACATTTAGTAGGGGAAAATCACCAGCTCTGATGTGATAGTGTATCTCCTAGGTTGTGGGTGGAGATACTGGAGAGAAATTAAATTATTTGACTAAAATCAAACAGGCAGTGCCAGAATAAATGTGGGGATTGACTATAAGGTTAAAGTCTCAGAAATCCTTCACTTTAAATGACACACCATCCTTCCTGTTGCTTAAATCCAGTTTTCTGTGCTTGATTTACAGAGATCCATCCATTAATTATCAAGAATGGGACCATGGGTCCTTAGAAGGAAAATATAGGAAGGTCCTGGAGAAGGAGATGACCTGTAGGCTTATTTTATACAGTATCCTATGATAGATGATATTCCTAGCAACACATTACTGGCATTTCAAATTTTACTCCCATCAAACAGATCTGGGGTTTTTTGCCATTATTCATGCAAATAATGTCATTTACTGGGTCTGTGCTTTCAGTGTTATTAGCTGTTCTCAGTTCTTAGGTTTGTTAAAAGACAAGAGGATAAATATAAATCTTGGTAATGGCTGCAGGTACATTGGCTGCTCTGTGTACAATTATATTATGATGACCTTAATAATTAATGGGTCTATCTATATTGCATTACAGCATCACTGAGAATCTTCATGATCAGACAGATATGTTGCCTCCTTGCCCTCACACGTATGACAGATAACAGTCAATGCATGGAGTAGTAACAGTCAAATCTTAAGTTCTTGTAAACTAGCATAATTTCACTCAGTAATTATAAAGAAAAAACCATAAAACCTATTCTTCTCATTGGCATGAGGGTAAATAATGTCTATGATATGTGTAGTTGGCTTAAAATTCTTGACTAAATGCCAGTCTTGCCTCCAGCAAGTTAAGCTCCACTACAGAGAGTTAGAGGAACAGCTCTTAAAGAATTATGGTGTGAATGATAGAGGGAAAAACAAGAAAGAAAGCATCAACAAGGGAAAAAAAAAAAATTCTCAGGAAACCCATGACAGGAACAGAAACCCAAGGACAGATTGGCATCAAATGAGAACGGTCCTGGCTCCCTTCACAAAGAGGTCGGGATCTTGTCCTGCTTAACAATGCACAGTCTTAAGAATTGATCTTGAAAATACCCATAGCAAGCCTTACTACTCCACATCTGTCAGTTTTGTTGTGATCATCAAACTAAGAATTATTTACAAAATTTTTACAGAAATCATGTATAAAAATCTAAATATAAGTGACCTGCATATGGAAATTTGAGATAACTTTATTGCTGGGATTTGTATTATTTTAAAAATATTTTAGAAGAATTTTTGCATGCATATGCTATTCTTTTCCCGTGTTAGGTGTTTGCTGATAACCTACCGAATGTCAGACTTCCCATCAAACAACATCTTGTAGCCTAATATCTGATCTGCCAGTGGATAGCTGCTTCAAAGGTGTATTAATCACAACCAGTGCCTAAGACACAATATACAGAAACATCAAATAAGGGGATCCAGGGAGAATAGAAGGAAAGGCCATTAGGCAATACCCCACACAAGTCAATTCCTCCATCTCTGAGAAAGTGCTGTCGCAGAAACGTTATTGTTCCCATTTAGGACTCACTTATTGCTTGCACTTAGGACTAATTTGGCAAATCACTGACACACATTAAGTTGATGGGGTTTAAATAGAAGTTTGACTGGTTTTCTGATTTAAGTCTTTATGGCTTTCTAAACTATTTTGGAACTCCAGTATTGAAGTACAGATGAAACCCATCAACATAATGAACAGGAGAACTGGACTGAACACAAAACAAAACCCTGTAATCCTAAAAGGAAAAAATGAGAAGAGAAAGAAATCTGCTACGGATAGAAGAATTCTGAACCTAAGAAACAACAGAAAATGGAAATGTATTTCCTGGAGAGACACCTGAACAATCAAGTTATAATGCAAAAATTATGAGATAATTTTAAAAAGCAAGAGGAATTAAGAGACCAAATCAGAAAAGTGTATTTAAATGCATATGGTTTTTAAGGATAAACCATGAAGGAGCGATTAAGGAGTAAAATACACACACACACACACACAAAAAAAAATAAATATATATATATATATATATAAAAGAAATAATCTAAGTGAATTCTTGGCACTGGACTCCTTTTACTACAAAGGGTGCCTGAATATAAAATGCCTACTCTTTCAGATAGTAATGTTGCGTCAACAGAAAATGTTGGAACAAGCTGAAAGAATAAAAGACAGTAAGTCATCAGCTCTGAAGTGTGAGAGGAACCATAGAGAAATATTCAAGATAATGGAAAAGGCAGCATTGTTTAATGTTTTCCTCTCTGCCACTAATACAGGGCTATTAAATTAAAATGGTAGACTACAATTGCAGAATATCAAAGTGAATCCTTATTTTTTCACAGCATCTAGCAAAGATTAGGCATTTTCAGAGATGTTGCTATTACCACACGTTTGCAACAGCTCTTCATACAGCTATATTATGGTCACAGTGATCCTTTTTGATGTTAAAAATTACAGAAAATACTAGTGCTATAAACCTCTGAACTGATCTATTAATGGCTATTCTTAATTAAAGGGTATTGGACTAAGCAAGCCATTGGTCTGGCTTTTGGGACAATTCTTTGATGTTTAAATTATCACTCATCTTGTGTGTCATGTTGGTATTCTTAATGTCAACTATATAAAAAAAATAATTCAGAAATAACAACATAATGTTGTAAAACCATAAAGAGCAAATAAGATTAGAAAAGCCATTTCCTTTACTGGGATTTGTGAGCTAAAGGTTAACTTCCAATTAGAGTTTAAAAGGAAGAACTTTTATTCTGCGTTGGTTGAGGCTTTTAGCAAATCACATTTATATGTGCAGAACATTTGTATATTCCCTAATAACTTGCCATTACATTAAAGTCTGTGAGCTTGCCGCCAGAACTTGTACAACCAATCTGGACACAAGATATGCAGCGATAAGATTTGTTAATGTTGCATTATCGGATGTTATTGCTTTGCTATTGATTGCAGTTATGTCACCCTTCAGTTGCCAGGTAAATCCTGTGTGCCAGCCTTGTATTGTTATTTCTAAATAATATTCAGTAGAGGAAGATTAATTCCTGTGTCACATTTATATTGTAGCAAAACAGCAATAATAGTATTGTATTAAAAAATAACATAAAGGAAAAAGATAAATAGTGCAAAACAATAACCAACATATTTAAATAATAGCTGGCCCAGGGGATTAAGTGATACTTTGCATTTTTATAGAGCTTTCAATATAAGGATCTCAAAACACTTCACAAACATTAGCAAAATAAGCCTCCCAACACTCTTTAGGTAGGGAAATATTATTATCCTCATTTTACAGATGAATAAGCTTCTTTATGAGGAAGATAAAGCCAAGTGAAGTTCCCAAAGCCACAAAGCATGTCAGAAGCAGAATTACTAAATAGGCTCCATGCTTAGATTACACAGAGACAGAGACCTTGACAGATAGAAAAGAACTCACATATTCTCTTGAAAGCCAGGTCACATGTTATGCAGCCATCATCTTAATGAGAATTACAAACACCAAAAAAAGCCCGATTTTCATAGCCAGGTCACATGTTATGCAGCTATCATCTTAATGAGAATTATAAACACAAAAAAAGGCCACATTTTCATTTCTGAAGTCAAAACTAGACTGTAGTGAGACCTGCAGACTGCCCATGGAGACTCAAGGCAAAACATCACTCACTTTTTGCTTCACAGATCCCAGGGGTCCTAGCTGGACTCCAACAGACTTTTCCCACACGGTCCACTCTCCTTTAATCTGACTCACATCAACCCAAATTCCTTTTCTATCAATCTGCAGATTTATTTTCCTGTTTTCAATTGATAAAATGTCTTTTTTTGTCTGTAAGTGATGTATAATTCAGAGTGAGTACAAGCAGGCCACGGAGAAGAATTTTTTCCCTGTATATACCCTTCCTTTAGCTGTTCGGTTGTTACCAAAATATATTTTACATGTCTAACTGCAGTGTGATTCACTATGAAATATGGATAATATCTGATGTAGTAAGCAAGACAGGAAGTAGACAGTTCATGTCAGATATCAAGAGCCCAATACTGACAGAGCAGTTGCACAGGAAAATCTAGAGTTGTCTCAGGTTTTCACAGCTGTAACAAACTGCAGAACCTGATTGACGGCATAAAAAAATGTAATAAAATTCCTATGAATGAAAGAAAAACTTTCAGATCCATGTTTTGGAGTTTATATTCCATGGAAAATAAAAAGTAAGAAGAGGCAGATGGAGTCTGCCCATTTTAGGAAGAAATAATGCCCTTCCCTTCCACTTATTCCTGACTGCTACAGATCCTACTGTCATTGCTGCTCAATCATTCTCAAGGCAGAAGCTTCACCAGTGCCATCAGAAGGAATGCTCAAGCACAGCACTGGGTTGTGCTGTGCAGGGCCAGGAATTGGACTTGATGGTCCTTGTGAGACCCTTTCAGCTTAGGATATTCTATGATTCTATGATTTATATATATACATATATATATATACACACACACACACACACACACACACATTATGTACCTATGGGATATTTGAGCTTTCCAAGCAGGGTTGCAGCAGCTTCAAATCCCCCTCTCTAATGACAAATTTCTCTCCTTTCACAGCAGGACAAGCCTGCCCCTTCTGCATACACTTGCAGAGGAACTTTAGAAATGCTTCTCCCTAGGAAATGTGATCATGTCAGCCGTTCACACCAGGAAATGATTTCTTGTAGGAGATTCAAACAAATCTATCAAACCTCATTAAAAAGAAATATGAAAAGTACAGATTGCTTTTCAGCTGGGACAAAAGGGAGCACGAGATCAGGGGCAGAGACAGGGCAGGAACAAGTCTTTGCAAAGCAGAACACAGTAATTTCATTGTAAAATGACTGCAAAGCCACATTCTCCATCTTCGAAGGGATGTCACACTTTTCCGCATTCATCTATTCATTGGCAATTATTTTGATATTTAGAAAATTGATGTACTTTGAGCTGTTTTCAATGTAGAATTACCTATGTGCCACTGCAGGACTTCTTCATTGCCCTAGCTTCCAAATCCCTTTAGAATGTTTTTCCTTCCTCTAAATGAAATGAGGGACAAAGGCAATAATAATTTTCTCATGACACAATATTTTCATTAAGTACTACAAATATCAAAGTCTTGGATTTCCAACTATTTATGATTCAAGCAGAAATAGATTTACTCTGACAACAAAAACAAAAGCCTATCCTTAAAAACCATTGTGACAAAGTAGATCTATTGATATTTTGTTGTTTTTCATAAATACCCCGTTCTTAGTTTGTCAAAAAGTGTGTCATATTCTCACAGTGCAGAACAGTAGACATGGAAGAGCTTCCTAAATCAAAGTTTCTTACTAGAAATATTGTTTAGGGTAATTATTTGTTATCTTACTAGGTCACAACAACAAGTAAGAACTCCCCAAAACTGCAGTTTACAGAAGAAAATAAGAGAGACCAGTACCATCATTAGTGATTTATATTTCTGAAAATGTGAAGAATTATATTAAATTTTCCATATGAACCTGAATGAATAAATGAATATATGTATATATACTTAAAAAAAACAAGCTCAGATTCATGTTAAATAAAGGAAATTGAGGAACCCAGTTTGGCGATGAAGAGAAAGGTTCAAAGAAAATCTTCCTGTTGCATCTACAATGCTCATTTAAACATGCCATGTCTTCTCTGGTCACAAGGCTTGATTCTGTATTCAACACCCACTGCAATACTCAGCATCTATAAGAGATCCAGTTATCTAATCTCATAAAATTTCTCCAAAGTCAGGGATAGAAAATACTGTTCAGCTCACAAGGCAACCAGGGTGAGAAGTTCTCTAACATTGTAGAAAAAACTGTAATCCTGAGAAACTGTCACATCCATTTCAGATCTAACAGGAAAATATTTGGATTAAAACCTTGGAATGAGATTTCCAAATAGGGGAAAGCAGCTGGATTCCTCTTTTCAGGAGGAATTTTTCTGAAAGGGTGATTCTTAGTGCTTCACAGTGAACATACCTCTGTCCCCAGCATGCCACTAACTCGACATGACTCCTGCTGCTGATGATACCCCAACCCCAGCTCACAGCTGGATAGGAGTGCAAACAAACACAGAAAAAAACAAAAGGAAAGTTTTTTTCTGATTTTGTTGAATTAAGTAAAAAAAAAAAAGAGGACCAAATAACTGGTTGTAAAATTATAGCGGGATAATGGTAGTTGAACAGAAGGAATGGAAAAAAAATAACATTGAATGGAGTAAGAAATAAAAGTGTTTATACTTGATCTAGTTGTTCAACCACACTGAATTTCAGAATTAAGACAACTTAGTGGTTTTTATTACCTTTAAAATAGAAATATAAAAATATAAACCCAGAAAACCAGAAAAATGAAAAATATATAAATATGTATGTGTATGCATATATAATAAATACAGATGCTAGATAAATAGCTATATTGATAAAAATGGAAGAAAAAAAAATTGATTTGTAGTCCAGAAAAAATACGATCTACCAGATTAGGAACAGATCTTCAGTGGCAAAGGGCTTCACCTAATGCTCCCAGAAATACAGTTTCAAGAGTTCAATGAAGCTTGAATGTTTCTTTTGTTATTTGAATTTATTACTGCTTTATGTGCACGTGTTGAGTATGTGGCTTATTTTCCAGACAGAAAACATTTTCCTAAATTGTTTAGGAAAAATGACTGTCTGAAAATGGCTGACTTTAACAAAGCTGGGGAAAAGGATGTTGGACCATCTGTTTATACATTATTTGTGCTTATTTTGCACCTGCAAAAAATCCCTTGGTTCCCACGCTTGCCCAAAAAAGAACCAGCCCATAAACAAACAACAGACTTACATGTGGAAGAGTTAAAAATTGACCTGAAATCTCCTGATAGTTTCAGCAAACTAACAGCCAATGACTTGTAAGGATTTCAGATCCAGGAGGAAACCCCCAGCTGCATCTAGACCACCTCACTGTTAAACTGGTAATGTCATCAGTGCTCAGAAACCATCAGAAATCACCACCATGTAACAAAGACAGAGAAATTAATCAGAAATTCATTAATTAGTTTCACCAAGCAAGTCTGGTCCGGGGAAAAAATATGCTAGGGACAATTGCTAAGGATGAAGAGCTGAGGAAGATTCACTGACCTAGGCAGAGTTTTTTCCATGTACACTAGTGAAGTTTCTGATCTAGTTTTACTGTGCCCAACCTCCAGTACTCACTTCACCCAGAGCCTGTTCAGTCATTTTGGCATTTACAGGAGCAAAGCATGGGGCAAGAGACAGTATTTTTGAGACACCTGAATTATAGTGAGAGGCCTATACAGTTAAAGGAGATCTGAATCTTCCATAAAGCCAGCACAACCAGCTAAAATTCATTTATGAGTGTCCATTCATCGTGTCTGAAAAAGAAACATTTGAAGACTGCCAATGCCACGTTCACATGGGCCCAAGGGCAGGGAGATGTATGGGTTTTAGACCTTACCTCAGCTGTAGGAACTCTTAAATAACATAGACTCTCATAGATTACGGGTTTTAATGGCATAGTATTTCATATGTTCAAATTCAGAAAATGCTTTCATCATTTTTTGTTGCACCGAGTCTTATGCTCTGCCCACATACAGATGTTTGGCTGGGGTGTTTGGCTGTTTTCTGTCAGTTATAAAACTGGCTGGTGCAAGCTACCCCACCTCAAAGGCAGCTGAGTAAAGTCTCAAATCTGTCTTCTTTGCTTAAAAAGTGTTTATTACCTGTAGAGAAAATGTGGGGTCATTATCTGTAGACAACTAACATATTTGAATTAAATGGAGGTAAAATAAATGTCTGGAATAGAAGACATGTTAGGACTCTGTGAGGTAAGCTGTGTGCAGTCAAGATGTGATCACCAAGCGCTTGTATTTTATTTTGCAGTAGAACTACACCCTTTTGTGTTTGGTGCAACACTTCTCAGGCCTGAGAAGAAATAAACAACAACCTAGACAGGAAAAAAATATGCTGGATCTACAGTATTTGTGAATTAATTTGCACGCTAAGTAATTATGGAATTTAGCAACTTAAATGACAAATATCCCAGGGCTTCCTCCCCCAAGCTTCCAATGTGTACATCCATCCCTAATACAGTTTCATTGTTTCAGCCTCCAAGAAAAACAGGATGCAATATGCCTTCTGTCTATGATAAAGTTTCCTAATACAGTACAGTAATGCAATTTATTTTCATACAGCATCCTGCATATAAAATATTACATAACCCTTTATGAGAAGATAATGCATTACAGACTCAGGCACATTACTGTGTTTCAGGAAGAAATTGAAGGATAATGTTGTGGGAAGGGATGGAGGAAATAGAAGTCGAGGTACAAAAGTAGTTAAAAAAGAAAGTAGTAAATGTCCTCTTCTTGTGCCCTTATTATCTGCATGAGACTAGCAGAGGGACGGTCAGCACTACTGCAGATGCAGTGCAACACAAAATCTTACATGCTCCTAGGAAGGGATGGCTCTGATCCTGTGAGTTTATGCTATAAATAGATAAGCAGGATGACAAGGTGAGTCACAGAAGTATCATGTGAATTCCCTGAGATCAAACAGGGAGCTTAAGGTTCAAGAGACAAATGAACATGAATGTCAAAAGTTCCAGATGGGGCATAGTCAAAAAAATTCATAGATGGACCAAAATTGCAGACCCAAACACCTTATGTGGTCTGGGGAGACTTACTCTGGATACAAATTGTTGCATCTCAGAGCCAGAATTGAGTGCTTCAATTTGAAGGCTTAAAGCAGGCAGAGAAACAAGGTCTTCATGCAAACTCCATGCTAAAAAAGGGAGATTTTAGATCTGAAAACCGAAATTCCATGCAGGAGAATTTGCTTATTATTTGGAGCACTGGAGTGCATTCTTGGTTCCCTTGCAGGAAAGATGAGTGAGTCAAAGCTGAGGCTGTGGCTGGTCTGAAAGCAGACAGGTGGGGAGGGGATAGGGGTGTCGAGGTGCAGCAAATCTTTGGGGGATTGTAAGGAAAGGAGAGAAATTATGTTCTCACTCCAAATGAGTGGAAGGCACTTTTGACCAAAGCTGTGTCAATATATTTATAAAGCATAATTATAAAACTTTAAAAATCACAGTATTTCAGTTTAAGAGAGAACAAATGGAAGAAAACCTTGTCCATTAATACCTCTATGGACCTTGCAAAAGCATGAATAACTTATAGGAAAAAGAAGTTCCTAAGGAATCTGAACTTTCCATTGAGACTTGAGGCCTTGCCACCATTCAGAATTCAACCTTAGGGGAAAAACAGTTGAGGACATGAAGGATGGGAGAAATACAGAGCTGTGTACAACTACAGTGTGATTGGTTTCACTACCATATGGACACATGAGCCGCTGAATTCCAAGGGGGGCAAGAAGAGGCTCTCAGACACACTGTTCTCCTGGAAATCCATCTCTTCAGGGCAGCCTTGTTTTTCAGAAGCTCAAGGTCTTCTGGAAATTGCAATGATTAAAGTCATTCTGCCATGACTTCCTGTATCACCTTGGACAATACATCTAGATGTGTTCAAGGGGTTGGATGCAGGCAAACAGGAGTGACTCTGTCCATGCTCTGAGCCTGTGGATGTGAGCCAGCTTCCATCTGGGACCCATACGCCCAAGTGTCCCCATGCTTCAGGAGAATCCAGATATTATTTTATCTCTCTGACTCCTCCAGCAGAAGTTACTGTGCCCAGTAGTAAGGCACATACTTATGGATAGGCACATACTTGTGTCTTGGCCATCCAGCTCC